>NC_041385.1:321745463-321838512 GCF_002162155.2 Triticum dicoccoides | reverse complement strand
TCCCCCTCCTCCTCTCTCCTTCCTACTCCCTTCCCCTCCTCCCTCCATCTCTTTTTTTCCTGTCTTTTACTGTAGTTTTTTACTATAGTATAATGTAGTTTTTTTTACTGTTTTTCATAAGTGTTTAAAATAATTAGTAAGTACATTAATAAAACTAGTTGAACTAGTTTATTTTTAGTACAAACTAGTTGAATTAATAGAACTAATGTATTTTTAGTAAGAAAAATAATATAACTAGTTGAACTAGTTTATTTTTAGAAATAACTAGTTTATTTTTATTTATAGTAAGTTCATTTTTAGTAAGAACTAGTTGAATTAATAGAACTAGTTGAATTAATAGAACTAGTTGAACATGTCACATTTGTTGTTATTTTTTTAGTTTAGGCTATTATTCCCGCATCGACGTCGATGATGCCTATCACGCATCCTCGTCGTCGATACCCGTCGTTCGCTAGGGTTTTAGTTGTATTAGTGATGTTATATGTAAGATACTATTCGGAATGTATTAGTGATAACTTATTGGGTTTTTGTTTTTGCAGAAATCAAGGAGCCCCTCCATCATCCCCGCCGGCGTCCCCGTCACCGAGCCCCTCTGACCTCGAGGTGAGACCAGCCAAATCTCCATGTCAATATGAGTTCTATAAGGTATGATGTAGATAAAAACATGTATATCTTGTGTTGCTCAAATAGGATATGTGGTTTCCCAAGTGGCCCATCATGTTTGTAGGTTACACCTCCGAGTGGCCTATGTTTTGTCGGAGTGTTGATTAATTTCTGTTCCGGCAAATTTCGGGCGCTCGATATGTCCTGTTTTAGCAAAGGTCATGCTGGAATTTTCCGTGAATTTTGGCATGACTTGTGCTAGAATATGTAGGAAATATTGAGTCGTCTGGATTTTCTAGAAAGATAATTAAACAATATTTCGGGTTGACTTTAAGTCTGTCGAGGCTGAAGAATCCCATGTAACATCCCAATTTTCAATTGGGATGTTATACATAGATCATCATATGCATATCATATTTGTTTTTGTATTTTGGTTGAGATCCTAGAAATATTAAGCAACTCAAGGACCCACAGAGAGAGTTGGAGGTTTCACAAAAATTCATATTTGAATTTATTTCAAATTTGAAGAAAGGATCAATTTGGTTTTACTATTTTTCTCTCCAATTATTTCCAATATCTAAAATAAATGAGAGAAGATAATATGACTTCTTCAAATTTAGAGAAATATTCGAGAAAGAATTTTAAAATCAAATTATGATTTTTCTGGTATTTTATTTGCTATTTTATTTGAATTGGAAAAATATGCATTTTTCAAAATTACATTCTTAGGCCACAAAAATGTTCACTTTGTTCTAATTATTATATTTAGATGGTGAAAATTGTTTTTGGCATTTTCAGATTTTTATTTATATTTTGTTAGGATTTTTCCTTTTCGAGCGAAATATTTTTTAAAAAAATGTTTCCCGGACCGACTGGGCGAAGCCCAGCCGGCCCACTCCCGCGCCGCCGCCTTCCTCCCGCCGTGCACAGACGCCGAGGAGTCCGAGATGGACTCCTCTCGGCCGCCCCGTTCACCAAGGAAGGCGACCCCCCCCCTATATAAAGCATGCCCGGGGGCCCCTGGAGCCCCAAGCCGCCGCCGATGCTGCCCGCACTCGCCTGGGCCGCCGCATCGCCGCCAATGCCACGCATCCTCGCCGCTGCAGCACCGCGCCCGCCGCCTCCCCACCGTCGCTGCAGCCGCGCAATGCCATCGACCGCCGCAGATCTCGCCATAGTTGCCGCCGGTCTTTTTTCGGTTTAGGTATAAAACTGTTCGGTTTTTATAAACCATAGTTCTTTTTTTTATTAGATCAGTTTTCTCGGTTTAGTCTAATTTACGAACGTTCGTTCGTTAGTCTCTATTAGCGGACGTTCGCGCCGTAGTATTTATTTTCACCAGGGACTTATCTACGATTATTTTTATCGCGATTCAGCCCCTGATCTTTGGGTTTGTATAATTTTTTACTCGTTTATCCAAATTAGATGAAATCAGTGCCAAAATCTTTGTCTCGTAGCCCTCTTTCCAGTGTATCATCTTGAACATGATTTTGGTACTGTAAAATTTGACTTTAGTCCAGATTAGTAAACGATCTTGTTTCGTTTGTATTTTGAGTTCCGTTGCTCCATTTGAGTTGAATGTTTTTGCAAATCATATCTAATCACATGTACTTACTATTAAGATCTAATTTACATGTTAATATTGTTGTTAGGTTTTGACTCTTGTTAGTTTAAGCCATTGCTTGTTTCGTGTTCGATTCGGATCTTCTCTTTGTTTTTCTCGGGATTTGTTTGAGTGATTGCTTATGTATGCTACTGTTTGGCTACGCTAGATGACCCGGAGTTCGAAGCTTGTTACTACGAATCTCTAGAGTTTGTAGATCATCAGCAAGACAAGTTACACTCTGATCATACTCTTTTATACCCAGTTTTAGTATGCACTAGTTTTGCCCCACAAATATTTGCATTGGTAGGAATGGCAACATGTGGTTTTGGTTGTAGTGTTGAGGTAGGAACCTAATACCTTTTGATCACCCCGGGAATATACGTTATGCTTATTATTGCTTAGCCATGCTCGTAGACGGGGATTGGATTCTGACTCACACATGGAAGTTTGAGAGTTATTTTAATTGGATAACATTAAGGTGGCAACTTTAATACACATCTAGGTGGATAGGTTGAAGCACCTGGGGAACCCAGTGTCGCCTGTTTTTGGAAATCCCGGGGTTACCGTGTGATTATCCTATGGAATGCCACCCAAGCTCAAAGGGATCTAACGATTATACATGCTAGAAACTTCCGTGTGCGTCCACAAGCCATTATGGGCTATGGCATAGTTGAGTAAGTTGCGTGAGCTCTTGAAGAGGTAGACTAGCAGATGTAGAGGGTTGTAGGTGGTACTGTCTACCCGGAGTAGAGAGTTAATGCTTCTAAAAGGCTATGTCTCGATCATCCGATCATGGATGCGGTCGAGTCTTGTGGGGAAAAGTGTGCAAACCTCTGCAGAGCGTATAAACTAATCATGGTTAGCCGTGTCAGCATTACCGATCATGGTTGGGGTTACCTTCTCAAATAATGGGCAACATGGGAGTAGTTAAATAAATTTATTCCTTTGTTGTAGAGAAAAACTAGCTTTATGCAAAACCATGAAACTTACAGCCTCCACCAACCAAATATTGCAAGTAGATATAGTTCTTGCACTATCATTGCTTTACAGTGTAACTATGCCAGCATATTCCATGTGCTGACTCGTTTTGGGCGGCAACGTCTTATGTTGCGGACTACTCAAATGATGAATAAGGTGCGATAGGTCATTGTTTTGCACTCAGCTATGCTGTTGGAGTTGATGGACTCATTTAGCTTCAAAGCCTTCCGTTGTTATCTAGTTATTTATGTAATAGTACTCTTTATGAGGACTTGATGTAATAAGTGTGTGAGTGAAACTCTGTTATAATTCCTCGAGTATTTTGCGTGTCAGCATTACCGATCCAGGGATGACACTGATGCATACAGACTTGACCGTTTGAGGTCTGGTCGCTACAATATGGTATCAGAGCACACGCTAACTATAGGACACGACCATTAGAATGAGACACATGATTTCTTTTCTCTACCCATTTCTAATTCTCCTCTCTTTCTACTCTATAGATGGCGGATCCCAGGAACAAGTTCACTCAGCCAGATGATGACACCCCTTTCGGAAAGCACTTGAAGCAAGTCACTAAGTATCTGAACATCGGATTACCGAGCTTCACAGGGACTTTCTCTACATCTGTATCGGAAGAAGAGCACTGGAAGATCAAAGTCTGGATACCTGGGAGGACCTTTGAGCCAACAACGGAACCTATTGATTTCTACCTGGATGCACCAAGCTGGAGTATTGGAAAGAGCATGGCCACACATATCACCTTTGGACGCATATGTGAGGTATATCACAAGGAGATGGGTAATACCGTCTACCAGATATGTGGCTGCCGAGATGACAAATGGGAGATGATTCGTACCAGGAGGGATGGATCAATCGCAGCATACATTCAAGAGATGGCAGATCATATTCATCGACGGGAGAATCAACAAATTATTCACATGAAGAAGATCAAGAAACTGGTGAGGAGAAACAACGAGCTGGAAGAGGAGATCAAGTCTACATGCGATGGATACAAGGAGGAGATTGCTATATTGGTAGAAAGAATGACGACCTGACACGGAAGCTAGGAGTTTTCATTCGAGACCCCACGCCAAAGAAGGACAACCAACCAGGAGACTACATCATCCTCTACGATACTGACTCTGACCCTGATAGCGATGATGACTACATTGATGAAGATGGAGCAGATATTATGGAGTCTTCTTCTGATGAATATTTCTAGACAACCACCATCGTTATTAGTAGTATTTTCCCTCCAAGTAGTTGCTACGATCAGTTAGAAGTGATAAGTTAGACCGCTTTTGTATGACTTGTGTGCTATTGATTGAAGTGAAATTGATTGTGTTTGTCTCATGATCATATTGGGTAGTGAATCTCTCTTCGACCCCTTTTCTATTCTGTTTTCTCACCCCTTCTAAACCCATCAGATGCCTCCGAGACGTGACAATGGATTTGCCTTCCCACCGGAGCTCACTCAGTTGATCCAACAGTAGAATACCCTGATGCAACTTTTAGTCCAGAATCAGAACCAAGGCAACAACAACAACCCACCGCCACCACCCCCTGTTGATCACCTAGCCCATTTCCTAAGGTTGAATCCGCCAATGTTTTCTAGTAGCACCGAGCTGATTGTTGCAGATGATTGGCTCCTCAAGATTGGAAGAGAACTGACCACTGCAGGATGCACAGATGTGGAAAGGGTGCATTTTGCCGCACATCAGCTTGATGGACACGCAACATCATGGTGGGAGAATTTCACAGCCACTTACCCCATTGACACTGTTACATGGGATCAGTTTCAGCACGCTTTCCGTACTTCCCATGTTTCAGCTGGAGCTATGAGCATGAAGAAGCGTGACTTTCACAACTTGCGCCAAGGAGGACGCATAGTGGGCCAATATGTCGATGAGTTTAGTAAGTTAGCACGCTATGCCCCTGATGACGTAGCTACAGATGCCGCTAAGCAGGAGAAGTTTCTAGAAGGATTGAATGATGAGCCGAGCATGCAGTTGATGGTGGAAACTTTCAACAACTACAAGGAGTTGGTAGATAGGGCTCTTATGATTGAAGGCAAGCAGCAACATATTGATAATCGCAAGGGGAAGTATGGACAGGGGAGGTACACTTCAGGAGCCCAGCAGAAGCCCTGCCATTCCCCGTACTCGGGAGGACATACCCACAACCATGGAGGACACACGCAGAATGTAGCAAGTTTGCACAACCATAGTGGCCCCAAGAATGGCAATGGGAATGGAGGAAGCAGGAGCCAGAACTGTTCCAACCCTTCAACACCAGCCAAGAGGGATTTGAGCCATGTTACCTGTTTCAAGTGCCAGAAGACTAGACATTATGCCAATGAATGTCCTGACGCAAAGAATGGAAATGGCAATGGGAGTTCTGCCAAGAAGCCCAACTGACGGTGTCCTGGACTAGGGGGTACTCAACGCGTCGTCTCCTGATCAGTTGGATTGGGCCGAGGACCCCCATGGCCGTATACTCATGGGCCAGTCCGGACATCTGCCGCATACAAGGAAGAATCAACAAGACATGGAGATCAAGACAAGGACTCCTCCCCCACTCGCGTATTCGGCTAGGACTCTTGTTATCCTAGGCCTCTGGTGCATTATATAAACCAGGGCAGGCTAGTCGATAGATATACAACAACAATCATACCATAGGCTAGCTTCTAGGGTTTAGCCTCCTTGATCTCCTGGTAGATCTACTCTTGTACTACCCATATCATCAATATTAATCAAGCAGGACGTAGGGTTTTACCTCCATCGAGAGGGCCCGAACCTGGGTAAACATCGTGCCCCTTGCCTCCTGTTACCATTGATCCTAAGATGCAATGCTTGGGACCCCCTACCCGAGATCCGCCGGTTTTGACACCGACATTGGTGCTTTCATTGAGAGTTCCGCTGTGTGATCGGCGAAAGGATCAATGGCTCGACTGCAGGTCAACTGCGACGTCGGCTTCTTCGTCACCAGCTCGACTGGTCACCTTGGCTTGACCGAGGACTGCGCCCTACCTCCGATCGTCATGTTCGGATGAAGGTCTTCATCAACACCAACTCCGATCTCTAACAAGATCATGGAGGAGTCATCCATGGAGCTCGGGGGCTCAACGTCAACATTGCCCTCAGGCGACCGTGCTGTTTTTCTGGACAGCAAACTTGTATCCGCCGCCACCACCTCCTCGACTGTCGCTTAAATGATTACTTCGGTGGAATTATGCGAAATTAAGTCTACAACAACCCTGCAAAAAATTCATCGAGTTCCGATGGAGGAATCTCCGGCAATCTCCGATATACCGGAGCCCAGTTGAATCTGGACGAGAATCTGGACGAGTTTAGGGCGTGGTATCCAGCATCTAGCTCAGATGTCCTTTGGAGGATCCAACCGTTGATATGCTGTGGAATTCCCATATCTACCACCTGCCCAAAATTCAGCTCGATCCGACCGTCCAAACTCCGGGAAACTTCTGATTAGTGCATCACTTTTTGGATCTGTTTTCTGCGCGAGAACGAATCCGATCCGAATTCATCTTCTTTATGGACGGGATCTCGGACATCCTTTTTGAAGGAAGTTTTCGTATGGGGTGTTGTGTTTCTCAAACACATCCCAGTAGTATTAAAAGTATTCTTGCAATATGAACTTCACCGTCGCGCCGGTGTCAAACCAGCCCGACAACATCACTCCACGGCGGCCGACCTGCATTAGACACGTCGCCGCTTTGTCGAGCCGAGCTCAATTTCTTCGCATCATCATCTTGGCCAGCCGAACAATAGTTCGGCATCGTGAAGGATAAATCATCACCAACATCGCCGCCCCACGGATTACACGGAGCGGGCACACCTGCATCGACCACGTCACGACCTGCATCGCTGGACCGGGGGCTTCATCATCTCTTCATCAACCTACTCCGGAGACTTCGGCGTCGCTGGCCAACCAGCTCCGTCACGTTAGCTGGACCGAGGGCTTTGCCTCGGCGAGCCAACCTTTGCCAGCATCTCCATGCCGTTGCTTTATCGCCCATCAGGCGATAGGTGTGCGGATCGAGTCCTAATTTTGGGAATCACCTTTCTTCGGATTGCTACAACAAATAAGCCAGGTGTTATTAATCCTAGTATTTTTTGCTTGTTAGGGTTCATTTTTCCCAATGAATTATTACTCTGGTTTGTCCGTCATATGTACGCAGGTCTATCAAATGGTGGCCGCATTAACGACGGTCGCATGGTGGTTCGGTCAGTTTCCGTACATAGTCCGGCGAACGCCGCATCTGAAACTCGAACCGACATGTGAATTCAGGCCTTGCCATGCCCTTACCGCATCACGCTGC
Source organism: Triticum dicoccoides (assembly GCF_002162155.2). Lineage (NCBI taxonomy): Eukaryota > Viridiplantae > Streptophyta > Magnoliopsida > Poales > Poaceae > Triticum > Triticum dicoccoides. Next base: position 321,830,983 of record NC_041385.1, on the reverse strand, counting down.
CGCCCTGCATCGACATTGACTTCGGCGCCAGGCCATATTTATTTTATTACTCACTTTGCATAAATTATTTGTTATGCAATGAATTTTTTTATTTTTATTATTATTACTATTATCTCCAGTTTGCACTATTTTTATGCATAGGAAAACGATCCAGCCGGACTATATCCTTTGGCGTCACCTCGGCTGGACGGGGGGCTTCGTCAACACTTCATTATCCCATGCCGGGGAATTCGGCATCACCCTGCCGTCCTGCATTGACCGTGCTATGTCACCACTTCGGAGTGCCGAGCTCTTTGCTCCGCCACCTCGGGACCGGCTCGGGGATGGAACCTTGTCCCGCATCAAGCTCGGACCGCGTCATCAATACCGAACACATTAACCAGCTAAGTTGTCTTCATGCTCAAAGTTTTAAATTTTAACTTGTGTTCGGCTCGGTCAAGCATTATACTTTTTTGGAAAAAAGTGGCTTGTAAAAATTTCCTTGTCCAAACTTTGTTTGTGATGCGCAAATTCAAATACCCCGTTTACTTGGGGGCTTCCTTCATGAAGCTTTTTCCTCTTGCATATGGTTATACTTGTAAGGCTTTGTTCCTTGTTCGTGTATTACGCCGCAATATGCACCATATTGACTTAAGCGATTTGCAAGCTGGGTTTCCTGGCTCCTGTGCTTACCCCTACGTTCCCGATTGTTCGGCTAGGGAGTAAAGGGAGCACCTCTGCGATTGTCACGATCGAGTCAACCGAGCCGGACCTCAGACTGGGTGAAGCCGAAAGCTAGCGCTCTTATTGTTTTCAATCATGGTCGGCACACAACGGAACTCATGAGTACAAAAAATCTATTGCACAAGTCTCATAATAACAATGAGCACCGAAGAAAGGTAACGGTGGGGGTACTATTTTCTTCAAAGATGCTTCTTACTCTTCGCAGTAATATAGCATAAGTTCTCTGAGCGCGCTTTGTCTGTTACAGCCTTATGGCCTGATTGCCTGGTTATTGGAAACATTGTCGATATTCTCGACAGATGGAGTACATAACACTTTTCGGTCCTTGACCGAAGAGGGAGAAGCCGACGGTCGGTTAAGACGCGTTTAAAGTTCGGTTGAACATAGATATGATATAAGTACTTCGGTACATGCAATCATTCTTTTACCCAAGTCACTTGGGGGCTCTTAAATTTATATGAGCCGTTTCATGATAAGTGTTTTTCTTCTTAGTCATTGCAAAGTTTTTATTATTTATCACCCCTTTTTTTGACACAAGTGTGCGGTCACTAGCCGGGGAGCCTAATTTCTCTCTCAAAGCCGCTAGGAGTTTAATTTGCTAAACTGGCCTAGTAAGCCGTAGGCTGACCCGCTTGAAGTTTTGAGATAGGATGTGTCATGTTAAGGCACGGCAGAAGCACCTTTTTTTTTAAAAGTCCAATTTTCGGATTGGCACCGAACATTTGATCTAGTTCGAACATTAACTTTTTGAATAAGTTTTTTGGCTTTTCGAGCCCATGGCACTTTTAAACTATTTGTGTGTTTTCAGCACAAGTCTCACAGTGCAACGCCGGACACCTTTAGAGATTCGGAAAAAACATTCTCGGATATTGCTATATATATGCATCGGTTTCGAATTGTGTCATCGGTCAATAGTTGGGTTGCCCGGCTCCTGCGCTTGCCTCCTATGTTCCGCTTTGTTCGGCTAGGTGTGCAAAGGGAGAACCACTGCGATTGTGCTTCCAGCTCACATGGTTAAGCACCTCAGTGGAGAAAGCCAAAAACTGACTATCACAATAAGCGTAAACTGGTCGGTGATCCGATGACGGTGTTAAATGACCGGCCATTCATAACAATGGCCGAAGTGTTTACGTCTTGACCTCGACTGTCGCCGAACACTACCGGGGGATATTAACTGTCCTCCCAAACTAAATCCTCGATATTTTGCTCTTACATTGGAGCTGAGGTTTCATGATCATGCTTAGAATGACAACCCAAAGAAAGGAACCGATAGCGGGACTATTTTCTTTGGAAGCCATTTCTTCTGTTAAACAGTAATACAGCATGTCTCTCCGCGTACCTTTGTAATTTATAAAACCGTATGGCCAGATTGCCTTGTTTGTTGTAAATCTTTGCCCTCATAAAGGCTTTATAAAGTAGGACAAACACTCCTCGGCTATTGGCCGAGGAGGTGGAAGCCGATGGTCGGTCAACAAAGTTTTGTACAATGCGGATCCGAGCATTAATGACGTAAAGTACTTGGATACATAGAGTCATCACACATCATTTGTGATTTTACTATGGATATCGATCCTTAATTCGGCCTCCCGTGCCCGCATTAAGGCTCGGGGGCTACTAGGCTCTGGGCTTATTATTTACAAATATTAAAGGGGCACATCGATCCCCTGATCTGGTGTTGCCACCCGACCAGTGTCTCGGGGGCTACTGCATTGCCTGTTCTATGCAGAAAATTTTAAGTGCAATACACTTTCTGAGGAGATTTTGATCCTCAGGTTGGTCGGCCGCACCCAACCTGAGTCTCGAGGACTGAGCATGCCGCTCTTTGTGTCCCGAAGTATTCTGCCGAGCTAGGACTAGATCTTCAGACCGATTTTACAAATCAACCTGAGTATCAGCGGCTACGGGGATCAGCGGTCTTATGTCATCCTTCATGTGCATCTCGGGTTTTAGACCGATACTCACCTTGAGGGCTACTGGCTATGTATCTCGGCAGAGAATAAATTGCATCAATCAAAAATATTGACAAAAATCAGCCCATCACCGAGGTGCTTAACCACCTCGGAAGCAGTTTAGCATATAGCTTGGAAGCAAGTGGCTGGCTCCTTAGAGGGCATTTCCGGCATTAAGCTCGGCTAAACTCCCTCAACTTTTATGGACCAAGATGATCTATGACATCTTGGATATAGTCCGGCGTTGGAGCTTGGACACAATCCGGCGTTGGAGTTCAGATACATTTCGGTGTTGGAGCTCGAGAGCAGTCCGGCATTGGTGCTTGGCTGCAAAAGATACCTTGAATACAGTCCGGCGTTAGAGCTCGGACACAAGAGGACACTGCCTCCCGGGAACAACTTCAAACCCGAGGTGTGGCATAAATATAACAAGGCATTGATAAAGTCCGGAAACTTAAAGGGGCTCCTTGGATACCCGACGTATAAACTCGTCGAATGCATTTCGGCGATCCTCAAGATAGAAGATCAGAAGATTTGTTGAACCAGTTTTCAAGACCAGCAACCGGAGATGAAGAACAATTCGGAAGAATCGAGGAGCGTCCCTAACCTTGAAGACCGGTTCAGGGGGCTACTGACGGTGTCCTGGACTAGGGGGTACTCAACGCGTCGTCTCCCGATCAGTTGGATTGGGCCGAGGACCCCCATGGCCGTATACTCATGGGCCAGTCCGGACATCTGCCGCATACAAGGAAGAATCAACAAGACTTGGAGATCAAGACAAGGACTCCTCCCCCACTCGCGTATTCGGCTAGGACTCTTGTTATCCTAGGCCTCTGGTGCATTATATAAACCAGGGCCAGGCTAGTCGATAGATATACAACAACAATCATACCATAGGCTAGCTTCTAGGGTTTAGCCTCCTTGATCTCGTGGTAGATCTACTCTTGTACTACCCATATCATCAATATTAATCAAGCAGGACATAGGGTTTTACCTCCATCGAGAGGGCCCGAACCTGGGTAAACATCGTGCCCCTTGCCTCCTGTTACCATTGATCCTAAGACGCACTGCTTGGGACCCCCTACCCGAGATCCGCCGGTTTTGACACCGACACCAACCCTTTCACCAAAGGCCAGGTGAACCACATCAGCGTGGAGGAGATTGAGGATCAACCCGATGAAATTTTCAGTAAGTTTTTGATTAATGCATTTACCGCACTTGTTCTTTTTTATACTGGAGCATCGCATTCATACATATCAAGGGGATTTGTGGATAAGTATAACCTGCCAACCCAAGCCCTTAGGTCACCCATGTTAGTAAGCTCGCTAGGAGCAGAGTATATGGCCAGCCGATGGTGTGATCGGTTACCCTTAAGGATTGGTAACTATGTGTTTCCCTCGGACCTAATAATTTTGGAGTCACAAGGATTGGATATAATATTAGGCATGGATTGGTTATCGAAGTATGGAGGGAACATTGGTTGTGCTAGTAAGTTGATATTCCTCACCACCCCAAAAGGAAGAAGGATAAAGTATGTATCCCGGCATGTGCTGAAGAGGACTCAAGTAAATTCCTTATCAGAAGTTGTGCAGGAGGAAGTACCAGTGGTGAAGGATTTCCCCGACGTATTTTTGGAGGAGTTGCCAGGCATGCCACTGGATCGAGACACTGAGTTTTTGATTGAGCTATTCCCAGGCACCGGGCCAATATCAAAGAGACCGTATTGGATGCCCGCAAAGGATTTGGAAGAAATTAAGATACAGATTAAGGAGTTACTGGATAAAGGTTACATACGACCAAGTTCATCACCTTGGGGAGCCCAGTGCTTCTAGTGGAGAAGATGGATGGATCATTAAGGATGGTTGTTGATTATCGTGTGTTGAATGAAGTGACGATCAAGAACAAATACCCTTTGCCGATGATCAATGATTTGTTTGACTAGTTGTAAGGAGCTAAAGTTTTCTCTAAGATAGATCTTCGATCAGGTTATCACCAGTTGAAGATTCGAGAGCAGGATATACCTAAGACAACTTTTACCACAAGGTATGGGATATATGAGTATACCATTATGTCATTTGGTCTGGCTAACGTGCCTGCCTATTTCAAGAACATGATGAACAAGGTGTTTATGGAGTTTTTGGATAAGTTCATCATGGTGTTCATTGATGATATATTAGTCTACTCGAAGAACGAAGAGGAGCATAAGGAGCATTTGTGTTTGGCTCTTGAGAAGCTCCGAGAATATCAGTCGTATGCCAAGTTCAGCAAGTGTGAGTTTTGGTTAAAGGAAATTGGATTTCTCGGACATGTTATATCCGGAGAAGGAATAGAAGTAGACCCTACCAAGGTTGTTTCTGTGACTAAATGGGTGGCACCCACATCAGTTGGAGAGATCGGGAGTTTTCTCGGACTCACAGGATATTACCGGAGGTTCATTGAGAATTTATCTAGGATTGCAAAGCCCATGACGGAGTTATTGAAGAAGGACACCAAGTTCAAATGCACTTAGGAGTGTGAAGCCAGTTTTCAGGAGTTGAAGAAACGTTTGGTTATAGCCCCAGTACTGATTCTTCCAGACCAACGGAAGGATTATCAAGTGTATTGCGATGCTTCACGTCGAGGACTTGGAGCAGTGCTTACGCAGGAAGGAAGAGTCATTCATATGCCTCACGACAGCTTAAACATCATGAGTTGAATTATGCTACGCATGATTTGGAGTTAGCAGCCGTAGTGCATGCGCTGAAGACATGGAGACATTTTCTCATCGGAAACCATTGTGAGGTATATACGGATCATAAGAGTTTGAAATATATCTTCACGCAGAAGGAGTTGAATCTCAGGCAAAGGAGATGGTTGTTGCTCATTAAGGATTATGATATGAAACTGCACTATCATCCCATAAAGGCCAATGTAGTAGCAGATGCGTTGAGCCACAAGAGTTATGTTGACACGCTCATGACCGAAGGATTACCCAAGGAGTTAGCAGAAGATCTTCGCGAGCTATGTTTGGAGATAGTTCCGAGAGGTTATGTAGCAACATTGGAAATTCAGTCCACTTTGATGGGCAAGATCAGAGAGGCCCAGAAGATTGACAAGGAGATTGCCGAGATAAAGGAAAGGTTGAGTAAAGGAAAGGCCAAAGGATTTCGTGAGGATGAGCACTATACTATATGGTTTGAGGATCGCGTATATGTGCCTAATGACCCCGAGATCAGGAAGTTGATTCAGCAGGAGGCCCATGATTCGTCGTATTAAATTCACCCAGGAAACACTAAGATGTATCTGGATTTGAAGGAAAGTTTCTAGTGGACCTGAATGAAGAAGGATATTGCAGAGTATGTAGTAGTATGTGATGTATGTCAGAGAGTTAAGGCAGAGCATCAGAAGCCAGCTGGATTGCTACAGCCATTGCCGATACCCGAATGGAAGTGGGATAAGCTTGGCATGGAATTTATCACTGGATTGCCCAGGACTCGTTCAGGCTATGACTCTATCTGGGTTGTAGTCGATCATTTGATGAAATTAGCTCATTTCATCCCTGTGAAGACCACCTATCCGAGTGCTAAGTTGGCGAAGATATACATGACCAGGATCGTATGTCTGCATGAAGTTCCGAGGACCATCGTATCGGATAGAGGAACCCAGTTTACCTCAAAGTTCTGGAATCAGTTGCATGAGACTTTGGGTACTAGGCTAGATTTCAGTACAACCTTTCATCCACAGACAGATGAATAGACCGAGAGAGTCAATTAGATTCTGGAGGACATGTTGAGAGCTTGTGCGCTAGATTATGGATCTAGTTGGGACGACAACTTGTTGTATGCAGAGTTCTCTTATAACAACAGTTATCAAGCCAGTTTTAAGATGGCCCTTTTTGAAGCTTTATACGGAAGGAGGTGCAGGACACTGTTATTGTGGGATGAAGTTGGAGATCGACAGTTGTTCGGATCAGATTTAATCAAAGATTCTGAAGAGAAGGTTAAGTTGATCCGCTACAGACTCGAGGTAGCCCAGTCCAGGAAGAAGAGTTATGTGGATTCTAAATGCAAGGAGACAGTTTACAAAGTCAAAGACAGAGTATACCTTCGTGTGTCCCCGCTTCGAGGAGTTAAGCGTTTTGGAGTTAAGGGAAAACTAGCACCACGTTTTGTGGGACCATACAGAGTTTTGGAATGTATGGTAGAAGTTGCATACAAGCTGGAATGGCTAGAAGGAATGTCAGGAGTTCATGATGTGTTTCACGTTTCCCAGTTGAAGAAGTGCCACACACAGGAGATATTCCTCCAAGAGATACAGTGCCACTGGAAGCGATTCAGTTAGAAAGTGATTTGACTTATGAGGAGAAGCCAGTCAAGATTCTCGAGTTTTCTAGCTAAGTTACTCGCAGCAAGGTTATCAAGTTTTGCAAAGTTTAGTGGAGCCACCATACTGAGGAGGAAGCCACCTAGAAGCAAGAGGAAGACCTTCATAGAGACCACCCAAATCATTTTGCTGACGAACCCGAATCTCGAGGGCGAGATTCATCTTAAGGGGGGTAGGTTTGTAACATCCCAATTTTCAATTTGGATGTTATACATAGATCATCATATGCATATCATATTTGTTTTTGCATTTTGGTTGAGATCCTAGAAATCTTAAGTAACTCAAGGACCCACGGAGAGAGTTGGAGGTTTCACAAAAAATCATATTTGAATTTATTTCAAATTTGAAGAAAGGATCAATTTGGTTTTATTATTTTTCTCTCCAATTATTTCCAATATCAAAAATAAATGAGAGCAGATAATATCCCTTCTTCAAATTTAGAGAAATATTGGAGAAAGAATTTTAAAATCAAATTATGATTTTTCTCGTATTTTATTTGCTATTTTATTTGAATTAGAAAAATATGCATTTTTTCAAAATTGCATTCTTAGGCCAGAAAAATGTTCACTTTGTTCTAAATATTGTATTTAGAGGGAGAAAATTATTTTTGGCATTTTTAGATTTTTATTTATAATTTGTTAGGATTTTTCCTTTTCGGGTGAAATATTTTTTAAAAAAGGTTTCCCATACCAACTCGGCCAAAGCCCAGCCGGCCCACTCCTGCGCCGCCGCCTTCCTCCCGCCGCGCACGGACGCTGAACTCCTCTCAGCCGCCCCCTTCTCCAAGGAAGCCGCCATCGTCCCCCTATAGAAAGCGTGCCCGGGGCCCCCCTGGATCCCCAAGACGTCGACGACGCTGCCCGCCCTCGCCTGCATCGTCGCATCGCCGCCGACGCCGCGCCCGCCGCCACCCGCCGCCACCGCAGCCGCGCGACACCGTCAACCACCGTCGCCGCCGCAGCGGATCTCGCCGGAGTCGCCGCCGGTCTTTTCTCGGTTTAGGTATAGAAGTCGTTCGGTTTTTTATAAACCCTAGTTCGGTTTTTTTATTAAATCGGTTTTCTTAGTTTAGTCTAATTTACGAACGTTCATTCGTTAGTTCGTTTAAATGAACGAATTCGTTCGTTAGTCTCTGTTTGCGGACGTTCGCGCCGTAGTCTTTTTCTTTTTATTTTATTTTCGCTAGGGACTTATCTGCGATTATTTTTATCGTGATTCAGCCCCTGGTCTTTAGATTTGTATAACTTTTTACTCGCTTATCCAAATTAGATGAAACCAGCACCAAAATCTTCGTCTCGAAGCCCTCTTTCCAGTGTACCAACTTCAACATGATTTTGGTACGGTATAACTTGACTTTAGTCCAGATTAGTAAATGATCTTGTTTCATTCGTATTTTGAGTTTCGTTGCTCTGTTTGAGTTGAATCTTTTTGCAAATCGTAGCTAATCACATGTACTTACTGTTAAGATCTAATTCACATGTTAATATTGCTGTTAGGTTTTGACTCTTGTTAGTTTAAGCCATTGCTTGTTACGTGTTCGATTTGGATCTTTTCTCGGTTTTTCTCGGGTTTTGTTTGAGTGATTGCTTATGTATGCTATTGTTTGTGTACGCTAGATCACCTAGAGTTCGAAGCTTGTTACTACGAATCTCTAGAGTTTGCAGATCGTCGGCAAGGCAAGTTACACTTTGATCATACTCTTTTATACCCAGTTTAACTATGCATTAGTTTAGCCCCACAAATATTTGCATTGGTAGGATTGGGAACATGTGGTTTTGGTTGTAGTGTTGAGGTAGGAACCTAATACCTTTTGTTCACCCCGGGAATATACGTTATGCTTAGTATTGCTTAGCCATTCTCGTAGACGGGGATTGGATCGTGATTCACACATGGAAGTTCGAGAGTTATTTTAATTGGATAACATTAAGGTGGCAACTTTAATACACATCTGGGTGGATTGGTTGAGGCACCTGGGGAACTCAGTATTGCCTGTTTTTGGAAATCCCGGGGTTACCGTGTGATTATCCTATGGAATGTCACCCAGGCTCAAAGGGATCATAAGATTATTCATGCTAGAAACTTCCGTGTGTGGCCACAAGCCATTATGGGTTCTATCATAGCTGAGTAAGTTGCGTGAGCTCTTGAAGAGGTAGACTAGTAGATGTAGAGGGTTGTAGGTGGTACTGTCTACCCGGAGTAGAGAGTCAATGCTTCTGAAAGGCTATGTCTCGATCATCCGATCATGGATGCGGTCGAGTCTTGTGGGGAAAAGTGCGCAAACCTCTGCAGAGTATATAAACTAATAATGCTAGCCATGTCCCCGGTTATGGACGTTTTGAGTATCTGGTACTTGAATCTACTGATGTGATCTTAACACGTTACTCTAATTAATTATGATGTTGGGTTAATGATGATACTTTTAATTGGGATTCGAGTTGGGGTTACCTTCTCAAATAATGGGCAACATGGGAGTAGTTAAATTAATTTATTCATTTGTTGTAGGGAAACACTAGCTTTATGCAAAACCATGAAACTTACAGCCTACACCAGGCAAATATTGCCTGTAGATATAGTTCTTGCATTATCATTGCTTTATAGTGTAACTATGCCAGCATATTTAATGTGCTGACCTGTTTCGGGCTGCAATGTCTTATGTTGCCGACTACTCAGACGACGAATAAGGTGTGATAGGTCATTGTTTTGCACTCAGCTATGCCGTTGGAGTTGATGGACTCATTTACCTTCGAAGCCTTCCGCTGTTATCTAGTTAGATGGCCTTCAACCATGATTTATTTATGTAATAATACTCTTTATGAGGACTCGATGTAATAAGTGTGTGATTGAAACTCTGTTATAATTCTCGAGTACTGTGCATGTCAGCATTACTGATCCCGGAATGACACTGATGGACAGAGACTTGACCGTTTGAGGTATGGTCGCTACATCCCGACCGTTGTCGTGGGTGTCGTTTCTCCTTCTTCTCCGGGTGCTAGACCTTTGTTATGCACTAGGGGAAGGAGGAGTAACGACCATCACCGACGGTCGCAAATGTCAAAGAGGAATCTGTGAGGGAGAGTCTCCACCATATATGAGAGGACAAAGAATCCCGACTGTTGTCGTGGGGGTAGCTTCTCCTTCGTTCCCGTGTGCTAGACAGTTTGGTGTAATGCACTCGGGAATGAAAGGAGGAGCTACCATCACCGACTGTAGAATATATACATCACGTGAGCTGAGAGTTTTCAAGAAAAGACTTGACAGACCGATAGTCAACCCTTGATGAATAATAATGATCTAATTTAGTTTTTGTACTACATATATTTAATTGTACAAGTTTAATCTTTGAATTATGAACATATGAAATGTCGTCGGACGAAGAAGGTCCCGGGGAGTGCTCCTGGTGTGGCAACAACTGGGGTTTCTGCGACAGGCCTCACCTGGACGAAGGTCGGCGCTTCAGCATTAAGCTCGAGGAGGGCTTCGATTGTGATATGGTAAGCTACGACGCAAAGTGTCGTGGAATTGTCATGTCAGATGTCCTAGTGAAAGGACTTCGTTGTGGAGCCATCGCAACTAGGAAGCTTGAAGGGGTTAATCGGGACAAAGGACACAAGAGGTTTATACTAGTTCGTCCCCTATAGGGAAGGTAAGGCCTACGTCTAGTTGGGTTGGTATTGATGTTTCGATGACCAGGGAGCGAGATATGTTATGCCCGACTCTCGATCAGTTGTTTCTTTCCCTAAGCCGCCAGCGGGTCGCCCCCTTATATACACGGGTGGACGCCCTGTGGCCTACAGTGTCCCGGCCGGCTTATAAACAGTGTCCGGCTCGGTGACTAGTTAAGTCTACCTTATGTTACAAGTCATATCATCATGGCGGTTTACCACTATGGGCTTTAAGCCGCCTGTGGGCCTTAGACCCTTTATTGAACCGCCATCTTCATGCTTGGTCTTGGGCTTCTTTCTGATGAGTCTTCTTTACGTAACCCGGCCCCTCCTGGGCGGCTTACACAAATAGTTATATCCCCAACATTAGGCCCTTGATTGATTTGAACTGGTTCATGTCAATCTTAAAATACCTTAAGAAATAAATCTTCAGCCTTCTGCCTGTGCAAAAGGTTTTCTTTAACCCTCCATGACATCATCTTTTGGATCCGTGTTAACCCACCATGACGTCATCTTCACTTAATTTCATTCTTTATTCCACCGTATTCTCCAACGGATCTTTGCTTTTACTGACCATTCCGAACACCGAGGCGTCAGGGCTGCTGGATAATAATGCTTATCTCCTCATTTCTCGTGCCGTCTCAGTCATCCCTTCCTTATAAATAGGCATGACCTAGGTCTTTCCCATTCTGACCCTTCGGTCATATTCTTCCTCTCACTGCTTCTCTGCCGCTCGAGCTCCGTCGCCGCCACCGTCACAGATCTCCTCATCCTCGTCAACTCAGGCCGCTGCATCAACCTGATTTGACCAGAGAAACGCGACGAACTTCCGCAGCAACTCTACATCTGTAAGTTTCCTCCCTTGTGTTCCTCAGATCTGCATTAGGACCTTTGAGTTCCTCGGTGTTCTTCGATGTTTGTTAAGGACCCCTCATAGATTTCATCTCCACCGCCGTTTCTTGATCTTGAAGATGGTATAAACTGATGCGGCATCTATTTCGCACCTATTTCGAATACAAGTAGATCCCTTTCCGTCACACAGAGGCCCTGTTCGAGCCCTTGAGCTTCATATGTGCCAGTTCTAGGTCTAGAAATTTTTCGTTTCAGAACAGTTGTTTGATCCAGAATAATAGCCGCAACTTGTGAAACCTATTTGTTCCACCCTAAAAATAAAAAACTACCTCTGTCGAATATGTTTAACCACGACTGTTCATGTGGCCGGTTTTAAGTAAATGACATTCATTATGTGAACCTTGCTTGCTTCTCGTGACTTAAGAAAATGTAACTGCCCTTGATACCTGTAGCGGCTTAAATATTGTTGCATAGTTACCCATATGTCATTAGGCCCCTTCTTAAGCCGCCATCTTGGATAGTTTTAAAATGTTTTCCTCCAGGTTAAATTTGAACTGGAACTCCTTGTTTTGTCATAGGCTTCAATTTACATCATGGCCCCTAAGGCAACCAAGGCTCATGTGACCTGTAATTGGGTCCCATCCACAGTCACAAGAAGTAAATTGTCTGATTTTGTGAAGTCTGGCCATCTGCCCAAGAAGGAGGTCATGTATTATCGTGCCCCTGACCCGTCCGAGGAGAAACCTCAACCCAAAGAAGGGGAGGTGATAGTTTTCACGGATCATATGAGCCGGAGATTTGCTCCACCCGGTTCAAAATTCTTCAGGGATGTTCTGCATTTCTTTGACCTCAGACCTCAAGACATCGGGCCCAATTCTGTGTCAAATATTTGCAACTTTCAAGTCTTCTGCGAGGTGTACCGGGGAGAAGAGCCTAATCTGCTTTTGTTCAGAGAGCTTTTTTACTTAAACCGGCAGAATGAACTTGCCAACATGCCCAACCTTGAACTTGGTGGCACTTCGATTCAGCGGCGGAGAGACTGCCTTTATCCTTATGCTGAACTGCCAAGTCACCCGAAGGATTGGAATCAAACATGGTTCTATTGCCAGGACACTTCTTCGGCTAGCGAGAATCCTCTGCCCGGCTTCCGCGCTCTGCGCCTTGAGTCCAACCATCCGCTAGTAGATAAACTTTCCGTTGTTGAACGTCTGCCGCTTGCTCCCACCATCAGAAAAATCGAAGCTCCTTTGGGAAACGGCTTAGATGGCATCGATCTGGTCCGAGTCTGGGTCACTTGGCGAGTGCTTCCGTTAAGCCGCCGCCCCGGCTTAATGTGCACTTATTCAGGCGAGAAGGATGACCCACTGCGTCATAGTCCCGACGACTTACCAGATGATGTAGTGGAAGCTATGACACAAACGTTGTTGAAAGAGGGCATGGTAACCAGTAATGCCTTCAGCTTACTTCCTTTCTGCAAGAAGAACCCGGCCCCTGCTGTAAGTCATCAACCTTAATGAATACTCTCTACTATACTGCACCTTGCTTTACTCATAACCCTTTATCTTTTTTCACAGGCCGATGATAACTTCTAGAAGGTCAAGTATGACCATGAGGCTGCCAAACAAGCCAGAGCGGCCAAGAGAACCGACAGAAAAGCCACCAAAACCGGAACTTCAAGGAAGAAGAAACCAAGCGCCTCAGATTTACTCAAATTGGACGACATTTCTGAGGATGAATAAGAGGTAATACTTAATTCCCTTGAATCCTTTGTCATTACTTTATTGACATTCTATCTTTTCAGGAGGATACGGGAATAGCCAAGCGGTTGACGAAGAGGTAACTATAATCTCCTCCGACTCAGAGCCTTTGCCAAAGCACAAAATCCGACGGGTGACCCGGAAAGTAAGATTTTCACATCCTCTAGCTTATCAAGATCCTCAATTTCTTTTGAAGTAACAATAGCTTGAAAGCCGGAGGCAGACCCGGACCGGCAAGGATGTAGAGCTCTCCTCCGGCTTACCTGACGTAACCAGGAAGCGTCGGACTGAGGTTATCTTTGACTTACATTCTGTTTTACCTTTGGCGGGTTTAATTCACCAACCTCTCAATACATCTGACTCCAATCATCATGATACCTCTCCTTCCTCCGGCGAGTCTATGCAGTCTAACATGCCGGCTTTCAAGACTGCCCCCGGGTAATGTAACTTTGTTTACTTTATGCTTTTCCTTACTCATGCTTTCGCATTCATCCTTCTACCTTTGTTGACAACACGCAAGTGAAGCCCGGTAAGAGGGCAAAGAAGGGTAAGCCGTCCCAAAACCCAGTCGTGGCTGAACCGGCGCTTGACATGTCTGCTCCTAACAGTTCCACCCATCAGCCGCCGCCTGAACCGGCCTCTGATATTCCAGCACCAACCTCTGATCCACCCGTTGAAGATACGCTCAACAACTCTGATAACCCGGAAGCTCCTAGCTTGATCAAGACAAATGACCCAGAAATTGAGATTCTGAAGAGTGAATTTGTTGAGCCAGGGCGACCCACTATCCTTGCCAAATGCACTGCTAAGGAGGAACTCATAGAATGCCGAAATGCTAAGCTGGACATTACTGATTATACTCACTTAAGCATTGGGGATATAGCCTCTGGCTATCTTAATCAAGTGCATAGCAGCCGTGACCTGGAAATTGACATGGTGAAACAAATACAGCAAAAATCTGAGGTATACCTTTATGCCCCTTTCCTGAATCATACTTACTGCATCAGCCCCCAAGTCTATTGCTTATGAATAAATATGTTGTAGACTTTAGAAAACTGCTTACCACTGTTTTGTCCGGTTTAAAAAGAAGAAATTTAACCTGGTTGTAACCTGATACCTTGAACTTGCGACACACATTAGCCCCCAAGTGTCAAGTATCTTTGCTTGCAAAGTGCTTGGGACTTTAATACTATCTTACCATGATTCTGACTATAATCTGGCATCAATACAGGCCACCATAAGTCAATTTGAGTTGGAAGTTGCTGACTTGAAGAGCCGTCTGACATCTCAAGAACTTGAAATTCAAAAGGCCAACTCCAAATTTGAATTCAGCGTCTCTGAACAAGAGAAGTTGAAGAAGAATTTTGAAGCGGAGAAGAAAATCTGGGCTGATGAAAAGGCTTCACTGGTGACCCGGGCTGAGATGGCAGAGGCATCACTTGCAGAAGCAACAGCCGAGCTGCCCGACTTAAAGCGCTATATATCTCAAATGGTCTCAGCCATCTTTGGTAAGTTACTGTATATAACCTCAAAATACTGTAATCCTTCCTATGATGATTATTTTAATTGTTATCTCCAGCTCACCTTATGTTCATGAATGCAGGCCCCAGGAGCACAAACCTCAAGCAGAACATGCTGATCAAACTGAATGCGGTTTACACTCTAGTGGAGCAACTGTACACCGGGTCACAACGTGCTTTGGCCGTTGTAGCTTTATCAAATAACACTCCCCACCTTCTGCAAGACATGCTGAAGTGTCTTGTTGTGCTACCTCAACGGATCCAGGATCTAAGGCGGGCATCCTCAAGAGCTGGGGCCGTAGCCGCGTTGAGCCGGGCAAAGGCATGGATTCCAGAACTAGACCCGGCCAACCTCGCTCTTGGATACCCGAGTCTGAAAGAGGATGGGACCATATTTGATGATCAGGATTTCACCGCCTGCGTCAAAGACATACGCCCCGTGGCTATCCTTATTGGGAATGACACTGATCTTACCAAGTATCAGCCGGGCTATGATAGTGAGAACCGGAGAATTCCAACACCTCCTTATGATCAAGTCAGCCTGATCCCTCCAACTCGTAAGCATACCTTTGCCCCTGAAGTGGACCCAGCCGGTTTAATAGATGACAAAGCTGAGTTTGAAGCCTTGAGTGGCATTGACTGGGCCTCGTCAACCTTCCAGGACAAGGCAGCCGACGGAGAAGCGGAGAAGGATAACCTGGAATCTTCAAGCCCAACAAAGGAGTGAATCGCCAGACGATTATGACTTTGCAAAAAACAATGCTTCGTTTATTCAGACTCGGGGAGTCTTGTAATAGGGTAGAAAAAACCTCTCAATTTTTGTCATGCCTTCGCGCATGTTTATGGTGCTTAATACTTTCGTAAGCCACCATCGCTATATATTTCCAGCTTATGTTGATCATTTATTTCCTTGATGTTAAATTTGCTTGCCTTATCGTGCATATAAAACAATCAAAATTTCCTTGGCATTTTATCGCATAAGGTACTGATAACCCAGAGGGCGAACCCCAAACATCATATCCAGGCCGGTTTATGATTATATTTGTTAAACATAATCACAATAGTATACCTACGATCCTTTTGGTAATTTCACCTGCTTATATGACCTTCACCATGCGGGTAAATTCAACTCTTGAAAGTTGGAACATATAATGTTCACCTGGCACTTAACAACCTGGGGTGATTAATATTAAGCCGGAAGAACAAAAAACCCATCTCATAGTGCTTTCAAAAAGGTCTCAAGATACTCAAATGATTATGCTTATGAAATATAATGGATAATAAACAATACTCAAAGGCTTCTGATTCGAATACGATCAGTAAACCGTTCCAAAGGGGTTAAGCTAAGATTCAGATATGATCATATAGCCCCCAGTGGCTTTGGCGATGCCGATCAAGTGGGTATCGACAGTTGTGTTCTCTTTGGTTCGAATACAACCTATGTTTGAACAGGAAGCCCCCAATTGACCATAAGAGTTGTTTAATGACGTTGATTCGAATACGATCCAAGTCAGACCCAAAGGGATTAAGCTATGATTCGGATACGATCAAGAAGCCCCCAAGTGGGTTTGGCAGTGTGCCGATCAAAGTGGGTATCGACAGATGTGTTCTCTTTGGTTCGAATATGACCTATCTTTGAACAGGAAGCCCCCAAGTGATCATGGCTAGATTCAGATTGATCATAAGCCGGACCAAAAGGAAAGCCGGATTCAGATATGATCTGCTCCCTGTTGGTTGTTTTCACCACCTGACAAAGAAGACATATACACTTTTGAGGGTAAAAAGGACAGAGGTCCTGCTTTAGTGCTTCATATAATATATACATTGTCAAAAGATATACATCTTGAGAGTCGGTGGCTTCAGTATAGTAAGGCCGGAGATGGGCAATATTCCATGGCCGGCGGGTCTCCTCCTCCGACTTACGTGAGCCTTTGTGCTCTCGAACATCGATGAGGTAGTATGACCCGTTGTTCAGATTCTTGTTGACCACAAAGGGTCCTTCCCAAGGAGGGGATAGCTTGTGCATATCAGACTGATCCTGGATGAGTTGGAGCACTAAGTCGCCTTCCTGAAAGGTTCTGCTTCTAACCCGGTGGCTGTGATAGTAGTGCAGGTCTTGCTGGTAAATCGCCGAGCGGGCTATTGCTAAGTCTCGCTCCTCATCCAACAAGTCAAGTGCATCCTGACGAGATTTTTCGTTGTCAGCCTCAACGTAAGCCGCCACGCGGGGTGAATCGTGTCGGTTGTCACTTGGCAGGACTGCCTCTACTCCATACACCATGAAGAAAGGTGTGTAACCTGTAGATCTATTAGGCGTAGTGTTGATGCTCCACAATACATAGGGTAACTCCTCCACCCAACAACCCGGAGTCCACTGCAAGGGGACAAAGAGCCGGGGCTTGATACCCTTCAGGATCTCTTGATTAGCTCTTTCTGCTTGACCATTGGATTGAGGATGAGCAACAACTGAAACATCAAGCCGGATATGTTCTTGTTGACAGAACTCTTCCATGGCACCTTTGGAAAGATTAGTGCCATTATCAGTTATAATGATGTGTGTAAAACCAAAACCGAAGATCACCTTTTTCATGAACTGAACCGCCGTGGCTGCATCACACTTACTGACTGGCTCTGCCTCAACCCACTTTGTAAACTTATCCACTGCCACCAGGAGGTGTGTCTTTTTATCCTTAGACCTCTTGAAAGGTCCAACCATGTCAAGCCCCCAGACCGCAAACGGCCAAGTGATCGGAATCATCCTCAACTCTTGAGCCGGTACATGAGCTCGTCGTGAGAATTTTTGACATCCGTCACATTTGCTGACTAGATCCTCCGCATCAGCATGAGCCGTCAGCCAATAGAAACCATGACGGAAAGCCTTGGCCACAAGAGATTTTGACCCGGCATGATGGCCACAATCTCCTTCATGGATCTCAAGAAGTATCTCCTGGCCCTCCGCAGGAGACACACACCGTTGAAACGCCACAGTGACACTTCGGTGATGTAACTCCCCATGAACAATCGTCATGGATTTGGACCGGGATTTGGACCACCTGACGATTTGTCTTGCCAAGGTCTCATCCTCAAGCAACTCTCCCCGGGTCATATAGGCCAAATATGGCACTGTCCAATCCGGGATGACGTAAAGGGCTGCCACCAGCTGTGCCTCCGGGTCTGGCACTGCTAGTTCTTCCCCTGTAGGTACCTTGACAGAAGGAATATGCAAAACATCGAGGAAGGTGTTAGGCGGCACCGGCTTACGTTGAGATCCCAATCGGCTTAAAGCATCAGCCGCCTCATTTTTCCTTCGATCAATGTGCTCCACTTGATAACCCTTGAAGTGCCCAGCCACAACATCTAATTCACGATGATAAGCCGCCATAAGGGGATCCTTAGAGTCCCACTTGCCTGACACCTGTTGGGCCACGAGATCTGAATCGCCTAAGCACCTTACCCGGCTTAAGTTCATCTCTTTGGCCATCCGGAGACCATGGGGTAAGGCCTCGTACTCAGATACATTGTTAGTACAAGGAAACATAAGCCGAAGCACATAACAAAATTTGTCACCTTGAGGGGAAGTTAAAACAACTCCAGCCCCCGAGCCTTCCAACTGCCTAGACCCATCAAAGTGAATAGTCCAGTATGTGTTATCTGGCTTCTCCTCAGGTGCCTGCAACTCTGTCCAATCATTGATAAAATCCACCAAGGCTTGAGACTTAATGGCAGTTCGTGGCATATATTTCAAACCATGAGGCCCAAGCTCGATAGCCCACTTGGCGACTCCTCCCGTGGCCTCCCTATTCTGGATGATGTCTCCCAAGGGGGCAGAACATACCACAGTTATAGGATGACTTTGGAAGTACTGCTTCAACTTCCGGTTTGCCATAAACACTCCGTAAACAAGTTTCTGCCAATGCGGATACCTTTGTTTAGACTCAATGAGCACCTCACTAAAATGTAGTAAACCGGCCGTTGAACCGGATGCTCCTTGCCGGCTTCCTTACGCTCCACCACGATCGCAACACTAACGGCTCGTGAATTAGCAGCCACATATAACAGCAATGGCTCTTTATCAATGGGAGCCGCAAGGACCGGTGGCTCTGACAACTGTCTCTTCGAATCTTCAAAGGCAGCATCAGCAGCATCACTCCAGACAAAAGTGTCTGTTTTCTTCATCATCTGATACAGCGGTAGGGCCTTCTCACCCAACCAGCTTAAAGCAGCAACACGACCTGCCAGTCGCTGAACATCATTGATGCACGCCGGTTTAGCCACAGAGGTAATCGCCTTGATCTTCTCCGGGTTAGCTTCAATGCCTCTGTTTGAGACCAGAAAACCCAAGAGCTTGCCTGCAGGTACACCAAATACACACTTGGCCAGGTTAAGCATCATCTTATAAACCCGGAGATTATCAAAAGTTTCTTTTAAGTCAGATATCAAGGTTTCCTTCTCTCTGGACTTCACCATGATGTCATCTACGTAAGCATGAACATTGCGCCCAATTTGATCGTGTAGACAGTTCCGCACACATCACTGATAAGTCGCCTGAGCACTCTTGAGCCCAAACGGCATAGATACATAACAGAAGGCTCCAAACGGAGTGATGAAAGCCGTCTTCTCCTGGTCCTTAACTGCCATTTTGATCTGATGCTAACCAGAGTAAGCATCCAAAAAACTCAAACGTTCACAACCCGCCGTAGCATCAATGATTTGACGAATATGGGGGAGGGCAAAGGGATCAGCCGGACAAGCCTTGTTTATGTCCGTGTAATCCACACACATCCGCCAGGTTCCGTTCTTTTTAAACACAAGCACCGGGTTAGCCAACCACTCCGGGTGAAAAACTTCAACAATGAACCCGGCCGCTAAGAGCCGGGTGACTTCCTCTCCAATAACTTTCCGTCTCTCTTCGTTGAACCGTCGAAGAAATTGCCTGACCGGCTTATACTTGGGATCAATATTGAGAGTGTGCTCAGCGAGTTCTCTCGGTACACCCGGCATGTCAGAAGGTTTCCATGCAAAGATTTCCCGGTTCTCACGGATGAACTCGATGAGCGCGCCTTCCTATTTAGGATCCAAATTGGTACTGATGCTGAATTTCTTAGAAGAGTCGCCTAGAATAAAGTCAACAAGCTTCGTGTCAGCGGTCGATTTAAACTTCAACGCCGGGTCATGCTCTATAGTTGGCTTCTTCAAGGAGGTCATATCCGTCGGGTCAACATTTTGATAAAATTTTAGCTCTTTTGCTGCACAAGCGGATTCAGCATAAGCCGCGTTGCCTTCTTCACACTCCAAGGCTACCTTTTGACTCCCATGCACAGTGATGGTGCCCTTGTGACCCGGCATCTTGAGATGTAAATAAACATAACACGGCCGTGCCATGAACTTAGCATAAGCCGGCCACCCAAACAGAGCATGATACGGCCTCCTGATTTTGACCACTTCAAACATCAATTTCTCAGCCCTGGAGTCATACTCATCTCCAAAGGCCACTTCCAGTTCAATCTTGCCAACTGGGTAAGCCGACTTACCAGGAACCACTCCATGAAAAATAGTGTTGGATGTCCTCAAATTCTTATCAGTTAACCCCATGCGTCGAAAGGTCTCATAGTAGAGGATATTGATGCTGCTACCTCCATCCATGAGTACCTTATTGAATTTATATCCACCATTGTGAGGTGCTACCACCAAGGCCAACTGACCCGGATTGTCAACCCGGAAGGGGTGATCTGCCCTGCTCCACACAACGGGCTGTTCTGACCACCTCAAATAACGGGGAACCGCCGGCTCAACAGAATTCACGACCCTCTTATGAATCTTCTGGTCACGTTTGCACAAGCTGGTGGTGAACACGTGATACTACCCACTATTCAGCTACTTCGGGTTGCTTTGATAACCTGACTGCTGTTGCTGTTGCTCCCCTTGACCAGACTGTTGTTGATTATAACCGCCTTGATGTCCCTGAAAACCGGAGCTTGAACCGCCGCCCGGGCCATGAAAACCACCAGCTCCTGAGCCGCCGCCTGACCCATGATTGCCATCAAACATGTTGGAATTCTTGGAAGCCTTCATAATCGTGCAATCTTTCCATAAGTGTGTGGCAGGTCGTTCTCGGGTGCCGTGTCTCGGGCAAGGCTCATTGAGTAGCTGCTCAAGAGATGGGCATGACCTGCCAGATCTAGGGGGTGGTTTTCCCTTACGTCTCTGATTATTACCCTGCGCATTGGCATTGGCCACAAACTCCGGGTTACCCTCCGCCTTACGCTTATTGCCTCCTTGATTCATCGGGTTATGCTGCTGGCCCTTTCCATTGCCGTTCTTCTTTCCCTTCCCTGTCCTTTCCTCATCAGACGCGGGGTCCTTGGTACTGTCAGAGTCGGCGTATTTGACTAAAGCTGCCATCAGCGTGCCCATGTCGTTGCAATCACGCTTAAGGCGCCCCAGTTTCTGTCTCAGCGGCTCAAAGCGACAGTTCTTTTCCAACATAAGGACAGCAGAGCCGGCATCCATCTCCTTGACACGGCGTACCCAATGAGTCGTGGATTCACCCTCCTCCTGCTTACAATTTGTCAAGTCCACAATCCACATAGATTGCTTGCAAGTTTCCTTGAAGTTCTGGATGAAACAGGCCTTTAGCTCTGCCCACGCATTAATGGAATTGGGCGGCATGCCTTTTAACCAAGACCGGGCCGTTCCATCTAACATCATGGTGAAGTACTTAGCCATTGCTGCGTCGCTGACCTCCAACAGCTCCATGGCCATCTCATAACTTTCAATCCTTGCTCCGGGCTGTAAGTCGGCCATGTAATTCGGCACCTTTCGAGGTCCTTTGAAGTCCTTGGGCAAACATACATTACGCAGAGCCGGTATCAAACAAGGAACGCCGCCGGTTCTCATAGCCACTCCCGTCTCAACAGAAGTCGTCGGATACTCCGTGAATTCTTGATGAGCCGTTTGTTGAGCCTCTAGCTGAGCCGCCTGCTCGTTCTCCTGATGTATTTGGTCTTGCACCGGGTTATAGCCACCGGGCTGGTTACGGCGCTGGGCGTTGCTTGACAAAGCTTCTGACTCCATACGCCTGCTGTAACTCGGACTCTGGTTTTGTTGAGGCGGTGCTAACCAAGGTGGAGGAGTTGAATGAATCCTGTCCCGGCTATAAGAATAATTCTCTTGCTAAGCCAGGGCTGTTTGGATAAGTTCTTTAACCCTCAAGGTCTCCACCGCTGTCGGGTCATCACCATCCACTGGGAGAGCCGCCAAGCGCGCCGATGCTGCGATTAAGTTCTTCATGGGGTTGGAAAAGTGACCCGGTGTTATCGGCAAGTAACGGGGCGGCGCCATGCTCCCATGAGGAGGTGCCATCTCCCGAGGCTGAGCCGGTCCTCCTGTTCTGGCTGTCATAAACTGATTTGCATCTGGCGGGTTACTTGGGCCGACTCCGGGTGTAGCAAAAAGATTCCGAGGATGATAAACCGGATGTAAAGGGGACTGGGTTTTCTGATGTCCCCTCCTCATCACCTTGTTAGACGCGTTTAGGCTCATCGTGAGCTGGTAGGCTTCTGACTGTAGTTGTTGTGCCCGTGCATCCAAAGCCACCCGTTCTATGGCTAACCTGGTGTCCTCAGCTGCCAAGGCCTCCTTGGCCCGAGCTATTTCCTCGCGCACCCGTGCCACCTCCGCGTCATGCTCATCTTTATTTGCAGGAATAACCATGGCGGTTAACAGGGTCGTGAGCTTATCCATGTGATCTATCAGCACCTGAGCCGGTGGGCGCACAGGGCCTCCTGCCCCGGCTGCTCCTGTTCCGGACGTTATTGCTGTAGCGGCTGTAGAGTTTCGGCCGGGTTGAGTCCTAGCCATGAAGACTCCTGCCCATCTTGGCGGCTCATAGGGGTCCGGAATACTGGTGCCATCGGAACAGCCCCCGAGCACGCCATCTTGCACTTGGTACAACGAATCTGTTGAACCGGTGGACGAGTCACCGTCAGAGAGGACGGCCGTCTCACCACCATCTTCAGATCCTTCAGAGAATTCCTCTTCGTGGATGCAGCCCACGAAGGCGCGCTTCATGATTGGTTGAACTCGGGCCTTTCTCGCATGCTTAGCCGTTTTGACGAGGTCGGTGCAGTTATCCGGCTTAGAGCCCGGCTCACCAATCTGGCCGATGAAGACGTGGATTCCGCCGAAGGGGACCCGGTACCCATACTCAATTGAGCCGGCATCGGGGGCCCAGCCTTCGTCGTCGATGTAGATCTTGCCGCGACGACTCTTGGTCATCCGGCCAACGATGTATCCCTTGAGCCCTTCGAAGTTGCCCTTCAAGAACTCAAATCCACCGTGCGCTGGCCCCACGGTGGGCGCCAACTGTCGTGGAATTGTCATGTCAGATGTCCTAGTGAAAGGACTTAGTTGTGGAGCCATCGCAACTAGGAAGCTTGAAGGGGTTAATCGGGACAAAGGACACAAGAGGTTTGTACTAGTTCGGCCCCTTACGGTGAAGGTAAGGCCTACATCTAGTTGGGTTGGTATTGATGTTTCGATGACCAGGGAGCGAGATACGCTATGCCCGACTCTCGATCAGTTGTTTCTTTCCCTAAGCCGCCAGCGGGTCGCCCCCTTATATACACGGGTGGACGCCCTATGGCCTAAGAGTCCCGGCTGGCTTATAAACAGTGTCCGGCTCGGTGACTAGTTAAGTCTACCTTATGTTACAAGTCATATCATCATGGTGGTTTACGACTATGGGCTTTAAGCCGCCTGTGGGCCTTAGACCCTTTATTGAACCGCCATCTTCATGCTTGGTCTTGGGCTTCTTTCTGATGAGTCTTCTTTACGTAACCCGGCCCCTCCTGGGCGGCTTACACAAATAGTTATATCCCCAACACAAAGTGTTTTTTTCGTAATTAAGCTCGACTTCTACTACTTTAACATGTAATTTTCGTATTTTACAATTCTACTAGCTCATCCCATGCCATGCAAGACACTATGTCTTGGTGAGGATGGGGTTTGAAGATCATGAGAGGAATGAAACAAAGAAAATTAACCTAAGGACCCATCATGGTATGAATTTTGAGGTAAATCTATACAATTTTGAGAGCGTATACCATTTTGGTTGCCCCGGTTGGGAAGCACTTTGCAAGATGTATGATTTTCTAGAGGGTATGTTTGTCACCATGGATCTTTGTGATCCTGATATCAACCAAGACAATTTGGACATTTGAGTCCTTGTTGATACGCTTCCAATTCTACCGCTATGTGAGTTTGTCAAACATAGTTATTAAGTAATTTATATTGTTTATTTCAAAATAGTCGACAGCTTATTTCCATCGATAGCTTATTTTCATTCTTCAAAGAATGTGTCGAAGATGGTAGACAGAACCTACTACACCGATGGCTCTGAGTTAACTTATCAGGAGAAAAATCATCTGGTCGCATATTGTACTGAAACTGAGAATTACAATGCCTTTTATCGAACTCCTCCAAATTATGGTCAATACGTGCCACTAGTGCACGTGTTGAACCACGATAACTTCCATGGAGATGCCCTAGTAAGATTTTTTTACTATTACGACATCCATGCATCTTTTGCATACTTCTAAAAGTGAACTACATTGCTAACTATGAAGTTATTACTATGTTTTTCAACAGAAAATCTCGATGGATTGTGTGCCTCATTTGATGTATCAGAATGGTCGTCTTGATGTTTTGAACATATAGCCAGGTCGTCCTACGAATCTCACCTGTCCATACCAGATTTCTAAAACCGGTGAACACATGATAATCAAAGAATGGAAAAAATGTATGGACCGTCGTAAGGAGGTTCTTGGAAGCAACATTGTGCGAAAGGCCAAAATTGGAGACTGGATAATCTCCATTCTCCATAATGGAGATTCAGGGGCTATCTTGTTTTATGCTATTTTACCTAAGATAATATAGCTGGTCCTAAGAGAATGTAGTAGGTCATATGAGGTACAATATGTTTATGTGACTTGATGATGAGGAGTAGTTGTGATTATGACTAGTGACCAACTTGTATGTGATGTCTCATTGATGAAAACGATGATCATGAGGAGGTGTTATATGACAATGATGTATTATGATGATAAGTTGTTAATGATATGATGATGATGATGATGATGATGATGATGATGATGATGATGATATTTATTATATCATTAGGTGAAAGAACCGCAGACATCCACTTGAAACTAGCCCACGGTTCTTTCTCCCAGTGATGTAATAACTCATTATGATGTAAAAACAATCTCTAAATTGCTACGGTATGAAAACTTGTATAAAGGTGTATGAATACAACATGAAATAAAAAAGAAATACAGAATAATAGTAGTAGCGCGTGCTCAGAGAAGCGCTACTACTAATTACCAGTAGCGCTCATTGTGGAAAGCACTACTACTAAGTCGATATAGCAGTAGCATGGTCCAACCCACGCTACTGCTAACCTTTAGTTGTAGCGCCTTACTAGTAGCGAGGTTTCCCGCGCTACTGATGGGCATTAAACGCGCGCTACTGCTAGAGTTTTCCCAAGTAGTGTGAGGCAACCTTGTCAGGCAAGAGCGCCGCGTTCTCCATCATTATCCACCATCAATCCACCAAAGCAGGAGTAGGGTTTTACGCCTCAGAGCGGCCCAAACCTGGGTAAAACTGCCCGTGCGAACACTATCGTGGTGTGTTACGCTTCTCTGCTCTTCGTGCAACGTGCCCATCCCCTCGCCGAACCAAAAGGGGCTCATGGACCCATAGGTGGCCGTGGTTTCCCATCACATCTTTGGCATGCCAGGTAGGGGGGTCACTTGCACGAACCCAGAGAGCATAAGCAGCGCATCATCTTCATCACCATTTTCATCATTGACGGCTCCATCAACTATGGCGCCCAAGAAGAACCCCGGTGCCACAGCTCATCCGTCCACCTCGAAGGCCCCGCCGCCACGACCGCCGACGTCACGGGGACCACGGGGATGCATGGAGATGTGGACGTTGCGGGGGACGTGGTCGATGCAGGCGGCGTTGTTACCGCCTCCCACGTGGCGGAGCATGAGCGGGAGGCGGCGGGGAAGGACAACATCAGCAACATCCCAGCAGCCATGCTCCACGAGGTATGGGTGCAGAGATTATACCGTCTGCACCCCTCCACCCAGCCGAATAGCACAGGCGCAGTGTTGGTGCTCGTTCTGGGGCGAATCGCAACTCTCCGGCCACTCCTGTTGCGGGCGTGATCGTAGGGCATGCACCATCCCTGGAGCGGGCTGACCTAGCTGCTGTGCCCAATGGAGCCGTTGGCCCTAAAGTGCCCCCACCTCGTCACCACACCATCCAAGCGGCTGGTTCACAACAACGAGGGCACTGCACGGTCTCTACCGGCACCATCAGGAGCCGAGCGACACTGCGATCTACATTGTCATCATCTATGCCAAGCATCTCCTCAAAGGCCATGGCGTGGGCCCAACTACTGTTGAGATTTCTGCTGGCAGCCAATCAGATGGATGAGTAGTGAGCCACCATCCAAAGCCTGGTTGGTTTCGCCGAGGCGGCAGGATCACAGCGAGCTGGGCCGCCATGGCCTCCCCAGGCGATGACAACGGCCCGTGCTGCTGGCCGTACTGAAGGGGCCACCCCCAGGGTGCAATCCCCACCATGGCAACTAGCACGGGAGCCATGCAACCAAGAACCCGGCGATGTCTCGATGGCCTCATCTGACCCTCGAGCGCGTCGAAGCCAACGGCGGGACCTAGAGGACAGCCAGAGGGAAGGTGCGTGCGTCACCATCAAGCAACGCCATGACACCCTCCACCAGTCTAATGGGCACGACGGCCTCGACGTCGATGAGCTTGCACTCGGCACGGCGGGCACCTACATTTTGAGTTTGGGTGCCCCGCCTTCACTCGAGAGTTACGGCTAGTCCATCGGCCGTCCGCCCGCACGTTCAAGCCAAAGATACCAAAGAAGTACGATGGGAGGCTAAACCTGGCATAGTTCTTGAGCATCTACACCATCATTGTTCAAGCTGCCGAAGGAAGAGATGAGAAGGTGTTCGCCAACTACTTCCCTTTGGCACTCAAGCCAAATGTGAGGTCTTGGCTGACGCACCTACCAGAGAACTCCATTTTGACCTGGTGTCGGTGTCAAAACCGGCAGATCTCGGGTAGGGGGTCCCGAACTGTGCGTCTAAGGTCGATGGTGACACAGGAGGCGAGGGACACAATGTTCACCCAGGTTCGGGCCCTCTCTAAGGAGGTAACAACCTACTTCCTGCTTGATTGGTCTTGATGAATATGAGTATTACAAGAGTTGATCTACCACGAGATCTTAATGGCTAAAACCCTAGAAGTCTAGCGTGTATGATTATTATTGCCTCTATGGACTAAACCCTCCGGTTTATATAGACACCGGAGGGGGCTAGGGTTGTACAAAGTCAATTACAGAGAAATGAATCTTCATATCCGAGCGTCAAGCTTGCCTTCCATGCAAAGGAGAGTCCCATCCGAACACGGGTGAGAGTCCTCGGTCTTGTATCTTCACAGCCCATCAGTCCGGCCCATGCCAACAGGCCGGACGCCCGAGGACCCCTTAATCTAGGACTCCCTTAGTAGCCCCTGAACCAGCCTTCAATGACGAGGTATCCGGCGCGCAGATTGTCTACGACATTGCAAGGCGGGTTCCTCCTCCAAATACTCCAAAGCATGTTTCGAACACAGAAAATGTGTCCGGCTCTTTAAAACAAATACCACACACAACCGTAGAGAGCATAATATTTCACGAGTCCAATCCGCTGACAACTTTTTGTAGCGTGACATCACGTCGCCACCCGGCCATTATTCGAACCGTTTTTTAGCCTGCTGCTCCATATTCCGAGATGCGGTTTTATTGGCATGTCTTGTCAAAGCAGAGATCGTGTCCTTTATTGCGGGATTCTCGTCAATACGGGAGTGGGTAACCCAACCGTGCTGCCTGCATGGCCCTTAGGGAATAGGCGAGTTTTAAGGCGAGTGGGGAGGTGCTTCATGTTCACGGCCTTTATAAAGAGATAAGGATTGACCCCTTTCACCCATGACTTCTCCCTCTCTCTGCCTCCCCCATCCTCGAGCTCCAGCACCCAAGTTCGCATCTTTTCCGCCCCAGGAAAGCACTCCAACCATGTCCAGATCCGGAGCACGGGGCAAGTGGATGGCATCCACCGTCAAGGAGCACGACATTACCAAGCTCCGGGAGGCTGGGTATTTGGCCAAAGAAATCACCCACCGACTTTCGGCCAAGGGACAGATCGTCCCTACCCCGGAGCCCCATGAAAGGGTGGTGTTCATCCCCCAATTAGTCCACGGG
Source organism: Triticum dicoccoides (assembly GCF_002162155.2). Classification (NCBI taxonomy): domain Eukaryota; kingdom Viridiplantae; phylum Streptophyta; class Magnoliopsida; order Poales; family Poaceae; genus Triticum; species Triticum dicoccoides. The sequence goes on along the minus strand of NC_041385.1, from coordinate 321,802,820 downwards.
CTGGGATTTCCTCTCCACCCGTTGGTCCGCGGACTCATGTTCTACTATGGGCTAGATTTCCATGATCTAGCCCCAAATTCTTTCCTCAACATCTCGGCATTCATTGTCGTGTGCGAGGCCTTCCTGCGCATCCCACCCCACTTCGGATTGTGGCTAAAGATCTTCAATGTGAAGCCGAAGGTGGTGATTGGCCAACATGTAGAGTGCGGAGGCACCATGGTGAGCAAGATGCCCAACGTCACATGGCCTGAAGGCTCCTTCGTGGAAACCATCAAAGGGTGGCAGAAATCATGGTTCTACATCACAGAGCCGCGCGGCACCACCTGGGCCGCGGCTCCCGCATTCCGCTCTAGGGCCCCGATGCGGCTCACCTCCTGGCCAAAGAAGGGCCTGGACTGGTCTTCGCCGGACGAGTTGACAGCGCTTCAGACGCGCATCAAGAGCATGACGGAAGGGAACATAAAGCTTGTCAATGTGATCCAGGTGATGCTTATTCGCCAGATCCTTCCGTGCCAAAGCTGGACTTGCCATATGTGGGAGTTCGATCCGGCCAAGCACCAGACCTTGCAGCTGTTCTTCGGCACTACACACGAAGACATCTGGAAGGTGCTTTTTAAGTCCAGCGAGACATGGTCGGACACGGCCGAGGACCGTGGGCATGACTTGGCCCATCCCGCTAGTCCAGTAAGTTTTTTCATGTTTTCAAGGTGTATCCTTTACTTGGATACTCGAGGAAGACGCCTAAGCCTCCCTACTGATTCACTCAGGGCTGGACAAAGAAGGCATACGGATTCACTGTCCGGCTCCGCTGCCCGAAGACCCAGAAATTTTCTAGCGAAGATGTTGGTTCTGGCGCCCTATCAAGTGCCGGAGAAGAAGGCCGACGGGACCAGAGGTGGCCACCGTTGCAAGGATGCTTCGGACATGACGTCCGAAGACACCAAGACTCACTCCTCCGCCGCCGAGGACGAAGAGGAGGAGGAAAGCAACTCTCCCCCTGAGGGGGGAATGAGGAAGAGGGCGGCCTCCACAAATCTAGAGGCAGAGTCGTCGAAGAAGGGGAAGGGTTCCCTCGCGGATAACTCCGCGTGGGACATCGACGACAGCCCAGAGCGTCGCTCCCGAGACAAGCCCCTGCCCAAATCGTGAGTACTCAAAAACTCGGACACATTCATATATCCGGCCTCTCTACTTCACAGACTTAATATGTTGAATCATGCATTTGCAGTCATGTTCGGTCCGACCTCAAGCGGTCCTCATCTTCAGGAGATTCGCTGGACCCTGAGGCGATGAACAGTGGGTCCCTTTCAGCGGCCTCCTCTCCCAAGGCCATGGATGGTGCCGAGGCATTGTCTCGAAGGATCCCAGGCCAGGGAGAGACTCAGGAGGCGCCGGAGGGTGAAACCTCGGCCGCCGGACACATGGGGGAGCAAACTCCCATGGATACTGACAATGGGGGCCATATCCAATTCGGCCCCCAGCCGAATACAATTCTTGAGACCCATACGGCTCCGGAATCAGGCAAGCAACCTCTTTCGAAAGAAAGGGGTGCGCCTATTCCACCGGTGACACTACAAAAAAAGACACATCCAGGACATTTTGGGCCGAACGAAACTTTTTTTGTCATACATATGACACTTCTATGACGATAATTGTGACAAAACCCGGTATCATCATAGATGTGGTGGGCCCCTACTTCTATGAAAAAACTCATGATAGAAAATGGTCTTTTCGTCCTGGGCAGGACGGAGACGCGGCTGCATGACATTCTTTGGGCCGTCCATGACGGAAAAAACCATGGTAGAAGCGAGGGCGGGGAAAATTTCAGGAAGTTCCCAGTTACGGTGGGCGGTCGAGGGCCGAGCGATGCGCGTTTCTCTCATACATGTACGCACGTGTGTGCGAGGCATTGGATCTAACTGAACCCGAGCGAGGCTTTGGGCTCCAACTGAACCCGAGTGATTGCGATGTAGGCTATGTGTTACTGAACCCGAGCGATCGATCGATGGCTGTTAACTGAACCCGATCGAGCGATTCCTTCGCTACTGCTGCTAACTGAAGCCGATCGATGCTACCTCTGTGTATGAACAATGAGTGTTGCGGGGGAGGGGGCGTTGGATGAATAGTGAGCGGTGGGGGTGGATGCAAGACCCCGTGGCGTTGCCTCTGGATGAACAGGACGACCCCGCGGAGGGCTGGATGAACAGTAGACGGTGAAGGGGTGCCCGTGGAGGGGTGGTTGAACAGTAGTCGGTGGAGTACCGCGTGGTGGAGGTTGGATGAATAGGAGCCCGTGTACACTGGAGGAGGTCGATGGTAGCCCGTGGAGGCTGGAGGAGGTTGATACGTCTCCAACGTATCTACTTTTCCAAACACTTTTTCCCTTGTTTTGGACTCTAACTTGCATGATTTGAATGAAACTAACCCGGACTGGCGCTGTTTTCAGCAGAACTGCCATGATGTTGTTTTATGCGTGGAAAAGAAAAGTTCTCGGAATGTCCTGAAAATCCAAAGAGGCACTTTTTGGAAAATATAAAAAATACTAGCGAAAGAATCAAGACCAGGGGCCCCACACCATGTCCACGAGGGTGGGGCGCACCCCCCTGTCTCGTGGGCCCCCTGAGGTTCCGCCGACCTCAACTCCAACTCCATATATTCCGGCTCGCGGAGAAAAAAATCAGAGAGAAGTTTCATCGCGTTTTACGATACAGAGCCGCCGCCAAGCCCTAATCTCTTTCGGGAGGCCTGATCTGGAGTCCGTTCGGGGCTCCGGAGAGGGGGATTCGTCGCCGTCGTCATCATCAACCATCCTCCATCACCAATTTCATGATGCTCACCGCCGTGCATGAGTAATTCCATCATAGGCTTGCTGGACGGTGATGGGTTGGATGATATACCATGTAATCAAGTTAGTTTTGTTAGGGTTTGATCCCTAGTATCCACTATGTTCTGATATTGATGTTGCTATGACTTCGCTATGCTTAATGCTTGTCACTAGGGCCCGAGTGCCATTATTTCAGATCTGAACCTATTATGTTTTCATGAATATATGTGTGTTCTTGATCATATCTTGCAAGTCTATAGTCACCTATTATGTGTTATGATCCGACAACCCTGAAGTGACAATAATCGAGATACTTCTCGGTGATGACCATAGTTTGAGGAGTTCATGTATTCACTATGTGCTAATGCTTTGTTCCGGTTCTCTATTAAAAGGAGGCCTTAATATCCCTTAGTTTCCACTAGGACCCCGCTGCCACGGGAGGGTCGGACAAAACATGTCATGCAAGTTCTTTTCCATAAGCACGTATGACTATTTACGAAATGGAGCTAGTTTTGTGTCACCCTATGTCATAGCTATTGCATGAGGAATCGCATCCAGCATAATTATCCATCACTGATCCATTCCCTATGAGCTTTTCACATATTGTTCTTCTCTTATTTACTTTTCCGTTGCTACTGTTACAATCACTACAAAACCCAAAAATATTACTTTTGCTACTGTTACCTTTATTATCATATTACTTTGCTACTAAATACTTTGTTGCAGATACTAAGTTATCCAGGTGTGGTTGAATTGACAACTCAATTGCTAATACTCAAGAATATTCTTTGGCTCCCCTTGTGTCGAATCAATAAATTTGGGTTGAATACTTTACCCTCGAAAGTTGTTACGATCCCCTACACTTGTGGGTTATCAAGACTAATTTCTGGCGCCGTTGCCGGGGAGCATAGCTCTATTCTCTGAGTCACTTGGGATTTATATCTGTTGATCACTATGAAGAACTTTAAAGACGACAGAACTATGATTTTTCCCTCAACTACGAGGGGACGTAAGGAACTGCCATCTAGCTCTGCACTAGATTCTCCTTCTGTTTTGAGTAAGCTTGCGACACCTAAACCTGCTACTGCTATGAATTCTGATATGTCGCATGTTATTGATGATGCCACTTCTGCTATGCATGATACTTATGATGAAACTACTTCTGTACGTGATACTACTTTGCCATTAGGTGAATTTCTTGATGAACAACTTGCTAGGGCTAGAGAGCATGAAATTATTGAAGATGCTATTATTGATGATAGTGATGATGAAAATTCTCCCAATGATTATGAATTGCCTGTTGTTCTTGAGGGTTATGTTACGAATGAAGAAGATGCTAGAGCTATCTTTGCTTGCAATGATAGATATGATCTTAAAAAATTATTAGCTAAATGGAAGCAACAGTCTCTTAATGCTAGAATGAAACCTGACCCTGCTTTTTCTACTTCACCTATCTGTGTTACTGATAAGGATTATGAATTCTCTGTTGATCCTGAAATTATTACTTTAGTTGAATCTGATCCTTTTTATGGCCTTGAATCTGAAACTGTTGTGGCACATCTTACCAAGTTGAATGATATAGCTACCCTGTTTACTCATGATGATAAATCTCGCTATTATTATATCCTTAAGATATTTCCGTTCTCATTAAAGGGTGATGCTAAGACTTGGTATAATTCTCTTGCTCCTGGTTGTGTGCGTAGTCCCCAGGATATGATTTATTACTTCTCTACTAAATATTTTCCTGCTCATAAGAAACAAGCTGCCTTGCGGGAAATATACAATTTTGTGCAAATCAAAGAAGAGAGTCTCCCACAAGCTTGGGGGAGGCTTCTCCGGTTACTTAATGCTTTTCCTGATCATCCTCTTAAGAAAAATGAAATACTTGATATCTTTTATAATGGACTAACCGATGCTTCCAAGGACTACTTGGATAGTTGTGCTGGTTGTGTTTTCAAGGAAAGAACTGTCGACCAAGCTGAATTACTATTAAATAATATGTTGACTAATGAAAATAATTGGACTCTTCCTGAGCCAATTCCTGAGGCAATTCCTAAACCAATTAAGCCAACTCCTGAGCCTATTCCCAAACCCACTCCAAAGAAGAGAGATGTTTTATTTCTCAGTCCTGAAGATATGCAAGAGGCAAAGAAATCAATGAAAGAAAAAGGTATAAAAGCTGAAGATGTTAAGAATTTACAACCTATTGAAGAAATACATGGTCTTAATATACCGCGTGTTGAAGAACCACATCGTCTTGATAACCCGACATAGGTAGTAAAGGTAAACTCTCTCTATAGATATGATAAAGTTGAACTTCCCTCTACTAAATTTCATAGCCCATGCTTAGACGAATTTGATGACTTTATGGCTAGGCAAGAATGTTTTAACGCTTATGTTGGTAGAGAGTTAAAGAATAATTCTTTCAAGATAGGACGCGTGAGCAATAATATGGCTAGAGTTAAAGGTGAACTCAAACTAATTAGCAAATATACTTCCATGGTCGCTACTCAAGCTGAGCAAGTACTTAAAGCTCAAAATGATTTGCTTGATGAATTAAATAATAAAAATGACTTTGCTATTAGAGTGGCTACTAGAACAGGTAGAATGACTAAGGAACCTTTGTATCCTGAAGGCCACCCTAAGAGAATAGAGCAAGATTCTCAGAGAAACAATTTAGAGGCACCTAGTTCTTCTAAAAAGAAGAAAAAGAAAAACGATAGGACTTTGCATGCTTATAGTGAACCTACTGTAGACACACCTGAGAATACCAATGATATTTCTATTTCTGATGCTGAAACACAATCAGGTGATGAACATGAACCTAGTGATAATGTTAATGATAATGTTCATTATGATGCTCAACCTAGCAAAAATAATGATGTAGAGATTGAACCTGCTGCTGCTCAAAGAATCAACGTTATGATAAGAGAGATTTTGTTGCTAGGAAGCACGGTAGAGAAAGAGAACCATGGGTTCAGAAACCCATGCCCTTTCCTCCTAAACCATCCAAGACAAAGGATGATGAGGATTTTGAGCGCTTTGCTGAAATGATTAGACCTATTTTCTTATGTATGCTCTTAACTGATATGCTCAAAGTAAATCCTTATGCTAAGTATATGAAGGATATCATTACAAACAAAAGAAAGATATTGGAAGCTGAAATTTCCACCATGCTTGCTAATTACACTTTTAAGGGTGGAATACCAAAGAAACTTGGAGATCCGGGGGTACCAACTATACCATGCTCCATTAAAAAGAAATTATGTTAGAACTGCTTTATGTGATCTTGGAGCCGGTGTTAGTGTTATGCCTCTCTCCTTATATCGTAAACTTGAATTGAATAAGTTGACACCTACTGAAATATCTTTGCAAATGGCTGATAAATCAACTGTTATACCTGTCAGTATTTGTGAGGATGTTCCTGTTGTGGTTGCAAATGTCACTATCTTAACGGACTTTGTTATTCTTGATATTCCCGAGGATGATAGTATGTCGATTATCCTTGGTAGACCCTTTTTGAATACTGCAGGGGCTGTTATTGATTGCAACAAAAGCAATGTCACTTTTCATGTTAATGGTAATGAGCATACAGTACACTTCCCGAGGAAACAATCTCAAGTTCATAGCATCAACTCTATTGGGAAAGTTCCAACTATCATTATTGGAGGTTTTGAATTTCCTCTCCCTACTGTCAAGAAAAAGTATGGTATTCTTATTGTTGGGGATTTTCATATCCCCGTTGAGGTAACTTAGTGTTATTTGAAATTTCTCCGATTCCGTGTTATTCGGAATGAGTTTGTTAACAAGACTTGATCAACCTTGTTAGTGGATTCATTTTGATGATCACGAGATGGATGAAACTAGAAGGCACAACCTTCTGTACCCTCTTTTTACTTTCTGTTATTTAGAATAAATAAAGCAAAAAATAGTATTATCTGTCTGTTTTCTGAATTATCCGTCAATTAAAAAATATCTCAAAAATAAAAGTGCTCCAAATGCCCTGCAAATTTAGTATGATTTTTTATGGAATATTTGAGGATTTTAGGCACTGAAATCACTGCAGGAGGGGCAAGCACCAGGCCATGAGAGTGGAGGACGCGTCCACCTACCCTGGGCACGCCCCCTGTCTCGTGGGCCCCTGGTGCCCCCCTCCACTTATGCCAGCACCCACACACTCCATCTTCTTCCCAAAAAAATCCCCATCCAGCTCAAGCACGAGTTCTAGCTCATTTTGCTGCGATTTTTGATCTCCTTGCTCAAAACTCCATTCATAAAACTGCTTTGGGAGATTGTTGCTTGAAAAAGAATTATGTCTAGGAGAATGTACCAAGGTGGTTCCTCGGTAAAGAAAGGGCCCAGGATTGCTATACGTGAGCAAGATGTTGAATTACCGAGGGACGCGGATGTACGAGCTTGTGAGTGGCCATCCGACGTTTATGGTCGAAGCAGGCTTTAAGGAGGCATTTGATGCATATGTGCGTAATGCTGAGTTGGAGGACTTCTTACAAGATAAGTGTCCTCAGTACTATCAATTGACTGATTCCTTTGTGCGGAGTATAAATATAATTGTACGCGTAATTCTCCTAGTGTCCTATTTGATATTTATGATACATCTTATACCATGGACTTAGAGGATTTTACAACTGCTTGCAAACTCCCGCAATGGGTAATACTAATGATCCTCACAAATCTGAATTTAGAGATTTCCTTGCTAGTATTACTGTGGGAGAATCCAGGGATATATCACAAGCTACCATAGGGAGCATTCATTTTCTTGCTATACATTATTTTGCTCTCTTCATTGGTAGATGCATTAACGGTAAAGATGAAGCATGTCATTTGTGTGTCCCTGATCTTTGTATCCTCAAGAGTGCTGTGTTAGGTTATAAAGGTTATAACTTGGGGGCAATAGTTGCACGTAGGTTGCAGAATAATGGTAGAGCTGGAGATTTATTTGGAGGAATTGATGCAACCCGTGTGGCTAATTATCTTGGTATAGCCCCATGACAGGGGGATGTGATGATACCTCCTGCTTATTTAGATTATAACGCTATGGTCAACCATCATTTTCTTAGGAGGAATGAACAATTCCTCCAATATCGACTAATCTATAACAGAGGCAACGTCGTCCATGTTATTCTTCCGGCTCCTCTCCTTTTTGATTATCAGGCAAAAGGAAGATATGTTGTTACCAAGGAGGAAGCAGCTGAACACGAGGGGAGAGCGGAGGCAGCTCGCCAACATGCCGCAGCTCAGGAGGCGGTTGCTGCTGCATCTCAGTATGACCCTAGCTACAACTACGGATATCAGCCAGGCGGTCCTTGGTACTAGACCAACTTAGGCCAAAAGCCTAAGCTTGGGGAGTATGCATTTCTCACCGACTTTACATTCATGTTCACACACTAGTCGTTGATGCTCATACTCTTTCATTGTATTATCCATGTTAGTTTAATTTTCTTTCTCGCTTTCTTCTTGTGTGTTTGATAAACCTTAAGAAAAAACCAAAAATATAGTTAGTTTAATTTCCATGCTTGTAGTAGAAATTAAAATGAAAACTCAAAAAGATTTCTAGTTCTTCTTCTTACTTGTTGGGAGCTTTCCTGTGTAAATAGTTTTATTTTCTTTTCTTTCCTTTGGGGGTCGAGAAGACCATATTGAAAATGTTTAGTGCCTCTCATATGCATGATTGTTTATTTAATTTAGAGCCCATATTATCTTGTCTTCACTTTTGAGTTGAATGCTTGCAGATTCCAGCTTAGTCCAATGCACGTGCACTATTATTATTATACACATCGTTCGGTCGTGCAAGTGAAAGGCAATAATGACAATATAAGATGGACCTATTGAGATGAGAGAAGCTGGTATGAACTCGACCTCTCTTGTTTTTGTAAATATGATGACTTCATCATTTCTGATTCAGCTTATTATGAAGTATTTGCAATGACATTTAGATATTATAGTTGCTTGTGCCATGCTTGATTAGCTATGAGTTATAATGGTTTACCTTGCGTGCCAACATGCTATTAGAATGATTATGATGTGGTATGATGGGATGGTATCCTCCTTTGAATGAATTGAGTGACTCGACTTGGCACATGTTCACGCATGTAGTTGAAACAAATCAACATAGCCTTCATGATATTTATGTTCATGGTAGATTATATCCTACTCATGCTTGTACTCGGTGTAAATTAATTTTAATGCATGTTTATGACTGTTGTCGCTCTCTCAGTTGGTCGCTTCCCAGTCTTTTGCTAGCCTTCACCTGTACTAAGCGGGAATACTGCTTGTGCATCCAAACTCCTTAAACCCCAAAGTTGTTCCATATGAGTCCACCATACCTTCCTATATGCGGTATTTACCTGCCGTTCCAAGTAAATTTGTATGTGCCAAACTCCAAACCTTCAAATGAAATTCTATTTTGTATGCTCGAGCAACTCATGTTTCAACTAGGGCTGCCTATATCTTCCATGCTAGGTGGGTTATTCTCAAGAGGAGTGGACTCCGCTCCTCATTCACGAGAAAGGGCCGGCAACTGGGATGCCCAGTCCCATGATCCAAAAAGATCAAAGCAAATCAAAATAATTAAACAAAACTCCCGCAGGAGAGCACACTGTCATTTGCATTCATGTTGAGTCATCATCCTCTTATTAAAAAGCACCCGCTGGAGAGCACATTGTCATTTGCATTCATTACTATTGGTTTATATTGGGTATGAATTCATTGGATCTCTTTTACCATGAATTACAATGTTTAGTCAGTCCTTGATCTTTAAAGGAGCTCTGCATTTATGTTTTGCGGTCTCAGAAAGGGCTAGTGAGATACCATTTTGTTATAGCATGTTATGATTGTTTTGAGAAAGTGTTGTCATTCGAGTTTTATTATTATGGCTCGCTAGCTGATTATGCTATTGATATGAGTAATTGTGAGACCTGGGTGTTATTATGAGTATGGTTACTTCACAATATTTGCTGAAACCTGAATGCTGGCTTTGCATGTTTACAACAACAAGAGCAAACAGAGTTTGTAAAAGTTTTTCTTTATCACTTTTAGTTTATCAACTGAATTGCTTGAGGACAAGCAAAGGTTTAAGCTTGGGGGAGTTGATACGTCTCCAACATATCTACTTTTCCAAACACTTTCCCTTGTTTTGGACTCTAACTTGCATGATTTGAATGAAACTAACCCGGACTGACGTTGTTTTCAGCAGAACTGCCATGATGTTGTTTTATGTGTAGAAAAGAAAAGTTCTCAGAATGTCCTGAAAATCCACGGAGGCACTTTTTGGGAAATATAAAATATACTGGCGAAAGAATCAAGACAAGGGGGCCACACCCTGTCCACGAGGGTGGGGGGCGCGCCCTCCCCCCTGGGCGCGCCCCCCTGTCTCGTGGGCTGTCAAGACCTCGACTCAATGGGACACCGATCTAGCGTAACACCTCATATCACTTTGGGGCCTCACGCACGGTAATCCCACGGGTGTCTCCCTACCAGGCCCGGGACCGTTTGCGCCTTTTGGCACACGGATATGATAGTGTCGCTAGCATCCATATGACAAGGAGCCCGGGCTGACATGGCTAGTCGTGAAACCAAAGTGGCACTAACTTACAGGGACAAGCATACATGACCTAGCAATGAACATGTCGGTCATCAACGAGTGAATCCGGGCTGTAGCAACTAGGCTAGCAGTACTCCCGTAGACACCGCGTGACATTTCCCCGAAGGGACAGACACAGGAACGAAGAGGGACACATGCTGGCCAGCCTAAGTGTTCCGGAGCAGTAGCAAGCTACCATGGCTCATTGGAAGCACTAGGAGACATTTCCTGGTAAGAGAGGCTACCAAGGATAAACAACTAGATAGTCAGATCCCACACATACCAAGCATTTCAATAACATACACACAATATGCTCGATATGTGCAAATACAACATGGCATCACAACATGACTCTACAACTCAAGTATTTTATTCAATAGGCTCCGAGGAGCGAGATATTACAAACATGGGTCTCATGACCCAACATTCAGAGCACACAAGTCAAAGCACAAGCGGAAGCTTAACATGTCTGAGTACACACATCTACAAATGAAAAAAACTGAGAAGCCTGACTATCTACTAGATCCTTCCGAGGGCACAAGATCGTAGCTGAGGTAACAAGCTAAATTTCGAAGTCCACACAGAACTAATAGCGAGACTGAAATATCTCTGCAAAAACATAAAATAGGCAAATGTGAGTACAAATGTACCCAGCAAGACTTACATCAGAACTATCTACATATGTGTAACGCCCCAGATTTGATGCGCCAGGTGTCTTCCAGTTATTCGCCATTATTGCCATGTCATTTGCTTGTGTGTTGCATTTTGCCATGTCATCTTGTGCATTTCATGTTGCATACGTGTTCGTCTCATGCATCCGAGCATTTTCCCCGTTGTCCGTTTTGCAATCCGGCACTCCTGTGTCCTCCGGCGCCCCCTTCTACCTCGTTTCGTGAGTGGCCGAGAAATGTTCTCGGAATGGGTCGAAACTTGGCGTGCGGTCTTATTATAGTGTAGACAGAGCGCCTGTCAAGTTTCGTCGCATTCGAAGCCCGTTTGACTGCCCAACCGCCATCCGTAGTGACACCGTTGTCAGTTTATTCGTCGGACGTTTTCGGTCTTCGGAAACCCATGCCGGGTTGCCCTCTCTTCTCTTCCCACAGCCCACCTAGGCCTGCCTAACCCCCCTCGCGATCAGATCCGTCGGATCACGATCGGAGGCTCCGAAACAGCCTCAAACCCCCCAACCCTAGCCCCTCCTGCTATATATGGACACCCCTTGTCCATTTTGGGCAGCCTAGCCCCTCCACCTACCTCTAGCCTTGCCCCTCCTCAGAATCCGTGCCGCACCACCCCTGCCTTGCCACTTGTCGCCACCCCTACGGCCAGCTGCCGCCAGCCACCACCAGCGCCACCTCCCCCGACCAACCCAGCGACGCCACGTCGCCACCTGACCGCGCCGCAACCAATCCCCTCGCGCCACGCGTCGCCAACCTCCCTCCTCCACCTCGCACGGCCCGCAGAGCCCATCCGAGGCCCGCTCGGGCCCGAATCGCCACCGTCTGGGCGCTCGACCCCGCTCCCCTTCCGGCCCCGCAGCTCTGCTCGATGGATCGAGAGAGATCCCGAGCGCCGCCGCCTCTCGCCCTCGCCGGCGACAAGCGCCTTCCCTGCCCCCGCCGGAGTCCACCAGCAGGCCAGGTGCCGCCACCCCTGCCCTCCTTCTCTCCTCCATGCTCCATTCTTCCCTCTGCTCGGTCCTCTCACCTCTCTCTCCCTCTCCCTTCACAGGCCGCCATGCACGCCGATCCCGTCGAGGTCTCGTCGCCCCGAGCTCGGCCTCGGGTCAGATCCGGCCGAAAACGGGGCCCCGCCTCCTCCCGTGGTTTGATCCACCCTCCCCCGTCGTCGCCGATCCCTCCATCACCGCCGGCGAGTTCGTTGCCGTCGCCACCATGTCCCTGCTTTGGCTTGAGCAGGGGCCTCCTCGTCTCGTTCGGCAACCCTCACGAGGGCCATGACCCAGTTGCTCGGTCCCTCGTCGGCCCAGATCGCCGGCCTGCCTCTTCCTTCCTGAGCCATCCTAGTGGTGAGCAGCCCGACTAAATCCCTCCCGTTGCGCATTATAGTACTTGACGCTCGTATGTTTTTTTACTAAGTCTGGAAAATTCAGCAGCATGTGCACTTGCTTGACATAGTGTAGCTTCATGCATATAGATCCGTTTCATGCATATAATATATCAAAATGTTCATTGTGAGATGCTCTCCATTTCATTCCATTGTGACATATTTTTTTGATTTCATTGTGATGGCTAAATCATCGTTGAAGAGTGCTATATGATGTAAACTACTGTTTGTTAACATAACTTGTTGTTTTGTCTTCTTCATTGCATTTTGTGTGTGCATCCTATGAACTCGATGTCTACATGAGTTTTGAGCTACATCATTCCATATTTATAGTGGTGCAATCCATGTATTTTTGTGATTCTTGTAGTGAGTGCATCGAGCTCGTGAAGTAGGGTACTTGATGTTGCTATTTTGCTAGGCTCAATCTGCTATATCATGATGCTATGTAAACCTGCTTCTACGAGTCATTCTATGCATAATCTGGAGATGTTCACTAAGGATGTTTTGTTAGAAATGTCATGCTCTAACCATACATGGCCTTGGTGGCATTTATAGCCTTCTGTAGCTTGTTGTTATCTTTCTCTCAAATTGCTAAATAATATTGCTGTCAGCCTGTTAACATTAAGTTCAGTTTTTCCATGTGTTTTTCTAGTGATCCATGCACCCTATGAACCTGCCCTTGCCATTATTAGCTTTACAAACATGTATTTATTACTGTTAGTCACCTTGTCATGCCATGTATTGCTCCGTGGTGAGTGGTACAAGCTCACCAACATGCCTACTTATTGTTGTTCCTGCCATGTATGAATCTGTCATATCATTTGCCTTGCTTGCATGGATGATACCATCTTTTCTGCTGATCTTTACAATTAGTTCAGTAAGAGAGTTTTGTTCTTTGTCTTTAGTGTTAGAATGCCATGCATTTGGTTGCCATGATAAGTTCATGTAGCATGTTGTTTGATAGCTCTAAACATTGCGAGCTGATGTTATTTCTGCCAAGTGTGTGTAGTGTTATTATTTGCAATCTTGCCATGTCCTTTTGAGCATATTATAGTGTTTTCTGGAGATAGCTCAGTGTTTATGTTTTGTTATGCTTTACCTGTACTTCATGCCCATGCCTTCTGTTCATATGTTGAGGTGCTTTAGCATATTGTTTTGATGCTTGCTATATGCCTAGTTGCTGTTTTGGACAGCTTGTCCTTTAAACTTGTTTCATGTGTATGTGTTGAACCGTTGCTCTGTTTTGAGTGTGCTCTATATGAAACTTGCTTAGAATTGCAAGTAGTTTCATATTATCATGTTGCATCCTTGTTTTGAGGTGTTTGCTTGATGTTTGAATGCCTTTTGCATTAATGTCATGTTTAACTTGTTTTGCTCATATCTTCTAGGCCGTAGCTTCGAACTAAATGAACTTTATATGTAACTTGACTAGATTTTCGTGTAGATCATCTTGGTGCATCTTAACTTGCTGTTTAACAACTTGAACATAAGGTTTATTCAGATCTGGACCAACTTCTAAATTTGCATATGAGGACTTACCGGATTTGTTATATGTTGTTTCCGGCCTCATTTAAACTTGCCTTGATATGTTGTTCTTGTTTGCATCATATCTTGCCATGAGTAGCCTCATCTAGCTTTGTCATGCATCATACTTGGTTGAGCATCATGCCATGTCTATGTGTTGTGTGTTGACCTTGTTGTTTGCTTCTTTCTGGTTGTGCTCCTTCTCGTTAGTTCCTTTTTTTGTTGCGATCGTGAGGATTCGTTCGCCTACGCTTGGTTCGTCTTCGTGGCTTCATCTCCTTCATGGACTCGTTCTTCTTCCTAGCGGGATTTCAGGCAAGATGACCGCTACCCTAGATGTCACTCCTATCATTGCTATGCTAGTTGCTTCGTTCTATCGCTATGCTGCGCTACCTATCACTTGTTCCTCAAGCCTCCCAAATTGCCATGTCAGCCTCTAACCTTTTCACCCTTCCTAGCAAACCGTTGCTTGGCTATGTTACCGCTTTTGCTCAGCCCCTCTTATAGCGTTGTTACTTGCAGGTGAAGTTGAAGATTGCTCCATGATGGATAGGATTATGTTGGGATATCACAATATCTCTTATTTAATTAATGCATCTATATACTCGGTAAACGGTGGAAGGCTCGGCCTTATGCCTGGTGTTTTGTTCCACTCTTGCCGCCCTAGTTTCCGTCATACCGGTGTTGTGTTCCTTGATTTTGCGTTCCTTACGCGGTTGGGTGATTTATGGGACCCCCTTGACAGTTCGCTTTGAATAAAATCCTCCAACAAGGCACAACCTTGGTTTTACCATTTGCCTACCTAAGCCTTTTTCCCTAGGGTTTCCGGAGCCCAAGGGTCATCTTTATTTACCCCCCCCGGGCTAGTGCTCGTCGTGAGTGTTGGTCCAACCTGTCAGCCGCCGGTGGTCACCAGGGGCAACTCTGGGCTGGCCTACCGGAAGTTTGGACAATCCGGTGTGCCCTGAGAACAAGATATGTGCAGCTCCTATCAAGATTTGTCGACACATTCGGGCAGCTTTGATGGTCTTGTTTTACCATTGTCGAAATGTCTTGTAAACTGGGATTCCGAGACTGATCGGGTCTTCCTGGGAGAAGGAATATCCTTCGTTGACCGTGAGAGCTTGTGATGGGCTAAGTTGGAACACCCCTGCAGGGTATAAACTTTTGAGAGCCGCGCCCACGGTTATGTGGCAGATGGGAATTTGTTAATGTCCGGTTGTAGATAACTTGACACTAGATCCGAATTAAAACGCATCAACCGCGTGTGTAGCCGTGATGATCTATTTTCGGGGGAGTCCGAGAAGTGAACACGGTTTTGGGTTATGTTTGATGTAAGTAGTTTCAGGATCACTTCTTGATCATTGCTAGCTTTACGACCGTTCCGTTGCTTCTCTTCTCGCTCTCATTTGCGTATGTTAGCCACCATATATGCTTAGTCGCTGCTACAACCTCACCACTTATAGCCTTCCTTTTCCATTAAGCTTTGCTAGTCTTGTTACCCATGGTAATGGGATTGCTGAGTCCTCGTGGCTCACAGATTACTACAACAACAGGTGCCGGTGCTGGTTATACAATGATCTTGATGTGAGAGCGATGTTTGCTGGTTTGGAGTTCTTCTTCTACTTCTTCTTCGATCAGGGGATAGGTTCCAGGTCGGCAGCCTGGGCTAGCAGGGTGGATGTCGTTTGAGTTTCTGTTTGTGTTTCATCCGTAGTCGGATGTTTCTCTTATGTATGATGATGTTGTATTCGTGTGGCATTGTATGCCTCTTGTATGTATCCCCATCTATTATGTAATGTTGATGTGATGATATCCACCTTGCAAAAGCGTATCAATATGCGCTTCTATCCTTGATAGGACCTTTAAGTCTTTTTAGGATAGTATCGCATATTGGGCCTGACAAGTTGGTATCAGAGCCACGACCGACCATAGGAGCCCCCTTGATTGATCGTGTAGTTTGGCCGTTGTTGAGTCTAGAAGAAAACCGTTTTTGGAGTCTAGTTATATTGGAGAGTAGGAATTCTTTTTACTCCTCAGCCCCTTCGTCGCTCTGGTCAGGAATCTTGACGTAGGTGTTTTGAATTACTCCTCTTCCCCTTCAAATTTTTCTTTAGGATCACGCAGTTCATTTTTTGATCGTTGGTTCTCAGCTCTTTTTATCCAGTGCATTTCTCGTCAAGTTGACTCGAGCCTCTTCATCGTTCTCAAGTTCAATCCTCAGTTGTTTTCTTTTCCCACCCGCCCACCCCTTTTCATCTCGGAGCCGGAGTCCGTAATCGAGTATCCATCCTACTCATGTGAAGTCTTTGCTTTCTTTCTTCAATGATTTCAACCGGTGTTTTCTCTTCAAGATATTCGTCGGTTTTCCCGTTCCAAGTTGCCTTTGTTTTACTACCCTCCCACCCTTTTTCTTCCGGGAGTTTGAGTCTCTTTCGACCATCAATTTCATTCGTGTGGAGCCTCTTTAGTCTTCCCTCAATTATTTCAACAGGTGAATTCCCGTCTCGTTCGTCATTCTTCATCTCTTTTTCTTCTCCGGTGGATTCAATTCAAATTTTCGGTAGTGATTATGTTCTTTTCCTCGGCTCAAGTGTTTTCCCTGCTCGTTCGCCTCTCACCAGTTTATCCTTCCAAAGTGTTCAAGATATCTCAGGACATTTGTCTGTGTTCCAATTAATTTGAGGTTGTCACCTCATTCAAATATTTCAATTGCTCCAGTGCATCATCTATCTGTTCAACATCCCTTTCCAACGCTGTTTTCTTTTTAGTGGGCCCTAACCCACAGGTCTTTTCCTAGGATCTTACCTGACTCTTTTGTTTTCCTAGAGCTATTCTCAAATTCTTTTTCAAGTTTGACGTAAGTATGAATTTCATCAGTCAGATGCCTTTCCAAGATAGCTTCCAAATTCTTTCATGTTCGGGTCAATCTTTCCTCTTTTCATTCTACCGGAGTTTTTCAACAATTTTGATGGTGTTTCTCGTCGTCATTCTCAACATTTGAAAACCGAAGAAGAATTTCTCTTAAATCTTGTCCGTTCTCCCGGAGATTCGCAGTGCTAGCTCGATGTTATCCTATCAAATTGTTTCAAGTCATGCAAATTCTTTTCATTCATCCGGAGTATTTCAGGAGTTGTTTTCTGCCTCAATCATCTGGATGCCATCTTTTCGGAATATTTCTTCGTTCTAAGTTTTCGAATTTGTTCTCCAATTATTCTATACCTGTGCCCCTTTGTTCGCCTCAATATTCTCCTGATGCTTCGTTACAGTATTCTTCAATTAGTTCGTGATCTCTTTGTTCTCGTGCATCTTGATTTACTCAAGTATCTTCGTTCATTTTCTAATTCTTCGGGTGATTCGTTCTCTTCTCTTCGTTCGTTTACAATTTCACGGTGGTTCCTTCAGATTCCTTTCCTTGGTTATCATATTAATTCATTCGTTCTTTTCAATCCTACCGGTGGTTCATGAAGACCTTCTCAAGTTTGCAATATGTCACTTCTCAATCCTTTTCAAGAGGAATAAGTAGTATGCAAAATACATTGCTTGTCATCAATTTAATTTGATGAAGGATAAGCATACAATAAATCTTATTCTTATTTCATCCAAGTGAGTAATCCCTTCCTTCGGAGTTTGTTCTTGATGAATAAATTCTAGTTCCAAGTGTTTTCATCTTTTCTTTTCCGGAGTTCAAAATTTCCTCGGCAATTTCGTCGGAACCTCCTTCTAAATCATCACAAGGCTTTAATCTTATTCTTTCCTTCCTTCATTCTATCTCATCATCCTTCTGTTACCGGAGTTCTTCACGGTGGCTCGTCATGATTTAAATCATTCTTCAAGAGTTCATCAAGATTCTTATCGAAGGAGCTCAAGTATCCTTCTTCTTGCATCTCGAAGTGTAATTAATTCTACGTATTCTTTTGAAGTGGAGTTTTGCATTTCTTCGTTCTTCTAAGCTATCCAATCATTTCTGTTTGTGGCTGGTTATCACCTTATGATCTTGAGATGTTACCTATAAGACCACAACAAGCTTATTCCTTCGTTGTTGATTTTCTCAACAACTCCGTTTAAACCTTCCTTCTAAAGATGCTTTCAATTTCATTCGTGGCACAAGTTGTCATTTTCTTCTCCGTTCTTTTCATTCAACTTTTTCAATTCTTTCCGGAGTTTTGGTGTCTTGTCTTCATCAAGTGTCATTCCATCCTCGCAAGCTCGTGTTCTATTCCTCCATGTTTCAGCCGGAGTGCTGCCTAAATCCTTTCAGTCTTATTCGTTTCTTATCTCATTCTAACCGGAGTGGTTTCATAGTCTATCTGATTCCGTGAGCTTTCGATTCTCGTCATTCTCGTCGTTCCTCTCTTCTTCTCTAGTGCTCTTGATTCTTTGCCTCTTCTCTTAAGTTCTTGTTTCACCTCATCCCTTTTCCCTTCCGTCTCGGTCCTAAGATCTCGGGACGAGATCTCTTGTTAGTGGAGGAGTGTTGTAACGCCCCGGATTCGATGCGCCAGGTGTCTTCCAGTTATTCTCCATTATTGCCCTGCCATTTGCTTGCGTGTTGCATTTTGCCATGTCATCTTGTGCATCTCATTTTGCATACGTGTTCGTCTCATGCATCCGAGCATTTTCCCCATTGTCCATTTTGAAATTCGACACTCCTGTGTCCTCTGGCGCCCCCTTCTACCTTGTTTCGTGAGTGGCCAAGAAATGTTCTCGGAATTTGTCGAAACATGGCGTGCGGTCTTATTATAGTGTAGATAGAGTGCCTGTCAAGTTTCGTCGAATTCGGAGCCCGTTTGACTGCCCAACCGCCATTCGTAGCGACACCATTGTCGCTTTCTTCGTCGGACGTTTTCGGTCTCCGGAAACCCATGCCGGGTTGCCCTCTCTTCTCTTCCCACATCCCACCTAGGCCTGCCTAACCCCCCTCGCGATCAGATCCGTCGGATCATGATCAGAGGCTCCGAAACAGCCTCAAACCCCCCAACCCTAGCCCATCCTGCTATATATGGACACCCCTTGTCCATTTTGGGCAGCCTAGCCCCTCCACCTACCTCTAGCCTTCCCCCTCCTCTGAATCCGCGCCGCACCACCCCTGCCTTGCCACTTGTCGCCACCCCTACGGCCAGCCGCCGCCAGCCACCACAAGCGCCACCTCCCCCGACCAACTCAGCGGCGCCACGTCGCCACCTGACCGCGCCGCACCCAATCCCCACGTGACACGCATCGCCAACCTCCCTCCTCCACCTTGCGCGGCCGCAGAGCCCATCCGAGGCCCGCTCGGGCCCGAATCGCCACCGTCCGGGCGGCCGCGCCCCGCTCGCCTCCCGGCCCCGCAGCTCTGCTCGATGGATCGAGAGAGATCCCGAGCGTCGCCGCCTCTCGCCCTCACCGGCGACAAGCGCCTTCCCCGCCGCCACCAGAGTCCACCAGCAGTCCAGGTGCCGCCGCCCCTGCCCTCCTTCTCTCCTCCTCGCTCCGTTCTTCCCTCTGCTCGGTCCTCTCACCTCTCTATCCCTCTCCCTTCGCAGGCCGCCATGGACGCTGATCCCGTCGAGGTCTCCTCGCCCCGAGCTCGGCCTTGGGTCAGATCCGGCCGGAAACGGGCCCCGCCTCCTCCCGTGGCTGGATCCGCCCTCCCCCGTCCTTGCCGATCCCTCTATCACCGCCGGCGAGTTCGTCGTCGTTGCCGCCATGTCCCTGCTCAGGCTTGAGCAGGGGCCTCCTCGTCCCATTCGGCAACCCTCACGAGGGCCATGGCCCAGTTGCTCGGTCCCTCGTCGGCCCAGCTCGCCGTCCTGCCTCTTCCTTCCTGAGCCAGCCTTGTGGTGAGCAGCCCGACTAAATCCCGCCCGTTGCGCATTATAGTACTTGACGCTCGTATGTTTTTTTACTAAGTCTGGAAAATTCAGCAGCATGTGCAATTGCTTGACATAGTGTAGCTTCATGCATATAGATCCGTTTCATGCCTATAATACATCAAAATGTTCATTGTGAGATGCTCTCCATTTCATTCCATTGTGACATATTTGTTTGAGTTCATCGTGATGGCTAAATCATCGTTGCAAGAGTGCTATATGATGTAAAGTGCTGTTTGTTAACATAACTTGTTGTTTTGTCTTTTTCATTGTATTTTGTGTGTGCATCCTATGAACTTGATGTCTACATGAGTTTTGAGCTACATCATTCCATCTTTATAGTGGTGAAATCCATGTATTTTAGTGGGTCTTGTAGTGAGTGCACCAAGCTCGTGAAGTAGGGTACTTGCTGTTGCTGTTTTGCTAGGCTGAATCTGCTATATCATGATGCTATCTAAACCTGATTCTACAAGTCATTCTATGCATAATATGGAGATGTTCACTAAGGATGTTTTGTTATACATGTCATGCACTAACCATGCATGCATTGGTTTCATTTATACCCTTCACTAATAATGTTGCTGTCAGCCTGTTAACATTAAGTTCAGTTTTGCCATGTGTTTTTCTAGTGATCGATGCACCCTATGAACTTCCTCTTGCCGTGCTTAGATTCACAAACATGTATTATTACTGTTGGTCACCTTGTCATGCCATGTATTGCTCTGTGGTGAGTGGTACAAGCTCACCAACATGCCTACTTATTGTTGTTCCTGCCATGTATGAATCTGTCATATCATTTGCCTTGCTTGCATGGATGATACCATCTTTTCTGCTGATCTTTACAATTAGTTCAGTAAGAGAGTTTTGTTCTTTGTCTTTAGTGTTAGAATGCCATGCATTTGGTTGCCATGATAAGTTCATGTAGCATGTTGTTTGATAGCTCTAAACATTGCGAGCTGATGTTATTTCTGCCAAGTCTGTGTAGTGTTATTATTTGCAATCTTGCCATGTCCTTTTGAGCATATTATAGTTTTTTCTGGAGATAGCTCAGTGTTCATGTTTTGTTATGCTTTACCTGTACTTCATGCCCATGCCTTCTGTTCATATGTTGAGGTGCTTTAGCATATTGTTTTGATGCTTGCTATATGCCTTGTCCTTTAAACTTGTTTCATGTGTATGTGTTGAACCGTTGCTCTGTTTTGAGTGTGCTCTATATGAAACTTGCTTAGAATTGCAAGTAGTTTCATATTATCATGTTGCATCCTTGTTTTGAGGTGTTTGCTTGATGTTTGAATGCCTTTTGCATTAATGTCATGTTTAACTTGTTTTGCTCATATCTTCTAGGCCGTAGCTTCGAACTAAATGAACTTTATATGTAACTTGACTAGATTTTCGTGTAGATCATCTTGGTGCATCTTAACTTGCTGTTTAACAACTTGAACATAAGGTTTATTCAGATCTGGGCCAACTTCTAAATTTGCATATGAGGACTTACCGGATTTGTTATATGTTGTTTCCGGCCTCATTTAAACTTGCCTTTATATGTTGTTCTTGTTTGCATCATATCTTGCCATGAGTAGCCTCATCTAGCTTTGTCATGCATCATACTTGGTTGAGCATCATGCCATGTCTATGTGTTGTGTGTTTACCTTGTTGTTTGCTTCTTTCTGGTTGTGCTCCTTCTCGTTAGTTCCTGTTTTCGTTGCGATCGTGAGGATTCGTTCGCCTACGCTTGGTTCGTCTTCGTGGCTTCATCTCCTTCATGGACTCGTTCTTGTTCCTAGCGGGATTTCAGGCAAGATGACCGCTACCCTAGATGTCACTCCTATCATAGCTATGCTAGTTGCTTCGTTCTATCGCTATGCTGCGCTACCTATCACTTGTTCCTCAAGCCTCCCAAATTGCCATGTCAGCCTCTAATCTTTTCACCCTTCCTAGCAAACCGTTGCTTGGCTATGTTACCGCTTTTGCTCAGCCCCTCTTATAGCGTTGTTAGTTGTAGGTGAACTTGAAGATTGCTCCATGATGGATAGGATTATGTTGGGATATCACAATATCTCTTATTTATTTAATGCATCTATATACTTGGTAAAGGGTGGAAGGCTCGGCCTTATGCCTGGTGTTTTGTTCCACTCTTACCGCCCTAGTTTCCGTCATACCGGTGTTATGTTCCTTGATTTTGCATTCCTTACGCAGTTGGGTGATTTATGGGACCCCCTTGACAGTTCGCTTTGAATAAAACTCCTCCAGCAAGGCCCAACCTTGGTTTTACCATTTGCCTACCTAAGCCTTTTTCCCTTGAGTTTCTATTTGTGTTTCATCCGTAGTCGGATGTTGCTCTTATGTATGATGATGTTGTACTCGTGTGGCATTGTATGCCTCTTGTATGTATCCCCATCTATTATGTAGTGTTGATGTAATGATATCCACCTTGCAAAAGCGTATCAATATGCGGTTCTATCCTTGATGGGACCTTCAAGTCTTTTTAGGATAGTATCACATATTGGGCGTGACAATATGCATCGGTATCAACAAAGGGGGTGGTGGAGTTTAACTGCAGCAAGCCAGCTTTGACTCAATGGCTAACCTGAACTATGACTGCAAGTAACTCTTTTGAGGTGGCGCACACGAGTCCACATATCACCATATCAATACACCACTATGGATCTGCTACCGTCTCCCTATGAGAACGCCATCCATAGCACTCATGCTTATCTTGCGTATATTAGAGTATCCACTTCAACTTGTCTATGAACTGTACAGGCAACCTAGAAGTCCTTTACCGCGGACACGGCTACTCAAATAGATAATGTTAACCCTGCAGGGGTGTACTTCTTCACACACGCTCTCGCCACTTACCGCCATGTACACGTCATGTATCTCAGCAACCTTCAAGCGGAAGCCTGGCGAGGGTGTCGGCCACGACCTGACTAACCACTCAAGTCTCTAGTCCAGGTTTATCGCCTATTCGGGTTCCATCCGCAAGGAGATCCGGCTGGGGTGTCGCTCACGGCCTCAAACGATGCATGCAGGGTTTCCAAGCCCACCATCCGAGTGCCACTTGGTACACCGGGCCACTGTGCCTAGTCTGTCCCAAGCCCACTTGTACCGTGTGCCACTTGGTAGACTACTAACACTACCTACAAACACCAGAAACTAGTTGCAACTCGTGGACAGAGATCATGGTTATTAATAAGTCGAGAGGGATCGAGTTACCGGAACCCAATGTGTGGTAGTAACTGTTCATGGATCACAAACACAGAACTCAGTTCCTGAGGATGGTTTCAATGAAACAACCCACCATGTACTCCTACATGGCCTCTTATCGCTACCTTTACCAAATCGTGTTCACACACTTAGCTCTCAACAGTAGGACATGTTCACCACATTCAAATTCATCCCTGATGAATCAGACCTGACACAACTCTACGCAATAGCAGGCATGACAAACGAGCATGAATGAGTAGGCACATCAGGCCTCAAACAACTCCTACTCATGCTAGTGGGTTTCATCTATTTACTATGCCAATGACAGGTCATGCATAGGAAAGGGGTTCAACTACCGCATCATGTAACAATTGAATGGTTGTTGTCCTAATGCAGTAAAAGAGAGCTGGAGCGAGAGAGTGGGATTGTATCAGAATGAACAAGGTGGTTTTGCTTGCCTGGCACTTCTGAAGATAGTATAGTTCTTCATCGGTGTCATCGATCACATCGTCGGTAGGTCGTCTACTGAGAGGGGGCAATTACCGGCAAACAAGGAAGATCACAATAATTGCAATGCACAATATGATGCATGATGATGACATGGCAATATGCTGTGGCTGAGCTAATGCAACTAAGACCAGATGGGTTTGAGTCATTTTGAACCAAAGGTTCAACTCCAAACTCATCTTATCAATTTAAGTAATGCTTTATCATGTTTTGATATAAAGAGCAGGTTTACGTTGCTTAAACATGCATGAAACCAGCGCAGATAGATAGATTGGATTTTTCTGATCATTTTTCATATATAGTTTTTCTTTTTTGGAGTTACAGATAATTTTCTATGAATTTTAGAAGTTTTGGGCATATTCTGGAATTTCCTGGTTATTTCAATTTAGAATAAATCTAGAAAAGGATTTACTGCGTCAGCACTATGTCAGGGTGACGTCAGCATTGACCAAAGTCAAATCTGACTGGTGGGGCCTACCCGTCAGTGTAATAGTGCTAAATATGTGGCTAATTAAACCCTAACTAAAAATAATTAGCTCGGTGGGGCCCATTGTCATTTACTCTAGTGGTTAATTAGAAGGGCTGTTTGCTGCTAATGACGAGCCACGTCATCTCACCGAAGTTCAACACCGGCGAGCACACAGACGCGGCGGTCATGATCGGGATGGCGGCTCCAGCGATCAAATCGATGGCCGAGCCCATCTACGAGGAGTTGGGGCTCGTGCACATCCAACGGTGGCAGGGGGAGGCCGCGAGGTGGCCGGACTTGGGCACGGCGTCGACCTCGGTGGCGGCCGAAGCTCGGCTGTGCTCGGGCGAGGTGTTGCGGCTTGCGAGCGAGTGAACTAGAGCGCTGGGAAAAAATCTATGGGACATCAGGAGCTCGTCCAAGTTCTCAGCTTGGTCAGCAGGGGTGACTAGCAACGGCGAGCTTGGCGACGGCGGCTGCGAGTGCTTGGCCATGGCGGGGCTGCGGTCAGCGGACCGAAACAAAGGGGGCGAGCATGGGAGGAGGTGACGGAGCTCACTATGATCCTGAAGGGAAGCTCGAGTGGCTCGGGGATGTGCTACTGCGGCCGAATCGATCGTAGGCTGAAGACGACGGCAGCGTCGGCGATGTGATGGTTCCCCGGTGGTTTGGCTCGGTGTGGACGAGGAGGCCGGCGAGGCAGAGCTCTCACACAAGGTGGGGAGGCGAGGGGAGGCCAGTGGCCACGTTGACGGAGCTCGGCGGTCGGCGCGCTTCGGTGGCTCTCGAGGGAGAGGGGCAGACGAGGGAGAGACACGGGAGAGAGGGGGAGAGTGACCAGGGGTTGCGTGGTGTGTTTAGGGCGTCGGGGGAGTGAAGCACGGAGGGTGGAGGTGGCCTACACGTGGTGTCGGAGCTCGACAGCGAGCTGCTTCTCCTTCTGGCAGAAGGTAGAAGAAGCTCCAGGTGTGCTGGGCTCTGGTGGGCTGGGTGCTGCTGGGCCTCTGAGGTAAGTGGGCTGCCAGGTGAGGTTCTGCTCTGCTTTATTTTTTCCCAGTTTTGTTTTCTGTTTTGTTTTATTTAAACTTTGCCACTGTTTCAAAATTAAAAACTATTTCAAAAAAGTGCCAACACCCTCTGAATAATTTTATGTAGCTGAGTGGATATTTCCAAATGCACATAAAATGTTTAAAAAATATTTGAAGTTATATTCTAGTTATATGAATATAACTGAAATTCAAATAGCTATTGATTTATATTCAAAGTCCCAAAAATAAATCCTTAAAAATGTTCATTATTTTTGGTATGGATCAAAACCATTGCCAAAAATATCAAACATCAAAGAAGAGCATTTTGGGTTCTTGAATGCAATTTATTTAAGCTGGACCTATTTGGATTTCAAAGTGCTAGGGTTTGATCATCCCCCATTTCAAATTTTCCATGAAAGTTAAACATGATGCAAGAATTATGCAGCACCAGGCATTACCAGAAGCTAAATATCAAACATCAAAGAAGAGCATTTTGGGTTCTTGAATGCAATTTATTTAAGCTGGACCTATTTGGATTTCAAAGTGCTAGGGTTTGATCATCCCCCATTTCAAAATTTCCATGAAAGTTAAACATGATGCAAGAATTATGCAGCACCAGCATTACCAGAAGCTAGGGATGTGACAACTCACCCTCACTAAACAAGAATCTCGTCTCGAGATTCAAGCGTAGGGTAAGATGAAGGGAGGACACAACTAACACAATCTTCACGATCCAGGTTGCACTTCATAAGAACACACCATTTTTGTCTAGATGTCTTGCTCTGAAAACCCCAACCAACATGACAGCGAGAGGAAAGGAAAATCGCAAGAAGAGATGATCTTCTCGAAGACCGAGCAACTCAGAATCAACTCATGAAGTGAGACATTGAAACATCTCTCGAACTGAGACACGAAGCATATAGCTAGAGGGATGGAGTGAAACAGATGATGAAGGTTCACTAGGTAGGCAACAATTCCACACTTAAGAAGGTGGTGAACCTTTGTCGACGTATGAGGAGTTGAGTTGCCATGATACCATAACGAGGGCACCTTAGGGAAGGTGACTCATAGAAATATCCCCTTAAGTGGCAAAAAGAATTACCTTTGATTCAGAGATCATTGAAACTCTTTATACCAGCCTAAGGTAATTCTCGAGCGATCATTTGGAGGGGTTCAGTAGAATGGCATACCCGGATTAGAATGGATGATGTGGATTACCTTGTTGAAAACAACACAAGGGATGATTTTAGTAACTGGGGAGAAGCTCAACAGTAGAGAGTGAGTCCACTGTTTGAAAAGTTATAGCATAACCAAGGAAACTGAGAGCAATCCCATTTAGTGTCGATGATAACACCTAGCGCTTGTGCGTGCTCTCAAGAACTTGAGCATTTCCATATTCATCAAGGATTCACCAATATCTGCGTCAAGGATCCTAGCAACACAACGTACTGCCATGATGAACAGTGATGGATGATGCAGATGCAAAGGAAGATAACCTTCTCAGATTTCACCTTAGCGGGGCCAAGGGAACAAAATCTGGATGATCGACCGAGAGACATTTAGCACTCTGCTTCTAATGTTCTCCTTGATGTGCTAGTGTATCCCATTCATAGATATGGTTTGATATCTAGAACATCAAGTAAAAGGTCGGACTTCGGGAACACAAAAATCCATAAGGGACAACTAGGGAGTAAATCCTACAAATTCCTTATGGGGAGGTGGCCAACTTCCTCAATGAAGATACTACAATAATGGGCCTTCCAGCTGGGTGTGTTGGCCATGATATCCACTTTACCGGGTTACAGAGAGGCCAATATTATAGTTCTTGGGAAACGTTCCAACCATTATATCTGCCCGAGATTTAGATCTGGTTGGTGTCAGAATAATCCAGACTCATCGAGTCTAGAAAGAAAAATGAAAGTTTGCAACACAAATCGACGAGATGACGTTGCGAGACTCTTGGGGAATGAACTACGGTAGTAAGCTCCAAAACATGAGCTAGTTGTGCTACAAGCATGTGAACACGTTGTCCCAGGCAAGCATGATCACATGGTAGTCTTACAACAAAACACTACCAAGTTCTGGTTGGGAACCATCATCGAGGATATCGAAGCCCTTGCATAAGTCCGGATCCTAAGAAGGAACTTCTTCTCCTTGAACAAATCAATCAGTGGCTTGGTGTGCTAGGAAACACATATAGAATGGAGGCGTCCAACCTATCAACCCATAGAGTACTTCGTACATATGCGTGACTAACTTGGGATGATTCCAGAGGAAGCAAAAACAAGCTTTCTTGAATTCACGGCAACAACTTACATCAAGTGCAGGTGAATTAAAGAAAGTCACTTCTTTCATCCAAACATATCCTTCATAAGATAGCACGAAGAAAATGCTAGAACAAGTTTCCAACACTAGCTTAATGTTCAACACAAGTCATGGAGAAGATAAGAATGTTGCCAATGGGCTTAACAACAATTTATCCGGGTTTCCTTTTAAGTGGAATTCCATAATTATGTGAACAAGGTGATAGCATTGGTCAGACCCAAAAGATATAATGGTGTATGCTCGAGGAAACAACCACGAGTAAGACAACATTACGAACATCATTGGTTCTGATTTGATTTGACGATAGCCTGTACTCAAATCAATGATTGGATAAGACAATAGCGCGGACAATTGATCACGAGGATCAATCGATGAAGGTATCATCTTTCTTCAACACACACACACACACACACACACACACACACACACAAGATATCCCTTAAAACGAACTAAGTCGGACAAGATTTTATCTTCCAACTCTCCAAGTTGTTATTTAGCTTAACCAACTAGCTCAGGGGTATCCAACACGGATTCTTGGAGAAGGAGTGGTTTATTGGGAACCAACTTGACCACGAACTCAACATATTGGTCAGGGGACAACCTGGTGGTACTACCAAGAAGATATTTGGAAAATCATGATCCACTGACATGTTGTTAAGATCAAGATCAATCTTGCTTTTCAGGGCAAGACGATATGATCAAATGAGCGAGGATTTTACAAAATCCTAACTCATCAATCGAAGAGTGCACCAGGAAGGTGGACTAAGAAGCACGATCAATCTTAGAACGGTGATTCATTAACCAACACGCTAAGAATGATATTAATGTCCATTAACTACCAAGCAACAGAGTTGCTAGGAGTATAGATTTCACACATCACGATTCACTTGTCGGTGTTCCGGTTACAATAACACGGAACCGAGGAATGAATAATGATGGCGAGAAGTATCACTGTATCAAGAGTTCATCGGATGGTGTGCAATTCCCATGATATTCTTAATATAAAGATGGTAATACTCCAAGGTAGAACAGAACATGAACTGAGTTGGCATTTTGATCTGCGGAATACAACTGCTTTGACCCAATCCTGGAAATGGACAAGGTACTGGAGTTTGTTTCTCCTAGTCATTCCGGGATAGAATGGCTTGACAGACCATAGAGTAATAGGCATCGATGAACACGACTGCACAACTACTCCTTACTATCAATTGATAGATGAAGGTCAGAATATAACTAAAGAGGGACAACTCAAAGGAACATATGATTTTCTGAGTTGTGGATGCATGGATTAGTATGTCGAACCAAGTTCAGCAGGTTTCTTTCGGATAACCCATGCAGAAAGGTATAACTGGAAGAGTCACAATATATAGTAGAGAACTCATCGAGAATACTCTAGTTGTGATCTTTTGGTTCAACGAGGAACTTCTGCCATGAGCAGTTCATGGTATTTGGAAGAAGTTATACCACGAACCTCGAGGACTAATGCAAAGGTTGCTAATATCCTAATGGAACGAGCAAACACTATCAACATGAGGTAAGTAGGGTGAATCTTGGGTTCAAGAACCCAGGAATAGAATACCTACTAATTAAATTGCATCACGAGATGCTTTCGAGAATGATGGCTAGAATGATCGCACTGGAAACACAAAACATGGCTGGGTTACTAGGTGATCCTCTAAGACACCTAGGGTCACAATAGTAGCTCCAACATATATGTCGAGGCAAGGAGATACCTCAACAACTGGTTAGTGTGGTTAACCTGGCCAAAAGGACATCGAAGCAGAGGGAAAGGATTTTGCAAATGCCTTAGATTGTTTAGAGACCTGGAATGACTCGGGCAGCATAACGGCTGTAAATGCTCAAAAGATTTGAGACATCCTGCAAAAATGCTAGCATAACCACTCAAAAGCACAATATCAAGGTTTCGAGATCAACAGTTAACATATGGAAGTAGTAGAAACTGAACCAAGGCTTAAGTCCAACAATTCTATAAGTCTACGGATTAGTAGCACGTGATCCTGATAGAAAGATGAGAAACCTAGTTCTAAATCCCCGTAGAAGAGAAGAGGTTGACTCAGATCAGAAGGGCGTAAGGTAAAGGAGTAAAAAGAGCCTTACGTTCCATCCCACAATCAATTCCCTTATATAACTAAAGAATTTCTAGACTCAACTTCGACCAGTTTGGCTTGCTAATCCTACAGGCAGTCAGGCTCTGATACCAAAGCTGTCAGGACGCTGACTCAATGGCACACCGATCTAGCATGTAACACCTCATATCACTTTGCGGCCTCACGCATGGTATTCCCACGGGTGTCGCCTTACCAGGCCCGGGACCGTTTGCGCCTTTTGGCACACTGATATGATAGTGTCGCTAGCATCCATATGACAAGGAGCCCGGGCTAACATGGCTAGTCATGAACCCAAAGTGGCACTAACTTACAGGGATAGGCATACATGACCCAGGAATGAACTTGTTGGTCATCAGCGAGTGAATCCGGGCTGTAGCAACTGGGCTAGCAGTACTCCGGTAGACATCGCGTGACATTTCCCCGAAGGGACAGACACAGGAACGAAGAAGGACACATGCCGGCCAGCCTAAGTGTTCCGGAGCAGTAGCAAGCTACCATGGCTCATTGGAAGCACTAGGAGACATTTCCCCGTAAGAGAGGCTACCAAGGATAAACAACTAGATAGTCAGATCCCACACATACCAAGCATTTTAATAACATACACACAATATGCTCGATATGTGCAAATACAACATGACATCACAACATGACTCTACAACTCAAGTATTTTATTCAATAGGCTCCGAGGAGCGAGATATTACAAACATGGGTCTCATGACCCAACATTCAGAGCACACAAGTCAAAGCACAAGCGGAATCTTAACATGTCTGAGTACAGACATCTATAAATGAAAAAACTAAGAAGCCTGACTATCTACTAGATCCTGCCGAGGGCACAAGATCGTAGCTGATGTAACAAGCTAAATGTTGAAGTCCACATGAAACTAATAGCGAGACTAAAATCTCTTTACAAAAACATAAAATAGGCAAACGTAAGTACAAATGTACCCAACAAGACTTACATCAGAACTATCTACATATGCATCGGTATCAAAAAAGGGGTGGAGGAGTTTAACTGCAGCAAGCTAGCTTTGACTCAATGGCTAACCTGAACTACGACTGCAAGTAACTCTTTTGAGGTGGCGCACATGAGTCCACATATTCACCATATCAATACACCACTATGGATCTGCTCCCGTCTCCCTACGAGAACGCCATCCATAGACCTCACACTTATCTTGCGTATTTTAGAGTATCCACTTTCACTTGTCTATGAACTGTACAGGCAACCCAGAAGTCCTTTACCGCGGGCACGGCTACTCGAATAGATAATGTTAACCCTGGAGGAGTGTACTTCTTCACACACGCTCTCGCCACTTACCGCCATGTACACGTCATGTATCTCGGCAACCTTCAAGCGGAAGCCTCGCGAGGGTGTCGGCCACGACCTGACTAACCACACAAGTCTCTAGTCCAGGTTTATCGCCTATTCGGGTTCCATTTGCAAGGAGATCCGGCCGGGGTGTCGCTCACGGCCCCAAACGATGTGTGCAGGGTTCCCAAGCCCACCATCCAAGTGCCACTTGGTACACCGGGCCACTATGCCTTGTCTGTCCCAAGCCCACCTGTACCGGGTGCCACTTGGTAGACTACTAACACTACCTACAAACACCAGAAACTAGTTACAACTCCTGGATAGAGATCATGTTGATTAATAAGTTGAGAGGGGTCGAGTTATCGGAACGCAATGTGTGGTAGTAACTGTTCATGGATCACAAACACAGAACTCAGTTCCAGAGGATGGTTTCAATGAGACAACCCACCATGTACTCCTACATGGCCTCTCATCGCTACCTTTACCAAATTGTGTTCACACACTTAGCTCTCAACAGTAGGACATGTTCACCACATTCCAATTCATCCCCAATGAATCAGACCTGACACAACTCTACGCAATAGCAGGCATGACAAACGAGCATGAATGAGTAGGCACATTAGGGCTCAAACAACTCCTACTCATGATAGTGGGTTTCATCTATTTACTGTGGCAATGACATGCCATGTAGAGGAAAGCGGTTCAACTACCGCAGCATATAATAGTTGAATTGTTGTTTTTCCTAATGCAGTAAAAGAGAGCAAGAGCGAGAGAGTGGGATTGTATCGGAATGAACAAGGGGTTTTTGCTTTCTTGCCACTTCTGAAGATAGTATAGTACTTCATCGGTGTCATCGATCACATAGTCGATAGGTCGTCCACTGAGAGGGGGCAATTATCGGCAAACCAGGAAGAACACAATCAATGCAATGCACAATATGATGCATGATGATGACATGGCAATATGTTGTGGCTAAGCTAATGCAACTAAGACCAGATGGGTTTGAGTCATTTTGAACCAAAGGTTCAACTCCAAACTCATCTTATGAATTTAAGTAATGCTTTAGCATGTTTTGATATAAACAGTAGGTTTAAGTTGCTTAAACATGCACGCAACCAGTGCAGACGGATAGATTGGATTTTTTTTATCATTTTTCATATATAATTTATCATTTTTGGAGTTATAGATAATTTTCTATGAATTTTAGAAGTTTTCGACATATTCTGGAATTTCCTGGTTATTTCAATTTAGAATAAATCCAGAAAAGGATTTACTGTGTCAGCACCATGTCAGGGTGACATCAGCATTGACCAAAGTCAAATCTGACTGGTGGGACCTACCTGTCAGTGTAATAGTGCTAAATATGTGGCTAATTAAACCCTAACTAAAAATAATTAGCCCGGTGGGGCCCATTGTCATTTACTCTAGTGGTTAATTAGCGGGGTTGTTAGCTGCTAATGATGGGCCACGTCATCTCACCGGATTTCAACGCCGGCGAGCACACAGACATGGCGGCGATGATTGGGACGGCGGTTCCGGCGATCAAATCGATGGCCGAGCCCATCTACGAGGAGCTGGGGCTCGTGCGCATCCAACGATGGCAGGGGGAGGGCGCGAGGTGGCCAGACTTGGGCACCGCGTCGACCTCGGTGGCGGCCGGAGCTCGGCTGTGCTCGGGCGAGGTGCTGCGGCTTGCGAGCGAGCGAACTAGAGCGCTGGGAAAAATCTATGGGACGTCAGGAGCTCGTCCAAGTTCTCGGCTTGGTTTGCAGGGGTGACTAGCAACGGCGAGCTTGGTGGCGGCCGCTGCGAGTGCTCGGCCATGGTAGGGCTGCGGTCTACGGACGGAAACAGAGGGGGCGAGCATGGGAGGAGGTGATGGAGCTCACGGTGATCTTGAAGGGAAGCTCGAGTGGCTCGGGGACGTGTTGCTGCGGCAGAATAGATCGTAGGTGTCCGTCCGATCCGAGGTTGAAGACGATGGCAGCGTCGGTGATGTGATGGTTCCCCGGTGGTTTGGCTCGGTGTGGACGAGGAGGACGGCGAGGCAGAGCTCTCACACAAGGTGGGGAGGCGAGGGGAGGCCAGTGGCCACGTCGACGGAGCTCCGCGGCCGGCATGCTTCGGTTGCTCTCGGAGGAGAGGGGCAGACGAGGGAGAGACACGGGAGAGAGGGGGAGAGTGACCAGTGGTTGCGTGGCATGTTCAGGGCATCGGGAGAGTGAAGCAGGCAGGGTGGAGGTGGCCTGCGCGTGGCGTCGGCGCTCGACGGCGAGCTGCTTCTCCTTCTGGCAGAAGGTTGAAGAAGCTCCAGGCGTGCTGGGCTCTGGTGGGCTGGGTACTGCTGGGCCTCTGAGGTAAGTGGGTTTCCAGCTGAGGTTCTGCTCTGTTTTATTTTTTTCCCTGTTTTGTTTTCTGTTTTGTTTTATTTAAACTTTGCCACTGTTTCAAAATTAAAAACTATTTCAAAACAGTGCCAACACCCTCTGAATAATTTTTTGTAGATGAATGGATATTTCCAAATGCACATAAAATGTTTCAAAGATATTTGAAGTTATATTCTATTTATATGAATATAACTCAAATTCAAATAGCTATTGATTTAAATTCAAAGTCCCAAAAATAAATCCTTAAAAATGTTAATTATTTTTGGTATGGATCAAAACCATTGACAAAAATATCAAACATCAAAGAAGAGCATTTTGGGTTCTTGAATGCAATTTATTTAAGCTGCACCTATTTCGATTTCAATGTTCTAGGGTTTGATCATCCCCCATTTCAAATTTTCCATGAAAGTTAAACATGATGCAAGAATTATGCAGCACCAGGCATTACCAGAAGCTAGGGATGTGACATGGGCCCCCTGAGGCTCCGCCGGCCTCAACTCCAACTCCATATATTCCGTCTCCCGGAGAAAAAAATCAGAGAGAAAGTTTCATCGCGTTTTACGATACGGAGCCGCCGCCAAGCCCTAATCTCTCTCGAGACGGCTGATCTGGAGTCCGTTCGGGGCTCCGGAGAGGGGGATTCGTCACCTCGTCATCATCAACCATCCTCCATCACCAATTTCATGATGCTCACCGTTGTGCGTGAGTAATTCCATCGTAGGCTTGTTGGACGGTGATGGGTTGGATGAGATTTACCATGCAATCAAGTTAGTTTTGTTAGGGTTTGATCCCTAGTATCCACTATGTTCTGAGATTGATGTTGCTGGACTTTGCTATGCTTAAGGCTTGTCACTAGGGCCCGAGTGCCATGATTTCAGATCTGAACCTATTATGTTTTCATGAATATATGTGTGTTCTTGATCCTATCTTGCAAGTGTATAGTCACCTATTATGTGTTATGATCCGACAACCCCGAAGTGACAATAATCGGGATACTTCTCGGTGATGACCATAGTTTGAGGAGTTCATGTATTCACTATGTGCTAATGCTTTGTTCCGGTTCTCTTTTAAAAGGATGCCTTAATATCCCTTAGTTTCCAGTAGGACCCCGCTGCCACGGGAGGGTAGGACAAAAGATGTCATGCAAGTTCGTTTCCATAAGCACGTATGACTATTTACGAATACATGCCTACATTACATTGATGAACTGGAGCTAGTTCTGTGTCACCCTATGTTATAGCTATTACATGAGGAATCACATCCGGCATAATTATCCATCACTGATCCATTGCCTACGAGCTTTTCACATATTGTTCTTCGCTTATTTACTTTTCCGTTGCTACTGTTACAATCACTACAAAACCCAAAAATATTACTTTTGCTACTGTTACCTTTATTATCATATTACTTTGCTACTAAATACTTTGCTGTAGATACTAAGTTGTCTAGGTGTGCTTGAATTAACAACTCAACTGCTAATACTCAAGAATACTCTTTGGCTCCCCTTGTGTCGAATCAATAAATTTCGGTTGAATATTTTACCCTCGAAAGCTGTTGCGATCCCCTACACTTGCGTGTTACCAGAGGTCGACGGTGGAGATGAATAGTATCCTATGGAGTCCCATTTTGCGGTACGCCACACCCCTCCCGATGAACAGGACCCCCGTTTCGACCGTAGCGCTCCAACACAAGTCCGTTTCGTCCATTTTGCGATACGCCATGATACATCTCCAATGTATCTATAAGTTTTTATTGTTCCATGCTATTACATTATCCCTTTTGGATGTTTATGGGCTTTATTTTACACATTTATATCATTTTTGGGACTAACCTACTAACCGGAGGCCCAGCCCGTATTGTTGTTTTTTTGCCTATTTCAGTATTTCAAACAGAGTCCAAACGGAATGAAACCTTTGGGAGCGTGATTTTTGGAACGACCGTGGTCCAGAGGACTTGGAGTCCAAGTCAAGAAGCAGCCGAGGCGGCCACGAGAGGGGAGGGTGCGCCCACCCCTACAGGGCGCGCGCCCCCTGTCTCGTGGGCCCCTCGGGCGGGCACCAACGTACTTCTTCCTCCTACATAAGCCTACGTACCTGGAAAACATCCAGGGAGCCAACGAAACACAATTTCCACCGCCGTAACCTTCTGTATCCGCGAGATCCCATCTTGGAGCCTTCGTCGGCGCTCCTCCGGAGGGAGAATCGACCACGGAGGGCTTCTACATCAACACCATAGCCCCTCCAATAAGTTGTGAGTAGTTTACCATAGACCTTTGGGTCCATAGTTATTAGCTAAATGGCTTCTTCTCTCTTTTTGGATCTCAATACAATGTTCTCCCCCTCTCTTGTGGAGATCTATTCGATGTAAACTCTTATTGCGGTGTGTTTGTCGAGATCCGATGAATTGTGGGTTTATTATCAAGTTTATCTATGAGAAATATTTGAATCTCCTCTGAATTCTTTTATGTATGATTGAGTTATCTTTGCAAGTCTCTTCGAATTATCAGTTTGGTTTGGCCTACTAGATTGATCTTTCTTGTAATGGGAGAAGTGCTTATCTTTGGATTCAATCTTGCGGTGTCCTTACCTAGTGACAGAAAGGGTTGCAAGGCACGTATTGTATTGTTGCCATCGAGGATAAAAAGATGGGGTTTATATCATATTGCTTGAGTTTATCCCTCTACATCATGTCATCTTGCTTAATGCGTTACTCTGTTCTTTATGAACTTAATACTCTAGATGCAGGCAGGAGTCGGTCGATGTGTGGAGTAATAGTAGTAGATGAAGGCAGGAGTCGGTCTATTTGTTGCGGACATGATGCCTATATACATGATCATACCTAGATAATCTCATAATTATTCGCTTTTCTATCAATTGCTCTGCAGTAATTTCTTCACCCACCGTAATACTTATGCTATCTTGAATGAAGCCACTAGTGAAACGTATGGCCCCCGGGTCTATCTTTTATCATATTTGCTTTCAATCTACTTCTATTTGCATCTTTACTTTTTGGCATCTATATTATAAAATACCAAAAATATATTTATCTTATCGTACTATCTCTACCAGATCTCACTTTCGCAAGTGGCCATGAAGGGATTGACAACCCCTTTATTGCGTTGGTTGCGAGTTCTTTGTTTGTTTGTGTAGGTGCGTGGGAATTTTGAGGAGCCTCCTACTGGATTGATACCTTGGTTCTCAAAAACTGAGGGAAATACTTACACTATTGTTGCTGCATCACCCTTTCTTGTTCAACGAAAACCAATGCAAGCTCAAGACGTAGCAAGAAGGATTTCTAGCGCCATTGCCGGGGAGGTCTTCGCTCAAGTCAAGACATATCAAGTACCCATCTCAAACCCATCTCCCTCGCATTTACATTATTTGTCATTTGCCTCTCGTTTTCCTCTCCCCCACTTCACCCTTGCCGTTTTATTCGCCCTCTCTTTCCCAAATCTCCTCATCTCTTTATTGCTTGCCTTTTCTGTTTGCTTATGTGCTTGTTTGTCCTTATGGATTTGCCTAAGAGTACCAACCACCTTCTTATAAGGTTGGAAGAGATTGAATCGAATATTAGAAGCTTTATGAATTTGCAATTTGAGCATAATAATTTCTTCAGAAAAGAGCTTAAGGAACAAAAAGGTTTTTTGGGGTTTATGAACATAGAGCTTCATGATATGAATAAATAATTTTATGGTGTGAACTCTCAAATTACCCGGCTTGAAAATGCTATAGCCAAAATTTCTAATAAGCAAGCCACCTTAGTCAATAAGATGGCCGCCAAACCAGAAAAGTTAGATGAAAATAATGATGAAGATCTTAAAGTTATTGATGTGTCTCCTATTAGATCTTTGTTTTGCAATATGAATCTTGATAATAATGGGACTGAAGATGAGTCAACTTTAGTTAGAAGGCATCCCAAGAATTCGAAGTTTTTAGATCTTGATGCTAAATTTGGTAAAAGTGGGATTGGAGAGGTCATGACTTTAAATAGTATTGAACCCACTATCTCGGATTTCAAGGAATTTGATTATGATAATTGTTCTTTAGAAGGTTGTATTTCCTTGTTGCAATCCGTTGTTAATTCTCCTCATGCTTATAGTCAAAATAAAGCTTTTACCAAACATATTGTTGATGCGTTGATGCAATCTTATGATGAAAAACTTAATTTGGAAGTTTCTATACCTAGAAAGCTTAATGATGAGTGGGAACCTACTATAAAGATTATAATTAAATATTATGAGTGTTTTGCTTTATGTGATTTGGGTGCTAGTGTTTCCACGATTCCGAAAACTTTATGTGATATTCTAGATTTCCATGATCTTGATGATTGCTCTTTAAATTTGCACCTTGCGGATTCCACCATTAAAAAGCCAATGGGAAGGGATCAATGATGTTCTCATTGTTGCAAATAGAATTTGGTGCCCGTAGATTTTATCGTTCTTGATATAGATTGCAATCTTTCTTGCCCTATTATTCTTGGTAGACCTTTCCTTAGAACGATTGGCGCGATTATTGATATGAAGGAAGGGAATATTAGATTCCAGTTTCCATTAAAGAAAGGCATGGAGTAATTTCCAAGAAAGAAAGTCAAATTACCTTATGAATCTATCATGTGAGCTACTTATGAATTTAGTGCCAAATATGGCACTACTTAGATCTATCTTCGCTTTTATGCCTAGTTAGGGGGGTTAAACGATAGCGCTAGTTGGGAGGCAACCCAATTTTATTTGTGTTTTTGTTGTTCCTGTTTAGTAATAAATTTTGCATCTACCTTCTGTTTAGATGTGTTTTTATCTTTTAATTAGTGTTTGTGCCAAGTAGAACCTATAGGATAACCTATGATGATAGTTGATTTGATTCTGCTGAAAACAGAAACTTTGTGCGTGCTAATTTATTTTTGTTAAATCACAGAAACGTGCTTTTGCGTTCATTCTTTTTGCTGCTGATCAATAGACACATTGTCCAGGACTTCCCATTTTGGTAGGATGTTTAGTGTTCCAGAAGTTTGCGTTAGTTACAGATTGCTAGAGACTGTTCTGTTTTTGACAGATTCTGTTTTTTGTGTGTTGTTTGCTTATTTTGATGCATCTATGGCTAGTAAAATAGTTTATAAACCATAGAGAAGTTGGAATAAAGTAGGTTTAACACCAAAATAAATAAAGAATGAGTTCATTACAGTACCTTATGTGGTGGTTTTGTTTTCGTTCACTAACGGAGCTTATAAGATTTCCTGTTGAGTTTTGTCTTGTGAAGTTTTCAAGTTTTGGGTAAAGCTTTGATGGACTATGGAATAAGGAGTGGCAAAAGCCTAAGCTTGTGGATGCCCATGGCACCCCAAGATATTCAAGGATAGCCAAAAGCCTAAGCTTGGGGATGCCCCGGGAAGGCATCCCCTCTTCCGTCTTCGTTCTTTGGTATCTTTACTTGGAGCTATATTTTTATTCGCCACATGATATGTGTTTTGCTTGGAGCGTCGTGTACTATATTAGTCTTTGATTTTTAGTTTAACACAATTGTACTTTCTGTACACACCTTTTGGGAGAAGCCTACTTGATTAGAATTTGCTAGAATATGCTATGTGCTTCACTTATATCTTTTGAGCTTGATAGTTTTTGCTCTAGTGCTTCACTTATATCTTTTAGAGCACTGCGGTGGCTTATTTTTGTAGAAATTGCTAGTCTCTCATGCTTCACTTATATTATTTTGAGAGTCTTTTAGAACAGCATGGTATTTGCTATGGTTATAAAATTGGTCCGAGAATGGTAGGCATCCAAGTTGGGTATCATAAAAACTATCATAGGAAGTGAATTGGATGCTATGATCAATTTGATACTTGATAATTGTTTTGAGATATGGAGGTATTGATATTAAAGCCATGATAGTTGGGTGATTATGAATTTAAAGAATTCTTCTGTTGAAGTTAGCAAGTTCCGCAGCATGCACGTATGGTTAAAGTTGTGTAACAAATTTGAAACATGAAGTGTACCTGGCTTGTGCATCCTTATGAGTGGCGGTCGGGGACGAGCGATGGTCTTTTCCTACCAATCTATCCCCCTAGGAGCATGTGCGTAGTGCTTGAATTTTGATGACTTCTAAATTTTTGCAATAAGTATATGAGTTCTTTTGGCTAATGTTGAGTCCATGGACTATACACACTTTTACCTTTCCGCCATTGCTAGCCTCTTCAGTACCGTGCATTACCCTTTCTCACCTTGAGAGTTGATGCAAACTTCGCTGGTACATCCAAACCCCGTGATACGATACGCTCTATCACACATAAACCTCCTTATATCTTCCTCAAAACAGCCACCATACCTACCTATTATGACATTTCCATAGCCATTCCGAGATATATTGCCATGCAACTTTCCACCGTTCCGTTCATCATCATCATGACATACTTTACTTTTGTCATATTGCCATTGCATGATCATGTAGTTGACATCGTATTTGTGGCAAAGCCACCATGCATAATTTTCCATACATGTCACTCTTGATTCATTGCACCATCCCGGTACACCGCCGGAGGCATTCATATAGAGTCATATCTTGTTCTAGTTTTGAGTTGTAATTCATATGTTGTAATCAATAAAAGTGTGATGATCATCATTATTAGAGCATTTCCCAAAAAAGAAAAAAATAAGAGCAAAGGCCAAAAGAAAAACGAAAGGCCCAAAAAAATAAGAAAAAGAAAATAAAAGAAAATAAATAAAAGGGGCAATGTTACTATCTCTTTTTCCACACTTGTGCTTCAATGTAGCGCCTTGTTCTTCATGTAGTGAGTCTCATATATTGTGCTTCAAAGTAGCACCATGTTTTCATATAGTGAGTCTTATAGGTTGTCTTTTTCATACTAGTGGGAACTTTTCATTATACAACTTGGCTTGTATATTCCTACGATGAGCTTCCTCAAATGCCCTAGGTCTTCGTGAGCAAGCAAGTTGGATGCACACCCACTAGTTTCCTTTTGTTAAGCATTCATTTATAGCTCTAGTGCATCCGTTGCATGGCAATCCCTACTCCTCATGTTGACATAAATTGATGGGCATCTCCATAGCCCGTTGATTATCCTCGTCAAT
This sequence comes from Triticum dicoccoides, assembly GCF_002162155.2. Lineage (NCBI taxonomy): Eukaryota > Viridiplantae > Streptophyta > Magnoliopsida > Poales > Poaceae > Triticum > Triticum dicoccoides. The sequence goes on along the minus strand of NC_041385.1, from coordinate 321,762,508 downwards.
GTGAGACTTTCTCCTTTTTTGTCTTCTCCACACAATCCCCATCATCATATTCTATTCCACCCATAGTGCTATATCCATGGCTCACGCTCATGTATTGTGTGAAGGTTGAAAAAGTTTGAGATTATTTAAGTATGAAACAATTTCTTGGCTTGTCATCGGGGGTATAGAAGTTGGGAACATCTTTGTGTGACAAAAATGAAGCATAGCTTAACTATATGATTTTGTAGGGATGAACTTTCTTTTGCCATGTTATTTTGAGAAGACATGATTACTTTGATTAGTATGCTTGAAGTGTTACTATTTCTTTTATCAATATGAACTTTTATTTTGATTGGATCTGAACATTCATGCCACAATAAAAGAAAATACATTGAGAATTATGCTAGGTAGCATTCCACATCAAAAATTCTGTTTTTATCATTTACCTACTCGAGGACGAGCAGGAATTAAGTTTGGGGATGCTTGATACGTCTATATTACCCCTTTTGGATGTTTATGGGCTTTATTTTACACATTTATATCATTTTTGGGACTAACCTACTAACCGGAGGCCCAGCCCGTATTGCTGTTTTTTGCCTGTTTCAGTACTTCGAAGAAAAGGAATATCAAAAGGAGTCCAAACAGAATGAAACCTTCGGGAGCGTGATTTTTTGAACGAACGTGATCCAGAGGACTTGGAGTGCAAGTCAAGAAGCAATCAAGGTGTCCAGGAGATATGAGGGCGCCCCCCCTGTAGGGCGCACCCCCTGTCTCGTGGGCCCCTCGGGCGGCCACCGACGTACTTCTTCCTCCTATATAAGCCTACGTACCCCGAAAACATCCAGGGAGCCAACGAAACACAATTTCCACCGCCGTAACCTTTTGTATCCGCGAGATCCCATCTTGGAGCCTTTGCCAGTGCTCCGCTGGAGGTGGAATCGACTATGGAGGGCTTCTACATCAACACCATAGCCCCTCCGATGAGTTGTGAGTAGTTTACCACAGACCTTTGGGTCCATAGTTATTAGCTAGATGGCTTCTTCTCTCTTTTTGGATCTCAATACAATGTTCTCCCCCTCTCTTGTGGAGATCTATTCGATGTAAACTCTTTTTGCGGTGTGTTTGTCGAGATCCAATGAATAGTGGGTTCATGATCAAGTTTATCTATGAGAAATATTTGAATCTCCTCTGAATTGTTTTATGTATGATTGAGTTATCTTTGCAAGTCTCTTCGAATTATCAGTTTGGTTTGGCCTACTAGATTGATTTTTCTTGTAATGGGAGAAGTGCTTAGCTTTGGGTTCAATCTTGCGGTGTCCTTACCCAGTGACAGAAAGGGTTGCAAGGCACGTGTTGTATTGTTGCCATCGAGGATAAAAAGATGGGGTTTATATCATATTGCTTGAGTTTATCCCTCTACATCATGTCATCTTGCTTAATGCGTTACTCTGTTCTTTATGAACTTAATACTCTAGATGTTGGCAGGAGTCGGTCGATGTGTGGAGTAATAGTAGTAGATGCAGGCAGGAGTCAGTCTACTTGTTGCGGACGTGATGCCTATATACATGATCATGCCTAGATAATCTCATAATTATTCGCTTTTCTATCAATTGCTCGGCAGTAATTGGTTCACCCACCGAAATACTTATGCTATCTTGAGAGAAGCCACTAATGAAACCTATGGCCCCCTGGTCTATCTTTTATCATATTTGCTTTCTATCTACTTTTAGTTGCATCTTTACTTTTTTGCATCTATATTATAAAATACCAAAAATATATTTATCTTATCATACTATCTCTATCAGATCTCACTTTCGCAAGTCGCCGTGAAGGGATTGACAACCCCTTTATTGTGTTGGTTGCGAGTTCTTTGTTTGTTTGTGTAGGTGCGTGGGACTTTTGAGGAGCCTCCTACTGGATTGCCTCCTACTGGATTGATACCTTGGTTCTAAAAAACTGAGGGAAATCCTTACGCTACTATTGTTGCATCACCCTTTCCTCTTGAAGGAAAACCAACGCAAGCTCAAGACGTAGCATGCCATACCCCTCCTGATCAACACGACCCCTGCTTCGACCATAGGAGGTCTGTTTCCTCCGTTTTGCGGTACGCCAGACCCCTCCCGATGAATAGGATCCCGTTTCGAACATGGCCGGTCGAACACGAGGCCATTTCCTCCGTTCGGCGGTACGCCAGGCCTCGTTTCCATCGCTTGTTCCGTCCAAGCCGGTTGGCTCCCACGCGTTCTGTTGCCTCCCGATGAACACGACGCATTCCGTTGCCTCCCCATGAACACAATGCATTACGGTGCCTCCCCATGAACATGACGACGACGCGGTTTCTCCATTCCGACCCAGCCATGTACACGAGCCCTGGCCGTACGTATGCGCGAGTAGGCGTCGAGACCCCGCCCATTTGTACACATACGAGGCCATATTTTCTTTCTTGCATACTGGCCGTTGTACGTACGTGTACATGCTACGTGCGCGCCTCTACTACGACACGTACACGCCTCTACTACAACACGTGTGCGCCTCTGCATCCACCAGTATGTACGTACACGTTCGCGACCAGAATGACAATGCTACGTACGCTTTGACCAGGTGGGTCCCGACTATTAGGCACTTCAGCACGCCATTCATTGTTGTGCCAGAGACCACCAAACCTCATTACCTTGAGCAGACTTGCCTCCAGGACAAAGAACCTGGCCAATTTAATCTCAGATGTGCTGCCTCGGTAGTCGATCAAATCAATTTCTGTAAGATGGAGATCAAGGCATTCGATGAGATTGTTATAGTGCAGCACATTTTTCACTTTTGGGTCTTTTTTATCTGCGAAAGAAGAGACCATATTAGAGCAGCTGGCTGTATAAGATTGCCGTGTCATTAAGAGGTACCAATATCATTCGCTTATACGATAGGGTTGGCTGGCTAGTGATATTTTTTCACTATCTCTTTCTGTTTCCTCTCATTTAACTAGGAGCACGTGAAGAGCTTGGGAATTTGTTGCCTTCCACTATGTGGCCGATGCCATATTTCGCAAAAGTATGCCACATAATACGCATTGATGTCAAATCAAAAGATTTTGGCACCGCTTCATGATGTGAGAGAGTTGGCACCGATGTGCACACAGACCCACATGTATAAACAAATCAATTAAACCAACTACACCAGCCTCTCACTCTCCCAAACAAGTGTTTTTATTGCCTCAGTCCTCTCTATCTCCCACATAGTGTTTTTTCATTGCGTGAGTTAATTTGGCACCGGAGCAAAGTAGGTAATCCAGATTGGGGCACCAGGTGAGTACTGGAGGGGCATCGATGCCAAATGCATCACAAGTGAATTTGGCACGCGTCTTGGCCTACATAGCCCACTTTTGTACTCCCTCCGTCCCAAAATTCTTGTCTTAAATTTGTCTAAATACGGATGTATCTAGTTACATTTTAGTGTTAGATACATCTGTATTTAAACAAATGTAAGACAAGAATTTTGGGATGGAGGGAATACTACCTCGTATTTAGTATAAAATTTTGACCATAGATTTACCTAAGAAAATGCCAATGCATGTCACTAAAAATTACACCATTTGAAATTATGTTCAAATATGAATCCAACGATATAGTTCTTAGTGGCATGCATTAACATTTTGTCAGTTAAATCTATGGTAAAATTTTTGATACTACAAAATTGGAAGAGTAAACCAGGACGGAGGTAGTACTTGCTCTTAGGGTAACCATAGAGTTACTGGAGTAGTCTAAGTTACTTTCCACTATGACTAGCCTAGGCTACTATAGTAGTACAGCATAAAAACGATGCAGGTGATCACGTGAGAAAAAAATACTAAAAACATTTCTTTCGGTGCAGTGCGTAGATGCAGTTTTGAACACTACACTTGTCATCATAATTTGGGAAAATTATGAAAAAATTGAGCTACGTTGTGATTACCGTTTACTTATAGGAAAGAAGTTTCACCTCGATGAGTAGCTTCTCCGTGCACGGAAGCATGGAAGGAATCCAACAACTTGATCCAGATTGGGGCCGATAGATTTTAGTGCCAAGATCTTCATTGTGCGCATGGACTGGGTCAAGCTTGTGGGAATCATTTTCTGGAAGACGGCCGTAAATACATCAAGAAGAAATTTAAAAATGTGAATTTCAAGAAGATGGAGAACAAAATGAGTGTTGTACCTGAATGGTTATGGATCCAATAAAGAGTTTCGAGAATTTGTAGACCAACACTGTCAATTTCGGCGCGTCAATGACCCTGATTTTTGTTGGACCTTCTAGATCCGATACAAGCAATCTCTCAAGGAAAGGCGCATTCTCAATGACCATAACGTGGAATAGCTGGAGTGATCTCTTCCCAATTGATGTCTTGTTGCGGGGCCAGCAAGACACATAAATCCATCGGAGATTCGTCGAGGCGATGTGGAGGCTACTGAACCCGTGGATCTACTCAAGACGAAGGTACTCGAGCGCAGTACAGCTGCGGAGCAGGTGCTCCATAGCCTTCTTCGAGATGACAACGTCGAAGAGGTCGAGCTGCTTGAGTTGAGAGAGAATAAGAGCGGGCGCGGCATTAATCTGGGGAAGATAGCAGGAGCTAAAGCTGGCGCGGCGTAGCGTTGGCGTGAGGCGGAGCGCGGACAGCGGCAGAGAGCGACATCGTCTAGCTTCAAAGCTGAGCTCCTCGAGCTGATCTAGGGCAGGGGATAAGAACCACTTGTCAAACTTGGGTTGGACCTTGCAGTTGGTACTGAACATGCGTATGTCAAGGCGTCTGGCTGGCCCAGGGTGCGATGAAAGGATCTTGGAGACTGCGGCCATGTGTTTGCAATCCCCGTCGCAGAGGCAGCTATCGATGGTGAGGTTGAGGGGGACGCAGCGCCAGAGGGGGCGCCACCGTTGGGAGATTAGGGCGGTCCGCACGACAGATTTGGTGGAAGGAGGCCGATGATGACGAGCAGCATGTCATCGGGGAGGCTGCTGATGAAGTCCAGGCTCGCCGGATGCGGTTTTGGCTCGAGCCGCCTCGGCTTGTTGGCTGCCTCGCCGTCCATCTCAACCGACAGCGACGCTGGTGTACACGTGTGCTGGTGTGTGTTGTGTGCTGAGTGTGCGCGAGTGCCACTACAAGAAATATGTCAACTTGTGACCACCACTATTGGTCACTGAATGGTCACTATTTTCAATTTGTGACCTTTTGTGACCAAAAACATAAGGTCAAAAGATGGCCGTCGTTAACTGACTATAGCGACCTTTCTTCTGGAATGGTCGTAGACGTTTATGACCAAAATATGTCCACTGTGGCGTTTTGGTCACTAGCAACCTCCCCAGGCCATGTAGGCATCCAACGTGGCAAGCTGATGTGTCACAAGAATCAGCCCGGTCCAATTCAGTTTTCTACATGGGCCTAGCCCATTAATTCAGCCTTTCTATATATTTTTTCTGTCAATTTTTGGTCGACTTCATGGGCCTGGCCCAACATTGCAGCCTTTTTTATTATTGGGCCTTGGCCTTTTCGTCTAAATAATTTTAATTTCCTTTTTTTATTAAATGGGTCCACCAGTCAGATGGGTCCCAGTTGTCGGGTTTGGGTATGGTAAGTGAGTCCCATCTATCAGGCTCATATTCTTCATATTTCAATCAGTATTTAACTTGGCAGACAAAAGCACACATGATACTTCAAATAAGAGCAACCAGATCACGTTGCCAATACATATGACCATGTGTAATACAGTACTTTACAAGATCTACATGTGTAACGAGCTCTACAAGTGTGATACAATACTCCTTTACAAGAAAATGACGACATGCCGGACTCGCTGGACAACCATAGTCAAGGCTGGGAACAAACAAAACGGCAACATGGCTTCCTCTGTCAGGGCTGCCGGTGTTGCTCCTTCCCCTCCACCGCCGCACAGGTGAATTTCCTGCACAAGTGAAATTGGACTGAATCTGTAAACTTGTTTATACTCCTGGACTGTGTTTGGAATGAATTTGGAGTACAAGGAAACCAAAACAATATCTGGACTATGTTTGGACTAAATTTGGAGTACTCCTGGACTGAATTTGGACTGAATTTAACTGAAACAATGATCAGGACAATGAACAGTACACAAAACAGGATAGTCCAGAACCATATGTGACGGACGGTACCCCAACATTACACAAAGGATGGTCAATGATCAAGACTAGTGTGCAATGATATATACCTTTGGTGACCGGGCTAGAATAATGGACCATAGCCTGAGGATCACGATGTTCGTTGTCTTGACGTACTCGTGCACCTTCTTCATGATGTGTTGTGCCTCCACTATACTCTCCATCGTCATCTTGTTCGAGGACTTGTCGATGATCACCTCTGAGCATATCTCACCTATCTTTCTCTCCTTGGCCCGGACCATCGCACCCACCGCTAGTAGCAAGGATGGTGCCAGTGCATAACCGACCCACTCGCTGCAATAGAAAAGATGAAACTTGCATATTATTCCAAGTCCCATTTTCAACTTGAGTACACACAAATATGTAACCAGGATTCAGTGAAAATGATGCTTATAATCTTAATGATGCACTAAGCAGACTAACGGAAATATATATGGGAGGTATTCAGAAACATGTTTAATGGAAATATCCAGCTTGGAGATATTTAGAAGCATGATACTCCTACTCATGTACTTATGCTGAGAATATTTATGCTTGCATGTTTAGAATATATACTCTACTCAGCTTTACTGAGAAATATTGTTAAATCTTGACAAGTTAAATCTTGTTCAGTCTTGTTAAATACTCCAAGCAACTAATCCTACTGCGACTGCATCTTTAGTATAGTTACTCCAAGCAATTACTCCATGTTAATCATCACTGAGTACAGTTCAATCTTGTTAAATACTCCAAGCAAATTTTATTGCTGCTACTCCAAGCAAATTTTACTGGAAAATTACTACAGAAGCTTAATGCTGCTACTCCAAGCAATATTACAACTGCTACTCCAAGCAAGATTAACCAAGCAATTGCTCATGCTGCTACTGCAACTTCACTAAACAAATTCTGTAGCAGCAGGAAAATATTTTGACCCTAAAATGTACTGCTGTTGAAGTAAACATATGAGTGTCATAGGAGTGTAGGAGACGAACATTATCATTGATTTTATCTTCTTATTGCTTACTGTGAATGGACCCCAGAAATTTAGGAAGAACCTCTGCCATTTAGACTGAAAGCACAAACAATAAAGGATCATGAGAGAAAGCTAGTGTGCATAAATTGTGGAGGAGGAGTAAATAGGAGTGCTGACAACTGTAGCATTTCAGTAGAACTGTAAATTGGAATAAATTGATCATAAACTGTAAATAGGAGTAGAACTGTAGCAATTCAGGCAAGTACTGACAATAGTAGCAGATCATAAACTGGAGCTTCAAATATCAGGAGCTTTTATTCACAGCGTACTCCAAATTCATTTATACTGTGTGCAATAAAAAAGCTTCATAATGTGCAATAAAAACGCTTAACAGTGTACACCAAATTTCAGTGTACTCCATTTTGCAGACTATCCTATCTTGTGCCTCAACTATCCTATCTTGACTTGTGGAGAAAATTCAGAAGAAAAATGAAAAAAGCATCAACTATCCATTTTAAGGTGCTACTCCATTTTGTTGAAGCACAAATACTCCATTTTGCAAGATGCTCCTGTAACTATCAGTACTGGAGTAATCCAAGACGTTGCAAGATGCTACTCTAACCATATGCTGCAAGTTGATACTCCAAGATACTGCAACCAAGATACTCCAAGATGTACTGCACCAGTACTGGAGTATTTGTGTTGTGTTGGTCACAAATTTGGAGAGAGCATAATCAACCTCCCATTTTAGCATAGAAGGAAAAGTATTGGTGACTAATAGACCTATATTAAGAGTAAATAGAACTAGCTTGGAAAACAACTCTATAGCACTAATATTGATGCATTCAAGTTACTACCATTCAAGTGTGCATACATACCATAATGTTCCAAGTATGCATACACATCAGTGACTACGCAATAATCTATTAAGATGTTGTTTGTAGTACATCAGTGTGCATACATACCATAATATATGTCACGGCTACTTGAGCAACATCTCGCAGAAGTAGTTTGTAGTACTCGCGGTAGAAGCGCTGCATCTCGCGCACGTCTCTTTGGTGCACCCTCTCCTTGAGGGTGGGGTCGTTCTCCTGCACAAACATCGAGCTCAAGGAGTCAATTAGAAGCTCACATTCCTTGTCCCCAGCCAGAAGTGATAAATTGGGGAACATGGATAAACGAAGATGATGAATAGGAGGTGAGTGGTGGTAAAAATTACCCTCTCGAGCCTTTGCAGAGGGTGTGCTAGTGGCGAGCGAGCACGGACATCCTCACGGTATCCCGCGAGGGCAGGAACGACATCAGCAGCTCGAGCATAGGCTCCGGGAGGTCCTCAAAGCAGTCCTTGCCGCCAGCAACGGCCACTTTCTTGGCTTTACTAGCCTTGGCCCTTGCAGCCATTCCGTCGAACAGGTGGCTCGCGCAGCAGCTACATTGGATGGAGGCGATGGCCGGGCAGGGAATGAGTAGGATCAGAGATGGCCAGGTGGAAGAGATGGAGAAGAATCAAAGATTCACACCGCGTACCTCTAGTCGCCGCACGCAGAAGGCCATCTGTTCGTTCGCTCTCAAGAACTCGATGGCCTGTCCGAGGACGAACGCACGGAAGGGAGCTTCCGCCTGGGCCGTCTCTGTTGGCGGTTGGAGGGGAGAGGAAGGCAACGGAGAGCCAGTTTCTTCTCGTTGGCGACGCGCGGATTGCCGGCCTCGACCTCATTGGCGACCCGGAGGATGGGCGCGATCTCGACGAGCGAGGAGGGCACCACCTCGCTATCGAAGATGGACTCCCCCATGTTGCTGACCGTCTGCGTGCGTAGCAGCCGCCTCCCCGCGGATGACGCCCCCACCGGCGACGGCCCCCCTGGTGACGCGCCCGAGGAGAAGTCCACCCTCCTCCCCCCGGCGCCGCCATCGCACCCTTCCCCTCCCCTTCTTGCCCCCTCAAATCCCTGCGCGACAAAACCCCAAATCTAAAAGGGCGTCAGTAAATTGGCGGCGGAGAGAGTGTGCGACGGAGGAGCCTGGCGATAGGGAGCCGCTTGCTTACCTCGAAACCCTAGGTCCGACCGGCGGCGAGGCGGAGGTGCGGGAGTGGCAGTGAGCTGGACTGATTCCACACCACATACATATATGTCACTCGAATGGATCTGGGATGTAGGGAGAGGAGAGAAGGAGAGGGTAGGGGCGCCGACTGTGGAGTAGAGGGCGGTGGGGGCGGCGGGTCGTCGATGGTGGTGGTGGGGGCAGCGGCAGATCGAGATCGGGGAGGGGGCGGCGGCGAGGAGATGGGGACGAGGGAGGAAGGGGGCGACGGGGGGAGGGGGCGATCTAAGCTAGGGTTTGGGCTGCGGGTGGGGGTATCTCCTTTTCTTTTCTTTTTTTTCTTTTTTCTGCAGATAGATGGATGGATGGATTTGGGATGGAGAGATGGATGGATGGATGGATGGACGCAATGTCATTGATCCGTGGATAGAGTTATGATTGGTTCAGAAAATCAGTGATGTAAAATAGTTTTCAAATACTAAAAATAGAGGGATTTTATGAAGTAGCTATCAAAAATATTTTGCAAAAGGGCACCACACAAACTTTCACTAGAGTTAGACCACATTTTATGGATTAGGACCAATTTGTATGCATTTTTCATATTTCTAGCTATTTTTAATCATTTTTCGAGTGCCCCAAATGAGGTTTTTTTGAAGGACCTACCAAATAATTATTGCAAAGTTGGACCAAATCATTTTTCTAAAATACTAGACCATATTTAATGCACAATTGACCGAATGGTTGGGTGTAAAAAGTTTTGATCCACCTCTGGTGAAAAAGACAAATTCCGGCCAATTCAGATGGAAGCGGGTCAAATTTGAACTGCAGCTGCCTCATAGTTTGCTCTTTATTTTTTCCAAAAATCATTTATAGGTACATAAGTACCTATTTAATCAGAGAAGCATCAAAAAAATTCCAAGATTCAACCACTAGCTAGGAACGGTCAAGCCCGCCGTTTTGACCGCATTTTGAAACGGGCATAAAAAATTCAAAAAAAAATCAAAAAATTGGAAAACCTTCGCATTATGTCATTATATGTGACCAAGTTTCCAGGAAAAATAATAAACTTGTAATACGGAAAATATTTTTAAAAAGTGCTCTCAGAACTGAGCTATCATGCGTGAAGATTCATGGCTTTCCAGCAAAAAGATCAATCTTATGGCCACATTCATGGCATAGTTTGTTCAAATGATCTCATATTGTGCACAAGGGTGCATCTTGGAATTCCAAACAATGTTGCCTAAGGGAGTTTTCACTTTCATTGCACAAAAGAGCCATTTTCCATTTTTCGAGTGCCCCAAATGAGGTTTTTTTGTGAACGACCTACCAAATAATTATTGCAAAATTTGACCAAATCATTTTTCTAAATACTAGGCCATATTTAATGCGCAATTGACCAAATGGTTGGGTGTAAAAAGTTTTGATCCACCTCTGGTGAAAAAGACAAATTCCCGCTGATTCAGCTGGAAGCGGATCAAATTTGAACTGCAGCTGCCTCATAGTTTGCTCTTTATTTTTTTCCAAAAATCATTTATAGGTACATAAGTACCTATTTAATCAGAGAAGCATCAAAAAAATTCCAAGATTCAACCACTAGCTAGGAATGGTCAAGCCCGCCGTTTTGACCGCATTTTGAAACGGGCATACAAAATTCAAAAAAAATAAAAAAATTGGAAAACCTTCTCATTGTGTCATTATATTTGACCAAGTTTCCAGGAAAAATAATAAACTTGTAATATGGAAATTATTTTTAAAAAGTGTTCTCTGAAATGAGCTATCATGCGTGAAGATTCATGGCTTTCAAACCAAATGATCAATCTTATGGCCACATTCATGGCATAGTTTGTTATTGTGCACAAGTGTGCATCTTGGAATTCCAAACAATGTTGCCTAAGGGACTTTTCACTTTCATTGCACAAAAGAGCCATTTTCCGTTTTTCGAGTGCCCCAATGAGGGTTTTTTGTGAATGACCTACCAAATAATTATTGCAAAATTGGACCAAATCATTTTTCTAAAATAATAGGCCATATTTAGTGCACAATTGACAAAATGGTTGGGTGTAAAAAGTTTTGATCCACCTCTGGTGAAAAAGACAAATTCCCGCCGATTCAGTTGGAAGCGGGTCAAATTTGAACTGCAGCTGCCTCATAGTTTGCTATTTATTTTTTCAAAAATCATTTCTAGTTACATAAGTACCTATTTAATCATAAATACATGGTTTGGTGGCGATACGACGAGGTTTAGACAGTGGCCGAGGGCCCAACTCTAGAGCGCGTAAACTCGCATGCCTACCGCGTGGTCACCGCGTGACCGTGGCGTTGCCATATGTTCTGGGCTGCCTAGGCATGTCTAGTGGGTTGGGCACTCCCCAGGTAGGTGCTAGGAAGAAAATCACAACATAAGATTCTCACGAGGAGACCGATCGATGCTCAAACATGAATAGGAAGCCAAGTGTTTGATTAGCGGTACGGGAAATGCACATGGCTAATGGGTGTGAGTTTTGGCTAAGGATTATCAATTACTAAGAAGACCGTCTTCACAAATTTTCAGCTCAAAAGGAGGAGCCTAGGTGGTACTTGCTTTGCAAAGTACCACACTGGACATAAATATGAATGTTGAAGCCGGGCTCAAAATAATGAATGGATTGAGCTGGAATTTGGTGGAGGATGGTTATTTGGGTAGAGGAAAGCACTGGAGAAAATGGATACCATTCGGACATGCCAAAGTGGTACTTTCTTCACAAAGTGTTTTTCTGAACAGAATGGGAAAATGAATATTTTTGAATTATTTTTGAACTACGCAAGGAAGGTTTTTTACATATTTGACGAAGATATGACCCAAAGAATTTATGAGATTTTTTTGGGAATTTTGGGAATGACAGAAATATAGGTTGCTTCACAACCTAGGGAAAATACTGCCACATGGACATGACACATAGGCAAAACTGATGAGGTGGCGCCTAGTCATAGCAACCCACCACAATTTACAAGGTTATGACCATCTATATTGGTCATGATCAGCTAGAAATAAAGCAGCGGACCTGTGCTATCTGCTTTATGACCATTTCGTGTAAAGAATTTACGACCTTTATGACCAAAATGGTCGTTATTGTTTATGGTTTCAAGCCCCCCGAACAGCTTTTGACCAATTTGTCTGAAATGGTCATAGATCTATGACCAATTCTTCCAGGGTCACTGACAGAAGGTCACTAGTTGACATATTTCTTGTAGTGTGCGTCCTTCTGTGCATCCTGCCGCGAAGTGGTGAATTATGCGCGAGTGCGTCCTTCACGCACAAGAAGTGTGTCCTCAATGCGCCCTCAATTTACTAGCGAGCGGTGTGCTACCCCGAGTGGTTTCAACTTTGTTTACTTCACTGCGTGTCAGATGGGCCTCTAGTTTACTTATTTTCACCCACTGCCACATGGTCCAGCACACGAAGATACAAAACACGAGCTGACAAGGCAGCATGTGGATTGGTTGACCGGTCAACTAAACAATATACGGAGCTATACGCTGACACAGTTGTTGGAAATATGCCCTAGAGGCAAGAATAAAATGGTTATTATTATATTTCCTTGTTCATGATAATTGTCTAATTTTGATGCTATAATTGTATTGATCGGAAACCGTAACACATATGTGAATACATAGACCACACCATGTCCCTAGTGAGCCTCTAGTTGACTAGCTCGTTGATCAACAGATGGTCATGGTTTCCTGACTATGGACATTGGATGTCATTGATAACGGGATCACATCATTAGGAGAATCATGTGATGGACAAGACCCAATCCTAAGCATAGCATAAGATCATGTAGTTCGTTTGCTAAAGCCTTTCTAATGTCAAGTATCATTTCCTTAGAACATGAGATCGTGCATCTCCCGGATACCGTAGGAATGCTTTGGATGTACCAAACATCACAACGTAACTGGGTGGCTATAAAGGTGCACTACAGGTATCTCTGAAAGTGTCTGTTGGGTTGGCACGAATCGAGACTGGGATTTTTCACTCCGTATGATGGAGAGGCATCTCTAGGCCGACTCGGTAATGAATCATCATAATGAGCTCAATGTGACTAAGTAGTTGGTCACGGGATCATGCATTACGGAACAAGTAAAGTGACTTGCCGGTAATGAGATTGAACGAGGTATTGGGATACCGATGATTGAATCTCGGGCAAGGAACATACCGATTGACAAAGGGAATTGTATATGGGATTGCTTGAATCCTCGACATCATGGTTCATCTGATGAGATCATCGTGGAACATGTGGGAGCCAACATGGGTATCCAGATCCCGCTGTTGGTTATTGGCCGGAGAGCTATCTCGGTCATGTTTGCGTGATTCCCGAACCTGTAGGGTCTACACACTTAAGGTTCGATGATGCTAGGGTTATTAGGAAGATTTGTATGTGATTACCGAATGTTGTTTGGAGTCCCGGATGAGATCCCGGACGTCACGAGTTCCAGAATGGTTCGGAGGTGAAGATTTATATATGGGAAGTTGTCATACGGTCACCGGAAATATTCGGGGGCATACAGGTATTGTAAGGGGCCACCGGAGGGGTTCCGGGGGTCCACCGGGAGGGGCCACCTGTCCCGGAGGGAAGGGAACCAACCCCTTGGAGGGCTGGGCGCCCCCCCTTTGGGCCCATGCGCCTAGGGTTGGGGGGAAACCCTAAAGGGGGCGCCCCCTTGCTTGGGGGGCAAGCCCCCTCCCCTTGCCCCCCCCTCTAGATCTTATCTAGAGGGGGCCGACCCCTTCCCCCTTCTCCCTATAAATAGAGGTGCGAGGGGAGGGCTGCAACACCACATCCAAGGCGCAACCCCTCCCCTCCCCAACACCTCTCCTCCTCCACAAGAGCTTGGCGAAGCCCTGCCGGAGAACTGCTGCTCCATCACCACCTCGCCGTCGTGCTGCTGCTGGAGCCCTCTTCCTCAACCTCTCCCTCCTCCTTGCTGGATCAAGGCGCGGGAGACGTCACCGGGCTGCATGTGTGTTGAACACGGAAGTGCTGTTGTTCGGTGCTTAGATCGGAGTCCACCGCGATCTGAATCGCTTCAAGTACGACTCCTTCATCCACGTTCTTGCAACGCTTCCGTCTCGCGATCTTCAAGGGTATGAAGATGCACTCCCCTCTCTCTCGTTGCTAGTTACTCCATAGATTGATCTTGGTGATGCATAGAAAAATTTTAATTTCTGCAACGATCCCCAACAACAGTGAGCGTATAATCCATCGGTATAGAGAGTCGAGTGAGAGGGGAGGCCCGTGAGAGATAGCAGAGAGAGAGAGAGAGAGATATTGTAGTTCCAACATTTTTTTTAAAGTCAAACTTTTGAAACTTTGACCAAGTTTATAAAGAAATTACTTATATCTACAATACCAAAGATAAATGATAGTATGTAGTAAGTACATGTTGTGATGAATCTAATGATCGTGCTAGATGTAAATGTTTTTCTCCACATATACCTGGTCAAACTTTTTTGAGGTTTGAATTTTCAAAACATCCATATGCTTATGGACTTGACAGAGTCTCTAACTAGAGAGAGAGAGAGAGAGAGAGAGAGAGAGAAAGAGTGAGTGAAAAAAGTGTGTGTGCGTGTGTGAAAGAGACATGGACAACACACGATAAAAGTAGAGAAAAAGCGTGCGTGTCTTATGCAAACATATCACACATGCATCTTCGACAACAGAGGCAAGGTGAGTAGATAGGGTGTGGTTGTTTGGAACCGAGAGCGCAAGACCCCTAGCACGTGGCCAAGAGTGGTCTGACAAACAAGGGAGAGAGGTCGAGAGAGACGTATGGAGAAAATGTAGACATGGGGAGGAGAGAGTTTATGTTTGTCATAGAGAGATCCCCTGGAGATCGTGATGGGACTACATGGGTGGGAGATCGAGTGACAAGGTGTGTGCGCGATAGAAGATGCCCTGAGAGATATCGAGATAGACGTATAAATGGAAGGAGACACTACGTGTGTTCCTGATGGATAGTAAGAGATAATCATACTTCGGAGGGGGGAGTGCTTGCGCCTATGATGGAGTGAGGGATTATGGTACTTGCGGGGGTGCGTGTCACATGGAGAGAGAACAAGGGCAGAGAGTGTTGGATGGGTCTATATCTATAGCGCGGTCGAGACATGTGTATGTGTGAACCAGGGAGATATAAGGCCAGTTTGGCTTGCGTCCTGAGCATCTTTTGCCTGGCCTGTGGTTGTGGCTGGATTTCATGCACGCTCGTTTGGTTGCTACCCTCTGAAAAGGAAAGCCTGCCTGGCCTGGCTTCCCTTGCACTTTAATTAGCCTGGCTGGACTCCAGACATTGCAAGTAGCCTGGCCCAGGCGACCGATTTCGAATGCCTGGCCGTGCCTGGTCGTGTGGCCACGAGGCTAACAGCAACATGGATGGATATTAGCATTAAATAATTGCTGCATGGATTGATTGATGGGACATTGATGCTTTGCATGGCCCAGGCATGAAACAAACACTTCAGCACCACACAAGTCTGGCCAGGCAGAAATATTTTACATCTCATGTCCACACCAGGCAGTACTGGCCATCAAGGCATGAGGGTCAGGTCACGAACCAAACTGACCAATAAAGTTTGAGAGAGATTGAGGAGCCCCGATAAGGCTGAGTGGTGCGTCAGATAGCTGAGAGGGGGAAAGAGATATTCCATCCGCTCGATAATGCAGTGCATGTAAATTTTTTAGAAGTCAAACTTTGGAAACTTTGATCAGGTTTACACAAATCTTATTTATATCTACAATACCAAAGATACATCATACAAAACTACATCTCATGGTGAATCTAATGGTATATGCTTGCCGTACTAGATGTAATTGTTTTTCTCCACGTACATGGTCAAACTTTGTGATTTTGACTTTTCAATAAATCTATATGCTATGGACCGAGGAGAGTGCCTAAGTCGAGACAAATCAAGTGCATGTGAAGGAGAATGAGTAAGTGTGCAAAAAGAGTATGTGTGTGAAAGAGAAAGTGACAACAAATGATAAATTAGAGAGAGTGTGTGTTTTTTCATTTCTTATGCGAACATATCACACATGTATCTCCGAGATGGAAAAGTGAGGCGAGGAGATACACGAAGATAGCTAGTGTGTGATTGTTTGCAACGGAGAGAGACACCCCTGTAGCACATGTCCAATAGAGGTCTGGCCAACAAGGAACAAAGGTCGAGAGGGACACATGGATGGCATGGACGCATGGGGAGGGAGAGAGTGTGTGTTTGTGATAGAGAGATCCCCTCGAGATCGTGAGGGGACTATATGGGTGGGAGATCGAGGGAGGTGCATGCGCGATAGAAAGATGCCCCGAGAGAAATCGAGATAGACCATGCCGATGTTTGTGATGGATACTAAGATTAGCTAGTCATATACATATAGGGGGGGCTGTGTGTGCCTACAATTGAGTGAGAGACCATCATACTTGGCTAGCTAGGCATGATATTGTGTGTGTGTGCGTGTGAGATGGAGAGAGGACGAGGGAGAGAGATAGAGTTTTAGATGGGCCTATCGAGTGCGAGTGAGATATGCATGTGTATGTGTGACCCAGGTGGATGGAGAGTTTGAGAGGGGGGAGAGCTCAGATACGACAGAGTGGTGCGTGAGAGAGTTACGGGCAAAGAGCCAAGGAATTTGTGTGCGTACGATGAGTGCACCCAAGATATCTAGCTTGGACTAGCTAGAGTATCATACATAGTGTGCGAGAGAGACCTATAGATGGTGTATATATGCATGTGAACTAGAAAGACCCCCCCACACACACACACACAAAGAGAGAGAGAGAGAGAGAGAGAGAGAGAGAGAGAGAGAGATGGAGAGAAAGGGAGAGGGACCAACAAGGTTTTTGTGTCGGATGCGTGCGACATAATTGAAGATTGTCGGAG
>NC_041385.1:321695128-321745196 GCF_002162155.2 Triticum dicoccoides | reverse complement strand
AGAGAGAGAGAGAGAGAACATGAGTCCAGGAGAGCGGGAGGTCGCATTTTACGCATCAAAGACTGATATAAACCATGTTTCGATATAAACTTGCATTCAAGTATTTAAATTGGAGAACATCTTGTCTGCAATCCACACATGAACGGATATATGCGTATATCAAACAAGTTCATTAATTTGACTTTCAACATGTTCATGGAGTACTATAATACTATACAACATGCTACTCGATTGAGGTGTTCAATTTTGGATTTAATTCACTATTTTGACCTAGTGAACGAGCTATTTCATTAAATCGAGATATTTCATTTTGGGTTTGATTCGCGTTTTTTAGTGGGTCAACTATTTGTCATATAGTAAATCGCTAGCAACGAGCATGTAAAAACACATTACTCCCGAGCATCATCTCTCCATCTAAAAAAGAAGTGGCAAGCTAATATTTCAAAATTTGATTCGAATCAACTTGGTAAGGTAGACGTGGATGCTCGTTCTCCCAAAATTTAAATGAACCATTAAACATCCTCTCTGCTCGATGGAATTCGCCCGAGCAAATAAATGGGAGACGCGAAATTACCGTCCTATGTGGGACACGCATCAATTGGCCCGTTGTACATCGAGGGTAGGTTCGTAACTTCATCCAAGCGCGCCTTCGCCTCGGCCGAAATGACATGTGCCGAATAATTCATAAACCATGGTTGGCAAAACATGCTCTCCTCGCCCGAAATAGCTCGCGCCCAC
Source organism: Triticum dicoccoides (assembly GCF_002162155.2). Classification (NCBI taxonomy): domain Eukaryota; kingdom Viridiplantae; phylum Streptophyta; class Magnoliopsida; order Poales; family Poaceae; genus Triticum; species Triticum dicoccoides. The sequence continues at coordinate 321,744,458 of NC_041385.1, read as the reverse complement.
TATTTCAAAACACGCTCTCCTCGCCCGAAATCGCTCGCGCCGACTATAGTTTAAAACACGCCGTCCTCGCCCGAAATCGCTCCCGCCCACTATTTGGGGAGAAGCAAAGTTACTCTACTATCCTCGACCCTCGGTACACAGACCCAAGCCGAGAAGCCTAAAGGCAATGGTAGAACTATTACTCCCCCTCACATTTCAGACAAATGCGTCCGTAAGACATGGTTCCACTCCCCTCCCAATTAACCCCCCTCCCCCCCATTCATACCTCGTGGGTGCCAAATCACCTTCTCCCCGGGAAGCTCCCTTCTCCCGAGCCACGAAACCTCAGCCCCACCTCCATGGCGCCCCCACCGCACCAATTTCATAGCCGCCCTCCTCCCTAATGCCGGAGATGTTGTCCATTTGTTGTCGTACACTGGGCCGTGTGCCCCTTACTACATGCTGCTGGTGCTGCCTCGATGACGGCCGTGTGAACCGTACCGGAGCCGATCCACCCCCGCCGTTGTTCACGGCACCGGAGCGGCTCCAACTTCGGATCCGTCCAGAGTCCTAGCGCTGCTTCCTCGTAGCCGTCGACCATCACAACATCGCTCTTTCACTGCCGTCGGTCGCCACCGCAACCGCGCCGGCCTCACCGACTCAGCAGCTGGACCTGCCTACTTCACCATGCCGCCAGATAGGTCGCACCCTCATTTCAAATCACTTTATTTAGGCATTAGTTGTCTGAATTTTTATTCTGGGCCAATCGATTCCCAATGGGAAGCAGCACCCCTCAAGGCGGCGGAGCTCCTAGGCTGCCGGTTGGCTGGTGTCTAACGTAAGGGTGCAGGCCCGCAAGTTCACCGTGGAAGCAGCGCTTAGATGGCTATCTTTTAGAGTTGCGTGGGTTGAAGGTAATGCCGCCGGATCTGGATGACAGGGAGTCTTTGTGGATTGGGGTTTTGCCCGGGGAGCGGGGTTTTGGCCGGGGCCACGGACGGTGGAGGCAGGCTGCTCTGCCATTGGTCGCTGGCTCTTCGGGGATGATTCCGAACAGTGTCAGCCGGGAGGCACAAGACGGCCATCAAGCCATCCGGCGTAGATCAGACAGTACCAAAATAAAATAAAATCGTGTGATCCCAATTTAGTCTTCAGTCAACAGACGTGTGACCACTCTCGTACCTTGTTGTTGATCTCTTAGTGTATTTCCTCAGATCAAAGAGATGTGTCGTTCTTAATAGTATGTGTTATCTGCATCTTCAGACACACCGTCTTCCGACTCACCACAGCGGCTCCAACAAGGGAAGCATACACCAGAAGGGAGCTATAGTCCCCACTCAATAGTTCCCTGCATCGAATGCGCGTGCCCGTCATGGACAACCACAACAACTGCAGGGCATCGACAAGTCAGCAGATGATGCTCACTCCTATGGATGGCAGCCAGATAAGTTGTACCCGCATCTTACTTGTGTGCAACATTTATGGCTTTGTTATTCATCTAAGCATGGAACATAGATCATCACAGTTCGCTGTATATTCATGCTGATCTCTTACGGGTCTTGTTCAGGAGTTAACGTTGTTCCATAGTTCAGCTAAGATACTTGTTCTTTAGGTAATGGTGTTCCATAGTTATCATCCATCAGCCAATGCTATCCCACAGGCTGGTGATTATAGTATTATACCACTTCTAGTATTTCCTATGTTGTTCTTTAATACTTTGTGCCATCTAGTTAATCTCGAGTACAAACGATACATATTATGTAGCTTTCATTTGTGTTCTCCCTTTAGTTTATGAGACATGTTGCTGCTAGTTAACCCCAGTCCTACTATTTATGTCGTCTCCTATAGGCACTCATTACATAAATCTAACTACTAGTTGTCTTCCATGCATGTCAGATATAATTGCACACACTGATATATCCACAAGAACCTCACGGAGCAATGTAAAGGCCAATAAACTTGATGTCAATGATACCCAATATGATGGAACATGTAAAGGCAGTTCTTCAGAAGACTTACAGAAAGACGATGAATCCTCTTCACCCCACAAGGTCCTTGCTCTAACTTGGCCTATGATATGGGTACAACATGCATATAATGTCCTGGAGTGTATCTACTCTGTTGCAATGACATGTGCTTAGCATGCTGATCATGCATGTAAATATGTCATGCCTTCCTGTTTTTCAGTACCTATTCCATTCATGATAACATGTTTTCAAATTCAAGTACTGTCATTCTACTCTATCGCAATGTCATATGCTTAATTTGGACATCATGCTTCTGAATATCTTATGCATTGTTATTCATCAGTATGTACTTCATCTGTCTACCATACCATTTTTTTTACATTTAAGTGTTGTTCTAGTGCTCTGTTGCAATGCCATCGTAGTTTCCCAATCATACACGTGTATGTTGCCTTAGTTATTTCTGTACGTATTCAACTAGTGTTTTTTTGTTGTGTTGTCCTGTCATATCCCTAGCTCTTACACCATACTCCCTCCGTCCGGATTACATGTTGCCGAAATGGATAAAAAAGGATGTATCTAGAACTGAAATACGCCTAGACCCATCCATTTTTTATGGATAGAGGGAATACATGTCAATATGTCATGCCTTCCTATTCTTCAGTACCTATTCCATCTCTCTATTGTCGCATGTTTTCTAGTTAAAGCACCATTCTTCTATACAAGGCATGCAAGGGGAAGATGACTATGTTAGAATCTGAAGGGTTACAAACAAGGCCTTTGCAAAAGATCCAAATGCCAGGAGATAATAAACCAACTCCAGTTTCTATAGATACTACTCCAGCATAGAGAAACCCAACTCCTACTGATAATAAGCAAATTCCAGTGGCCAAAGAACTAGTCCGCTCCAGTCCAGCAAAAATATGTCAACTCCATTCTAAGAAGCGTGTGTGTATCCTTGCATCATGAAATTTTATAGCATGCTGATCATATTTTCTACATGTTTCTTACCCATCTCTCTTTTAGAAAATAAGCTTAACAAAGAGAAGAATTTCTGCAATGGTATCATTTATGAGGAAAGATTCTTGCAGGAATTCTCTGTGCTCCAATGTATATGTAAGTACCTGTTGTATATCACTATATTTTTACATCAGCATGTATTTCGTTAATCGGCGTGAATCCAACCTTTATCTGATCTAAATTTAGTTGTAGCAAAATGTACGATTAAAGGCCACAATGTTGATTTGTGTAAGGAAAACTGTCTGGTAGTTTTGCATCCTGAGCTGCATGAGTGTACTATCTCATATCAGTGGGTTTGAATACTTTGGTTATATAGTGGGTTTTTTAGTGTTTTTTTACTGTGTTGTCCTGTCGTATCCCTAGCTCTTACATCATACTCCCTCCGTCCGGATTACATGTCGCAGAAATGGATAAAACTAGATGTATCTAGAACTGAAATACGCCTAGACCCATCCATTTATTTCCGGATGGAGGGAATACATGTCAACATGTCATGCCTTTCTATTCTTCAGTACCTATTCCATCTCTGCTATAGCATGTTTTATAACTGAATCACCATTCTTCTATATAAGGCATGCAAGGGGAAGACGGCTATGTTAGAATCTGAAGGGTTACAAACCAGGTCTTTGCAAAAGATCCAAATGCCAGGAGATAATAAACCAACTCCATTTTTCATAGATACTGCTCCAGCACAGAGAAACCCAACTCCCACTGATAATAAGAAGATTGTAGTGGCCAAAGAACTAGTCCGCTCCAGTCCAGCAAAAGAATGTCAACTCCATTCTAAGAAGTGTGTGCGTATCCTCACATCATGAAATTTTATAGCATTCTGATCATATTTTCTACATGTTTCTTACCCATCTCTCTTTTAGAAAATAAGGTTAAACAATAGAATACTTCCTCCATTGGGATCGTATTCGAGGAAAATATCTTGCGGAAATTCTCTGTGCTCCATTGCTGAGGTGAGTATCTGTTGTATATCACTATATTTTTACATCAGCATGTATTTTGTTAATCGGCGTGAATCTAACCTTTATCTGATCTAAAATTAGTTGTAGCAAAATGTTAAAGGCACCAATGTTGATTTTTGTAAGGAAAACTGCCTGGTAGTTTTGCATACTGAGCTGCATGAGTGTACTATCTCATATCAGGCACATTACTGAATTGTAGTGCTTCTCTGGTTGCCCATTCATTCATTGTGTCAATGCTGCTTTCGTATTACCTAACCTGGATGATGATAGTTGTGCCATATTGTGGTAATTTGGTGTAGGCTAGTTTCCCAAATGTTCGTTGTGTCAATGTTGCTTTCCTATTATCTGACTTGGCCAATGATAGTAATGCTAGTGTGTTAATTTTGTGCAGGCTGCTGAAGATAAGAAGACAAACTCTGAAAACAACAAGGCAACCCCATTGTTTCTTTCCAGTAAATCTAGGTCAGGTAATATGGCAATAACTCATGATTAATCTATTTGGTTCCTGTCCTAATTTATGTTATGATGCAGTGGTCGAGACACTCTCCACTATCAATAATACAAGCTTGCCAAAATCGCCATCTGAATCTGTTCAGTATCCTCTGTCTCGAATGCAACGGAATAAATGTATGTTTGTGAACCAATTAATGGTTGAAGCAATGATGGAAATGGTGGATGAATCAGAGGTGCAGAGTCGTGCGACACAACAACTGATCAATGTTTTCAGAGACAGTGTAGCAAAGAAGCAAGAACTTGCCCACATGCTTATGGGTGTCATCTTTGCTGAGGTTGCAGATTGTGACGTTGTAGATGGTTAGGTTCTGCTCATTTATCTGCACTGGCATCAATCTTTGATTGCCCAGTGGATGTAATTTCTTGTAATATATGCTGGATGTGCAATGTTATTCCCTGTATGCCGTACCTTTGCTTGATTGGTTTTGGTCTTGTGCATAAGTGCTCATTGTAATGGGCTCAAATTATCTAATTTGGCCTAAAGACATGTACTTAGTGGGCCCATTAAGTTAATGGGCCGTTACTAGGCCGAAAGTTAATGGTCGACCCTCTTACCTCCCGGGTCGTTAACAGGCCGACATTGAAGCGGGCAACAGGTGGGCCCAATTTATTTCACGAATCGTTAACACACCGTTACTAAGTTTGGGCTACATATGGCCCAACTATCCTGTAGGCCTTTAGCAGGCCGAAAGAGACAGCGGGCTTGTACTGGACCATGAAGAGCATGGGCTGCTAAGAGGTTGAAAGTCAGGTCGTATTGTAAATGGCCCAACTGTGTTGTGGGCCTTTAGCAGGGCGAAAGAGAAACCGGGCTGGTATTGGACCATGAAGGGCATGGGCCGTTAAAAGGCCAAAACTAAGGTCCGACTACAAATGGCACACCTCATTTATGGTCCGTTAACAGGCCGAAAGGCACACAGGGCCGAGAATTGGCCCAACACTTAAATGGGTCGCTAAAAGGCCAAAACTCAGGTCCGACTACAAATGGCCCAACTGATTTATGGGCCGTCAACAGGCTGAAAGTGACACCGGGCCGGAAATTGTCCCAACACTTAAATGGGCCGCTAAAAGGCTGAAACTCAGGTCCGACTAAAAATGGCACATCAGATTTATGGGCCGTCAACAGGCTGAAAGACACACTGGGCCGGAAATTAGCCCAACATTTAAATGGGTCGCTAAAAGGCCGAAAGATGTTCATCCTAAAAATTGGCCCATCCATTGAATGGGCCGTTAACAGGCCAAAATCTCATCGGGCCGATATTGAGCCCAAATATATAGCAGGCTGTTAACGGGCTCGAACTGATGATGGGCTGCAATGGTGTCAAATCTGTAATGGGCCGTTGACAGGCCGAATTGGCACATCTCGTATGGGTCGTGGGCTTAAATGGACCTGACACAAGTACGCCTTATATGGGCCGGCCTACTAATTTTTACTGGGCCGGCCTTTTTCACCAGAATGGGCCACTGTTGGGCCATGCCACGTGTCGACCTATTATAGGCACCTCCTGTCCAATGGGTGGATGACATCTGTCCCAACGGTGAGGCAACACGTGTTTCCTGCGGCCAATGATGATTTTACACATGGAAAATCCCCATTGGTCCGGGCTGTTAACGGGTTATCGGATCCAAAACCGGATGCCACGTGTTCCATTACGGTGTTCCATTACGGTGGATGCCACGTGTCGGTCACCCTTGACAAAAGCACTTCTATGACGCGCGATTTATCGTCATGGAAATGGACACTTCCGTGATGATAATTTTGGTAATGTCATGGAACACTTCTACGAGAATACAGGTATGACTATCTTTATTCTGTCATAAAATCGTCATGGATGTACATGCATGACAAAAAACGCGACCTACTGTGACAAACACGTATCATCACGGAAGTGTATTTTTTTGTAGTGTGACCTCTGTTCATCCAGAGGCACCGCATAATTTGCTGGAAGTGCTGCGAGGCGCTTCCATTATTGAGGAACACCGTACCCTTATGGGTACGGTGGTTGAGAGGATCTAGTCCGTGAAGAGCGGACTAACCGAAGCGTGCACAAGCCTTCGAACAGGCTTTGAGGTAAGCAATGCAACTGTGTAAAAAGAATGTCATGGTATAGACAGTAGCCCCTGAGACACGGTCCGGTGTTCGAAAAGAAAAGCCAGACAGAGGATCAAACAATTTTCGCAGGAGACTAACCAGTTGAGTCAATGTGAACAAGCAGGCGTCGTTACTGGCTGTGACCTCTCATACTGCTACGGTCTCCAGACTGAAGCAGAGTTTGGAGCGGGCTGAGGAAGAGCTCGGCTGCGTGAAAAAGCAGCTAGAGGATAAACAAGGTATGCAATGACCTTCTGTATATCAGAAAGGATAGATGATTTGTAATGACCATAGTGCCATTTTATTTGTAGGAGCGGCGACCGAGGTGGAGGCTCTCAAGAAGGCGCTAGCCAAGGCCGAGGAGAGAGCGGCCAAGGATCAAGCCGCCCATGAAAAGCATGAGGCCAGGGCGGTTAGTGAGGTCCAGTAGGAGCTCCAGGACACCGTTAAGAAATGCGAGTCCTTGGAGCGCAACATTTCGTATCAAGAGTCCGAGCTTGCCAAGGCCCGCTAAAGCGCACATGATGCCCGAGTTGAAGCCCAGGGCGCCCTCCAGGAAATCCAGGAGGCCAGAAAAATCACGGCGGGTAAGGCCTTTATTATGCAGAGCAAATATGTAATGAAAAGGTTCCTCTTACTGACCCAGATTTGGAGTTCTCCAGGGGTGTTTGCGGATCTGCCGCGTAGCATTTCAGACGTTGCGGAGTTCTTCCGAGTCTAAGAGGGGAGCTCTACGGAGAAGCTGTTTTGGTCGCAATACCTTGCGCCAGAACATCCGATGCGCTTTACCGATCAGCTAAAACAGCTGGTCGAACTGCATAGGGCGGCCAAACTAGCCATGAAGGAATTAATAATCCGACTGTGGCCTGCCGAAGCCATACCCAGCAGCTACTTCGGGCTCGTGAAGCAGCTGGTCAATTCCTGCCCTCGGCTTGATGCCATCAAGCGGTCGGTCTGCATCAAAGGCGCGCGAATGGCCTTCACCCGAGTCAAGATGCACTGGGTGAAGATGGATGCCGTGAAGCTTGTGACCGAGGGACCGCCTGCGGGCAAGGAGCACCGTAGGCCCGAGATTTATTTTGACAATGTCCTGGAGGGATCCCGCATTGTGGCGGAGCAATGTGCTAAGGATATTATATTTCCATGAATACATTCATGTTATCCTGTCATGTACTATGAAACAAGATCATGATGTAATATAATGCTTGTTATTTAAAATTTTACCTCATGTGCGACCGTTTTGTTGAATCTGAGAGTTGGCCAGTCGTCGGCTTCCGCCCCCACGTAGGTAGTACGGGGGTGTTTGGGATGAATCTAAACACTCTTTATTCAAAGTTTGGTCCTTAAAGGAGGTGTTTAGCGCAACGAACCAGGCAATCGGACTATGTGGCTTTATCAGCCTCACTTGGCCATAGGAGTTTGACAATAAAAATTTAGGCGCAACCCCTAGTATTCATAAGTACGAACTTGGGATGCTGTAAACACCTGATCGGATAAAACCGATTCATCGCATAATGCGGAAAAATTGCAAAAGATTTTAAACCTCTCGAACAGCTGACCGGCTCACGCCGCATCATGACAGTCAGTTTTCAGCTTTCTCTACTGAGGTGCTCATCCGGATGAACTAGGACACAATCATAGTAGTTCTCCCTTTACCACCCTAGCCGATATAGCGGAACGTAAGGTAGTAAGCACAGGAGCCGGGTAACCCAACTATTGACCAAAGACATGATTCGGAGCCGATGCATATAATGCTAAAGTTCGAGGTGCCAAACTATACTGTAAAAAAGTGTTTGGACTTTGTTGCCGTATTGTGGGGCGTAATGATGCCCCTGGCCAATTAAGGCGTACCGGAGTGTATGGGTGCAAGTTGATAAGAATATGAAGAAAAAGAAAAATGAAGCAATAGGCTAATGCCGCAGAAATTGGGCCGCAAGCTATTTTCCATTAAAGTTTGATTAATACGTCAAAGCGTATTTGTACAAGTAGTGCGATAAGCAACAGGGCTAGTTAACATGCCACAACCAAGGGAGAGCTGCATGCGGGTCCTTAAAACAGGCATAACGATCGTTTAAAGAGATCACCTGGAAATTCCCTTATACGTCAGTGCTTCTTGCCGTCTTGGTGTACTCGTCCCTTGATAGGTCCGACGATCAGGCCACCAGGAAAGGCCTGGGAAAAAAACAAAGCTGGAAAGAAAAAGAAAAGGTGAAAGTACGTGGGTCCAAGGAAGGTTGAGCCGTATTATGGACCACGATCTAGCTGTGGCTCCGTCTATGCCCATGGTATTTTGAGTGGATAGTAATGTATGCGTGGTACGAATGTCGCCATTTGGTCGGGACTGGGACGGAGGCCGAATTGCTAGTCGAGCTCTTGACGAGCTGGACTGTCCTGCTGCAGAGTTCAGACTCGCTCGACAGTGTCCGGGAGCTTGGGCGATGAATTAAGGTTCTTCCTAAAAAGGTCGCTCTGTACTTCTGTTGTGAGGGTAGCGGTGTGCTCCTTAGTATGGAGGGAGCGTGCCGTGTTTCCATTGACTGTTGTGACACCGCGTGGTCCAGGCATCTTGAGCTTGAGATAAGCATAGTGTGGCACCGCATTGAATCGAGCGAATGCGGTTCATCCGAGTAGTGCGTGATAGCCACTGCGGAAGGGTACGATATCGACGATCAACTCTTCGCTTTGGAAATTGTCCAGGGATCCGAAGACCACCTCCAGTGTGATTGAGCCCGTATAGCGGGCCTCTACACCTGGCATGACACCTTTAAAGGTGGTTTTTGTGGGCTTGATCCTTGAGGGATCAATACCCATTTTGTGCATTGTATCCTGATAGACCAGGTTCAGGCTGCTGCCACCGTCCATGAGGACTTGCATAAGATGGATCCATCAATGATTGGGTCGAGGACCAGTGCGGCTGAACCACCATGACGTATACTGGTCCGATGGTCCCTGCGATCGAAGGTGATCAGGCAGGACGACCATGGGTTGAACTTTGGGGCGACTGGCTCTATCGCGTAGACGTCCCTGATTGCGTGCATGCGCTCCCTCTTGGGAATATGGGTAGGGTATATCATGTTCACCATTTTAACATGGGGGGGAAACTTCTTCTGTCCCCCTGTGTTCGGTGGCCGGGGCTCCTCGCCATCGTCCTCGCTTTGCGACCCCTTTTCCTTGTGCTCGGCATTTAACTTGCCAGCCTGTTTAAAAAGCCAACACTCTCTGTTGGTATGATTGGCTGGTTTATCAGGAGTGTCGTGGATCTGACATGGACGATCAAGTATGCGGTCCAAGCTGGATGAGTCGGAATTGTTTCTTTTGTATGGCTTCTTTCGCTAACTGGACTTAGAGCCACTAAATGCGGCATTGACCACCGTATCATCGGTGTTGTCACCATTGTTTCCATGGTTGTGCCTGTTGCGTTGGGGCTTGCCGTTGTTGTTTCTGGCTTCAGAAGTGCCAGGTTTGCTTGCATTGTTATTGCTACGGGCTAGCCAGCTATCCTCACCCGTGCAGAAGCGGGTCATAAGAGTCGTGAGGGCTGCCATAGACTTTGGCTTTTCTTGGCCGAGGTGTCGGGTGAGCCATTCGTCATAGATGCTATGTTTAAAGGCCGCCAGGGCTTCGGCATCCGGACAGTCAATGATCTGGTTCTTTTTAGTTAAGACCCTAGTCCAGAATTTCCTGGCTGACTCTCCAGGCTATTGAACTATGTGACTTAAGTCGTCGGCATCCGGAGGTCGGACATATGTACCTTGGAAGTTGTCAAGGAAGGCATCTTCCAAGTCCTCCCAGCTGCCAATGGAGTTTTTAGGCAGACTGTTCAACCAGTGCCGAGCTGGTCCCTTGAGTTTTAGTGTGAGGTATTTGATGGCGTGAAGATCATCACCGCGGGCCATATGAATATGGAGAAGAAAATCCTCAATCCATACCGAGGGGTCTGTTGTCCCATCATATGACTCGATGTTCACGGGTTTAAACCCTTCTGGTAATTCATGTTCCATTACTTCATCAGTGAAGCAAAAGGGGTGTGCGGTGCCTCTATATCGAGCCAAGTCGCGACGTAGCTCGGATGGAGTTCGTCTGCGGTTTTTGGCCCGGACGTGGTTATATTTGTCACGTCCGGCTGGGTGGCCATCATCGCGCATCGGAGCATGCCCTCATGATCCATAGATCGATCTGGTATGACCTGCTCTGTATTCCAGGTCATGTCGTAGGTTGTATGTATATCCCTGAGTTGTTGTGTCTCTGTTTTTATGGTGAGGTAGTGCGGGCTGGTGTTCGGCTCGAGTTGCCGCTTTGTCTCAGCCACGTGGTGGTCGGTCAGCCGCATTATGCGCTAGTAGCACGGGCTCCAGCGCTTCGGGTAACTTTTGGTTGGGCGCTCGAGGCCGTATTCTTCGGCTGCTAGGACATTAGTCCATCTATCATTGACCAGATCCTGATCAGCTTGAAGTTGTTGCTGCTTCTTTTTCAGGCTCCTTGCAGTGGCTATTAGCCGGCGCTTAAAGCGCTCCTGATCGACGGGCTCCTCAGGCACGATAAAGTCTTTGTCGCCGAGGCTCAACTCATCCTCGGAGAGCGGAAGGTAGTTACTGTCCTCCGAGTCTTCATTCTTGGCCTATTCATCGGGGCTAACTCATCCATCTTCCCGTTCGTCCTGTTCGGAGGTTTGCCCAACGGGGTCTTCATTGTCTTTGGCACCGTCCGGAGTATTATTTTCTCCTGTGCCGGTATTGCTGTTTTTTCCATGGCGTGGTTTAGAGCGGCGCCGCTGACATCGGCGCTTTGGGTGTATCTCAGGAGGTTTATCCTCGACTGGATCCTTCTCATTGTCGCTGTTCTTTTCTGTGGGTGTATCCACCATGTATACGTCATAGGAGGAGGTGGCTGTCCAGCGCCCTGCGGTGGTTTTTGTGCCTTCTCCTCTCTGGCATCATCGTCCATATCGTCGATGTCTTAGGATCCGTAATCGAGCATGTCGGTTAAGTCCTTGATAGTGGCTATGAAGTGGGTGGTGGGTGGGAAGCGAAATTCTCCGTCATCAGCTTCCAATTCAAGCCGGATATAGTTCGGCTGAGAGTCCCCTGATAGGGAGAGGGCTTTTAATGAGGTTAGCACATCGCCTAAAGGTGAGTGCCGGAAGATGTCCACGGAGCTGAACTCAACGATCGGCGCCTGATCAGGTTCTATGGGCGCGGATGCACGCGGTTCGGAACCTATGACCAGAGACGAATCCGAGGTTCCATTGATACAGGCCCCGCTCGAGGTTGGAACTGTGTGCGGCTCTAACGCCGCTGAGTCTGCGGCTTCCACGACGGGGTTGAGCTTCCCGTCCTTGGACAGCGCAATCTGCTCTGGATTTAGGGCCAGAGCAGTTACAAGCACTATATCCTGGGCATGGTCCGATGACAGATTTAAGTCATTCATCATGGTGGTAGGGAGCGGCTGTCGTGGGATCGAATCCGGCAAAGATCAAGTCTTCGCGGATATCGTCAACATAATTCAAGCTTCCAAACCTGACCTGATGGCCAGGGGCGTAGCTGTTGATCTTCTCTAGATGGCCAAGCGAGTTGGCCCATAGTGCGAAGCCGTCGAATACGAAGATCTATCCGGGGAGGAAAACCTCCCCCTGGACTGCATTGTTGTAGATGATTGATGGAGCCATCAAACCTTTTGGTGACGAGCAGCGGAACTCTCAATGAAAGCACCAATGTCGGTGTCAAAACCGGCGGATCTCGGGTAGGGGGTCCCAAACTATGCATCTAAGGTCGATGGTGACAGGAGGCGAGGGACACGATGTTTACCCAAGTTTTGGCCCTATCTATGGAGGTAATACCCTACTTCCTACTTGATTGATCTTGATGAATATGAGTATTACAAGAGTTGATCTACCACGAGATCATAATGGCTAAAACCCTAGAAGTCTAGCATGTATGATTATGATTGCCTCTACGGACTAAACCCTCCGGTTTATATAGACATCGGAGGGGGCTAGGGTTGTACAAAGTCGGTTACAGAGAAAGGAATCTTCATATCCGAGCGTCAAGCTTGCCTTCCACGCAAAGGAGAGTCCCATCCGGACACGGGTGAGAGTCTTCGGTCTTGTATCTTCACAGCCCATCAGTCGGGCCCATGCCAACAGGCTGGACGCCTGAGGACCCCTTAATCCAGGTCTCCCTCACCTGGGCTAACCTGTGCCATGAGTTCATTAGCGCCTTCACGGGCGGCCATCAAGAACCAGGGTGGCCCAGCGACTTGCAGCTTCTCTAGCAGAAAGAGGGAAAAACTTTGCGGAATTACATGCAGAGGTTTAGCCAAGCCCACAGAAATATTCCAGACATCCACCCGGCAGCTATGATAGCTGTGTTCCAATCCAACATGCACAACTGTCGGATACGTTCCAAGATGAACATTCGATTGCCCAAGACTGTGAAGGAACTTTACACCTTGGTGGGCAATTGTGCTTGGGTGGAGGAGAGAAGGAAACTCCCCAGAGAGGAAGATGGCATCGACATCGATTCAGAGGATGATGACGAGGCCACCAGTTAGAAGTAGAAGAACAAGAAGCGCAAGGATAAGGTAGTAATGACCATTGAGGGATCGGGCGCGCTTAGTACCGGCAAGAAGGCTAAGGCCGAAGCTCCCGGCAAGGAAGTTGCCGCGTGCACTGATTGCCGGGAGGCTGCGGCTGCCGAGAAGGCTTGTAAAGGTGATGGGCCAAACTGCAAGATCCACCGGACCAAGGGCCATGTTCTCCAGGAGTGTCATCAAGTTGAACAGCTCGTCAGGAAGCAGAGGGCTGAGTATGAGAAGCGTGATAAGGAAAAAGGTCAGAATGGCGCTAGCGGGAAGGGCCGAGGTGGTGAAGCATATCGCCCGGCAATGCTCCTCGGAACAAAGGAAAACCCACCAGGGGCCATGAGAAGGAGGATTGCAATGGTGAAAGTGATGAAGGGGATGAAGAGGAAACCAGTGAGCAGGAATTCTAGAAGGCCACTGATGCCCTATGCATTGACGGGGGTGCATCTCTGCACTCCTCTCATTGCCAACTTAAACAATGGGCGCTTGAAGTTAGTGTCATGGAGTCAGCGACAGAATCTCGGAATCCGATCAAGTGGTCACGCACGCCCATCATCTTTGACGAAGAGGACCACCCTGACCGCAGCACCGCGTTAGGGTACTTGATGTTGTTCGTCTCACCAACAATCCACAACCTCAAAGTCACAAAGATGTTGGTTGACGACAGGGCCAGGTTGAATCTTCTTTCCCCAAACGTCATCAGCAAACTTCATATAGCAGAGGAAGAGCGCAAGGTCACAGGCATGTTTCAAGGAATCAACCTCGGCAGGAGTCGTCCTAAGGGAAAGATCATGTTGCTAGTGACATTTGGGGGAGAGTTAAATTACCGGACTAAGAAGGTTCTATTTGATGTGGTCGACCTCCCCCTGCCGTACAACAGAATCCTTGGACGCCTAGCTCTAACCAAATTCATGGCAGCATCCCACTATGCCTACAACACATTGAAGATGCCAGGGCCGGTGGGCGTCATTTCCATCCCGTCAGAAGAGAAGGACGCAATTATTTGTATGGATAAGATGTATTGGGACGCAGTCGCGGCAGAGACCGCTGAAGCCGCAGTTCCCGCCAAGGAAAGCAAGGGAAAGAAGAAGGCTAGCAGGGACGCCAACAATGAATCCAGGAAGCATACCTCTTAAGAATATGTTGCGTTTGTTGATGACTTGCCGGAGAGTTCCAATAGCAAGAGGTCCAAGGCTGGTGCACCCCATGTGAAAAAGCTCCCAATAGGGCTGGCTGGCGCTGATGGTACTTTTACTATCAGTGACATCCTCGATGACAAATCGGAAAGCGTGCTCGTTGCCTTCCTGCGGGCGAATATCGATGTGTTTGCCTGGCAACCATCTGATATCCCCGGTGTTCCCAGGGAGGTAATCGAGCACCACCTTGTTGTCTGCCCACATGCCCGACCCGTCAAGCAGAAGGTCCGAAAGACAGCCTTGGAGCGGCAGCAGTTCATTGCCGAGGAGATCAAGAAACTTGAGGTAGCTGGTTTGGTCAGAGGAGTACTACATCCAACTAGGTTAGCAAACCAAGTGGTCATGTGCAAGGATAATGAGGAATGGAGGCTTTGCATAGATTTCATGGATATGAACAAGGCATGCCCAAAGGACCCGTTCCCCTTGCCACGCATCGACTAGATTGTGGATTCCACTTCCAGGTATGATTTTCTCTCGTTTCTGGATGCATACTCTGGATACCATCAAATCTTTATGTCCAAGGAAGACGAAGAGAATACCTCATTCATCACCCCATGTGGCACATTAAAAGTGCAACTATCCATGGTGGTTTTGGTAATTCCTAACAACATATATCTCATTGAGCTAATGCTATTTCAAGATAAATATTTCAGGAAAGCTCAATGATTGGCATGGCATGGATGGGAAAAGTGGATCCCTCAAAATGCTAAGGACAAAAGGATTGGCTCAAGATCAAAGCACAAGACTCTACATTTTCTATTTTAGTGATCCAAGATCACATTGAGTCTATAGGAAAAGCCAATACTATCAAGGAGGGATGAGGTGTTGCTTAATGGCTTTCTTGCTCAAAATGCTTAGTGATATGCTCCAAAGACCTCAACTACTTTCTCATATCCACATATGACCCAAACCGAAAGTCCAACTCGGCATCACCGATTCTTTTTGTCCGGCACCATCGAGTTCAGATGTCATAGCCACTGCCACAAACCCTAATCAAATCGGTTTCACCAATAGGGATCTCGATCTCACCGAGATAGGATTGTAATCTCTTTGTTTCCCTTCGTAACGTTACGGTCCAACCGAGATGAGCGATCGGTCCCATCGAGATTGCATTGCAAACTCTCTGTTTCCACTTCATAATGTTTCATTCCAACTGAGATGGGCGAATCGGTCCCACCGAGTTTGCTTGACCAACCCTCTGTGTGTCCATTACCCAAATCGGTCCCACCAAGTTTGAGTAATCGGTCCAACTGAGATTATGTTATGCCCTAACCCTAACCATATCGGTCCTGTCGAGTTGATATGTCGGTCCCACCGAAAATCCTAACGGTCACATTATTTTCTAAATCGGTTCGACCGAGTTTGACGATTCGGTCCCACCGAGATTGGTAAGTTGTGTGTAACAGTTAGCTTTTGTGTGGAGGCTATATATACCCCTCCACACACTCTTCATTCATGGAGACAGCCATCAGAACGTGCCTACACTTCCAACATACATTTTCTGAGAGAGAGCGGCCTACTCATGTGTTGACACCAAGATATTCCATTCCTACCATATGAATCTTGATCTCTAGCCTTCCCAAGTTGCTTTCCACTCAAATCTTCTTTCCACCAAATCCAAATCCTATGAGAGAGAGTTGAGTGTTGGGGAGACAATCATTTGAAGCACAAGAGCAAGGAGTTCATCACCAACACACCATTTGTTACTTCTTGGAGAGTGTTGTCTCCTAGATTGGCTAGGTGTCACTTGGGAGCCTCCGACAAGATTGTGGAGTTGAACCAAGGAGTTTGTAAGGGCAAGGAGATCGCCTACTTCGTGAAGATCTACCCTAGTGAGGCAAGTCCTTCGGGGGCGACGGCCATGGTGGGATAGACAAGGTTGTTTCTTCGTGGACCCTTCATGGGTGGAGCCCTCCGTGGACTCGCGCAGCCGTTACCCTTCGTGGGTTGAAGTCTCCATCAACGTGGATGTACGATAGTACCACCTATCGGAACCACGACAAAAACATCCGTGTCTCCAATTGTGTTTGCCTTCTCAAACTCCTCCCCTTTACCTTCATATGAAAATGTTTTACATTCCTCTGCTATACTCTTAGAATTGCATGTGTAGGTTGATTGCTTGACTTGTGTTAAGTTGCTAAAATCTGCCAAGAACTAAAATTGGGAAAAGGCTAGATTTTTATTTGGTCAAGTAGTCTAATCACCCCCCTTTACACATACTTCTGATCCTACAAGTGGTATCAGACCTTTGGTCTCCATTTGCTTTGATTTCCATAGCTTTTGGTGGTCATAGCCTTGGTTTCACAACCTAGGAGAGTATGGCGTATAGCGAGGGAAATTACCACCATAGAGGTCCTTACTTTGATGGTACTAATTTTGCTAGTTGGAAGCATAAGATGAAATGCATATTCTTGGACATAAACCCGCCGTTTGGGCTATTGTGTGTATTGGCTTGCGAGGTGAATTCTTTAATGGGAGAGAACTGAACCATGAAGCTACCGCCCAAGAGTTGAAGATGCTGCAATACAATGCTCAAGCTTGTGATATCCTCTTCAACGGATTGTGCCCCAAAGAATTCAACAAAATCAGCCGTCTTGAGAATGCAAAGGAAATTTGGGATACTTTGATTGATATGCACGAAGGTACCGACTCCGTCAAGGAATCCAAGTTGGATGTGCTTCAAAGTCAGCTTGACAAGTTCAAAATGAAGGATGGTGAAGGTGTCGCTGAAAGGTACTCTAGGCTTGCTCTTATCACAAATGAGATTGCCGGCTTAGGAAGTGAAGAGATGACCGACAAATTCATCATCAAGAAGATCCTAAGAGCTTTGGATGGAAAATATGATACCGTGTGCACATTGACCCAAATGGTGCCCAATTACAAAGATCTCAAGCCAACGGAAGTCATTGGAAGAATTGTTGCTCATGAAATGTCACTCAAGGATAAGGAGGAGCTCCACAAAAAGTCAAGTGGTGCTTACAAAGCCTCATGTGAAGCTCCCACATCATCAAGTGAGAAACAAGCCTTCAATGAAGAATTGAGCCTAATTGTGAAGAACTTCAACAAGTTCTACAAGAGTAGAAGCAAGGAAAGAAATTCCAAGTCAAGGTCCTACAATGACAAAAGATCTTCTAGTCGTGAGCGTAATTGCTATAATTGTGGAAGACCCAGACACTATCCCAATGAGTGTACGGCACCCTACAAAAGAAGAGAAGATTATCCAAAAAGAAGAAGTAGAAGAGAAGAATCACCATCAAGAGAAAGAAGGAGTAGAGATGATCGTTATGAACGAAGAACATCCCGGAGAAGCAAGAATTCAGAAAGGAAGGACAAGTCATCAAGGAGCTACATAAAACGAAGACATCAAGCTCATGTTGGTGAATGGGTATCCGGCTCCGACTCCAACAATCACTCCGAGAGAAGCTATCACTCCGACTCCGAATATACTCAAGATGAAGATGTTGCCGGTCTAGCACCTGTGTCTACCAACTCCTACAACATATTTGATTCACCAAATGAAGGACTTGGAAGATGCTTCATGGCTAAAGGACCAAAGGTATCACACCCCGAGTATGTTGATTTCAATAGTGATGAAGATGACTTGTTAGGTGATGATGATTTACATGTTGACAACTCTAGTGATGAATACTGTGATGAAACATCAATTAATCATGGTAATCAAGATGAAATGAATGACAATGATAAGGAGAAGATTGAGCTCCTAACTAAAGAACTAAACACTCTTAAGTTAGCTCATGAAACTATCTTAGGAGATCATCGAGAACTTTTAAGGACTCGTGAGAAGTTACGCTTTGAAAAGCTCAACCGTGAGCAAGAGCATGAGTTCTTAAAGTCAACCAATGATGATCTTCGAAAGAAAAGTTCTTCTTACATTGCCAAGCATTTACTCTTATCTACTTACATGCCTCAAGTCAAGTCTAGTAACAAGAATAAGAAAGATTCTTCCTCTAGTAGTAACAATAATCATGCTAAATCCAATGTTGTTGCTTCTAGTGGTTCTCTTGATTCCACTAATGATTCTCTTAGCCAAGTTACACTTGAGCAAGAAAATAACCTTTTGAAGGGAATTATAGAGAAAGGTGTTTACAAGAGCCTTGTCGGGAGTAAGCAATTCGAGGAAATTGTACACAAGCAAGGAAGGCACCGGAACAACCAAGGTGTTGGTTTTGAACGAAAGTTCAATGCCAATGGAGTTGAGTGGGAAGAAGATCAATACCCCAAGACGAAGTTTGTTCCTCAACAATAGAAGTATGATCCTACTTCTTTCAAAGGGACACATGCTCAAGATGATTGAGGGAGTCCCGGATTAGGGGGTGTCTGCATGGCCAGACTATGACCTTCGGACGGACTCCCGGACTATGATGATACAAGATTGAAGACTCCGTCCCGTGTCCGGATGGGACTTTCCTTGGCATGGAAGGCAAGCTTGGCGATACGATATGAAGATCTCCTCCCATTGTAACCGACTCTGTGTAACCCTAGCCCTCTCCGGTGTCTATATAAACCGGTGAGTTTTAGTCCGTAGGACAAACAACAATCATACCATAGGCTAGCTTCTAGGGTTTAGCCTCTCTGATCTCGTGGTAGATCCACTCTTGTACTACCCATATCATCAATATTAATCAAGCAGGAGTAGGGTTTTACCTCCATCGAGAGGGCCCGAACCTAGGTAAAAACATCGTGTCCCTTGTCTCTTGTTACCATCCGCCTAGATACACAGTTCGGGACCCCCTACCCGAGGTCCGCCAGTTTTGACACCGGCATTGGTGCTTTCATTGAGAGTTCCTCTGTGTCATCACCTTTAGGCCCGATGGTTTCTTCGATCATTAATCACGACGCGGTCCAGGGTGAGACTTTCCTCCCCAGACAGATCTTCGTATTCGGCAGCTTCGCATTGCGGGCAAACTCGCTTGGCCATCTGGAGCAGATCGAAAGCTATGCCCCTGGCCATCAGGTCAGGTTTGGAAGCTTAAACTACACGGCCAACATCCGCGGGGACTTGATCTTCGACGGATTCGAGCCACGACCGAGCGTGCCACACTGTCTCGATGGGCATGATCTAGCGCTGCCGCCGGACAACGCCCAGAGCGCCACTCAGGTGTCCGCTCCGACCATTAGCCCGGAGCCGACTGTGCTAACCAGGGACGGACGGTTAGACGCCGCCCGAGGAGCCGCAATCTCTACGGCGATAGAGCCAAATACCAGCCTAGTCCTTTGCAAGGTCCGTGACTCCAAGGTGCCGGACTCCGTTCCGGACTCCGCATCTTCTACACCCCTTCCGATCGAACCCGATTGGGCTCCGATCATGGAATTCATCGCCGCGGACGTCTTTCAGCACTCGCCCTTTGGCGATATCCTGAATTCACTAAAGTCTCCCTCTTTGTCACGAGAGCCCTGGCTGGATTACGGTCAGCATGGTTGGGATGTGGACAACGAAGAAATTCGAGGCCCACCCACCACCCACCTTGTAGCCACTGTCGACGATTTAATCGACATGCTCGACTTTGACTCCGAAGACATCGACGGTATGGACGCCGATGAAGGAGACGACCAAGAACCAACACCTATAGGGAACTGGAAAGGCACCTCGTCATATGACATATACATGGTGGACACCCCCAAAGCAGGGGATGGCGAGGAAAAAACGGAGGATGACCCCTCCAAGAAGCAACCCAAGCACCGACGTCAGTGGCGCCGCTCTAAGTCCCACCAAAGCAAAACGGCGATTCCGGCACCGGAGATAACAACACGCCGGACAGTGCCGAAGATAACCCCCTCCAGCAGGATCCAGTGCAGGAGGATGAAGGAGCCAGCCCTCATGAGAGAGCGGCCGACAGAGAGGTTGAGGACGACAACTATATGCCTCCCTCCGAAGACGAGGCAAGCCTCGACGACGACGAATTCGTCGTGCCAGAGGATCCCGTCGAACAAGAGCGTTTCAAACGCAGGCTTATGGCCACGGCAAGCAGCCTCAAGAAAAAACAGCAACAGCTTAGAGCTGACCAAGACTTGCTAGCCGACAGATGGAACGAAGTCCTGGCGGCCGAAGAGTATCGAACGCCCCTCCAAGAGCTACCCAAAGCGCAGGCTGCTACCCCAACTTGAGGAGGAAGCAACTAAACCTACATCACCAGCGTATGATGCGCCCGATCGGCCACCCCGTGGCCGCGATAGAGAGGCCTTCAGGCCCTCGACCCAAGCCGCACCCCGGCACCGCTCAAAACATACCAGAGTACGGGGAGACGCAACAGACCTGCGAGACATATTGGAGAATAAGGCAAGGCAAACAAGATCGATCTACGGATCGCATGGGCGCCCCGCTTCACGTGACTTCACGTGACGCTAGCCGTCACGCTGGACATGATAAGTACGGCCAGGCCGAATACAACATACCAAGCTCATCCGAGTTGCGTCGTGATATAGCCCAGTACAGGGGTGCTTCACACCCACTATGCTTCACAGACGAATTAATGGATCATCAAATCCCCGAGGGCTTTAAACCCATAAACATCGAATCATACGATGGCACAACAGATCCTGCGGTATGGATCGAGGATTACCTCCTTCATATCCACATGGCCCGTGGTGATGATCTACACGCCATCAAATACCTCCCGCTCAAGCTTAAAGGACCAGCTCGACATTGGCTTAACAGCCTGCCAACAGAGTCAATTAGTTGTTGGGAGGACCTGGATTCTGCATTCCTTGACAACTTCCAGGGCACTTATGTGCGACCACCAGACGCCGATGACCTAAGCCACATAATCCAGTAGCCAGAGAAATCAGCCAGACAATTCTGGACACGGTTCCTAACCAAGAAAAATCAAATAGTCGACTGTCCGGACACCGAGGCCCTTGCAGCCTTCAGGCACAACATCCGAGACGAATGGCTTGCCCGGCACCTAGGACAGGAAAAGCCGAAATCTATGGCAGCCCTCACGACACTCCTAACCCGCTTTTGCACGGGAGAAGACAGCTAGCTAGCTCGTAGCAATAACATAACCAAGAGCCCTGGCAATTCGGATACCAAGGACAACAACGGCAGGTCACGTCGCAACAAGCATAAGCGCCGCATTAACGGAGACAATACTGAAGATACGACAGTCAATGCCGGATTCAGAGGCTCTAAACCCGGTCAGCGGAAGAAGCCATTCAAAAGAAACCCTCCGGGCCCATCCAGCTTAGACCGGATACTCGATCGCTCATGCCAGATACATGGCACCCCCGAATAGCCAGCCAACCACACCAACAGGGATTGTTGGGTGTTCAAGCAGGCAGGCAAGTTAAGTGTCGAAACCAGAGACAAGGGGCTGCATAGCGATGACGAGGAGGAGCCCCGGCCGCCGAACAACAGAGGACAGAAGGGATTCCCCCCACAAGTTCGGACGGTGAACATGATATACGCAACCCATATCCCCAAAAGGGAGCGGAAGCATGCTCTCAAGGACGTCTATGCGTTGGAGCCAGTCGCCCCAAAGTTCAACCCGTGGTCCTCCTGCCCGATCACTTTTGATCGAAGGGACCACCCCACTAGCATCCGTCACGGCAGATTCGCCGCATTGGTCCTAGACCCAATTATCGACGGATTTCACCTCACCAGAGTCCTAATGGACGGCGGCAGCAGCCTGAACCTGCTTTATCAGGATACAGTGCGAAAAAAGGGCATTGATCCCTCAAGGATTAAACCCACAAAGACAACCTTCAAAGGCGTCATACCAGGTGTAGAAGCCAGCTGTACAGGCTCGGTTACACTCGAAGTGGTCTTCGGATCGCCGGATAATTTCCGAAGCGAAGAGTTATTCTTCGACATAGTCCCATTCTGCATTGGCTATCACGCCCTACTCGGACGAACCGCATTTCCAAAATTCAACGCGGTGCCGCACTACGCATATCTCAAGCTCAAGATGCCAGGACCTCGCGGAGTCATCACGGTAAATGGAAACACCGAACGCTCTCTCTGAACGGAGGAGCACACGGCGGCCCTGGCGGCAGAAGTACAGAGTAGCCTCTCAAGGCAATTCTCCAATCCAGGTGTCAAACGTCCGGACAACGTCAAGCGAGCCCGAAGTAACCTACAACAAATCCGGCTGGCACGTTCCGAGCAAGCATAGCAGTGCGGCCCCAACCCCAGCCCTCGCCAAATGGTGATATCGGTACCACGCGTACATAATTACGCCTTAGAGATACCATGGGCATAAGGGGAGGGGCACAACTACGGCACGCCCAGAATGCGGCTCAACCGCACTAAGGGGCTCCTTATTCCGCAGTTTCCTTCTTACACACTTTCAGGACCCAACTATTCGGAAGGTCTGTCCGACAATACACTCGTTGAACACACGATGCAACAGCCAGGGAGAGAACAAGCCGCGTCAAATGTCCAGGTGTTCTCTATAACAAGCTTAATACCTGTTTTACTTAAAATCCCGCAGCTTGCCCCTGGAGGGGAACATGTCAAATAATCCCATCTCTTGCTTATCGCACTACTTGTATCGTTCTACTTTCGTAGCAGCCCTTTTTTAATAAACAATACATAGCTCTTATCTATTATTGTACTCATTTATTTTTTATATATACAAATATGTTCAGTCATGACATTCTTCAAGCATACACTTTGGTACGGCCAATACAACAGGGGCTTAAGCACCCCATAACATGGTGTGAGAAGACCGAACACTCTCATGATTGTGGCACCCCGAACTTATAGCACTATATGCATCGGCTCCGAATCATGTCTTTGGTCAATAGTTGGGTTTGCCCGGCTCCCATGTTTTGGTACCTTACGTTCCGCAATGTTGGCTAAGGTAGCGCTGGGAGAACTACTGCGATTGTGCCCCAGTTGAGCTGGGTTAACACCTCAGTAGAGAAAGCTAAAACTGACCGTCATGATAGTGCGAGAGACCGGTCGTTGTTCGCGAGGTTTTTCGAGTCCTTAAATACTTTATGCCGCTTAGAGCGAGGAACCGGACTTATCCGGCCTAGGCGTGGATAGCGACCCGAACTCGGTCTTCCGAATACTAGGGGCTTCTCCGAAATTTAAAATTATAGAATTCTATGGCTAAGTGAGAGTGATAAAGCATTATAAGTCCGACGACCTGGTTCGTTGTGCTGAGCACCTCCCTAGATGGACCCAAGAATGGGAATAAGAGCGCTCAGGTTTATCCCGAACACCCCAGCACTCGTGGCATGGGGGTCGAAGCCGACGACATGCATCTCTCAGATTTGATAAATGGCCGCACAGAAGGTAATATTTTAAATTAACAAGCGTTGCTTAATGCACATGAACAAAGTTTTCAGCGTACAGGATAACAAATGCGAGTCTACCCAAAAATTACATCTTTGGAGCATTCGTCCGCTATACGGTGAGCACCCTTCAGGACGCCCTTATAATACATCTCGGGCGTGCGATACTCCTTGCCCGGCGGTGGCGCGTCCGTGAAAATCTTCTCAGCGTCCAACTTGCCCCAGTGCACTTTAGCACGGGCAAGGGCCCGACGGGCACCTTCGTTATAGATAGAGCGCTTGACGACCTCAATCCATGGACACGCGTCCACCAGCCGCTGCACCAGACCGAAGTAGCTCCCAGGAATGGCTTCTCCAGGCCACAGCCGAGCTATGAGGCCCTTCATGGCCTGTTCAGCCACCTTGTGGAGCTCGACCAGCTACTTCAGCTGGTCGCTCAGGGGCACCGGATGTTCAGCCTCAGCATACTGAGACCAGAACACCTTTTCTGTCGAGCTCCCCTCTTCGGCTCGGTAGTATGCGGCGGCATCAGACACACTACGGGGCAGATCGGCGAATGATCCTGGAGAGCTCCGGATTCGGGTAAGTAGCAGATAATTAACTTTTATATTCTTGCTTTGCATAAAGAATGCCTTACCCGCCGCTATCTTCTTCATCGCCTTGATCTCCTGGAGGGCCTTCTGGGCTTCGGCCTTAGCGGTCTTGGCACTCTCAAGAGCCAAGGAGAGCTCGGACACTCGAGTCTTCGAGTCACGCTCCAAACCCTCGTGTTTTTCCACGAGAGCCTGGAGCTCTTGCCGCACCTCCGCCACCCGCGCCTCCTGCTTCTCTCGCTCGGTGCGCTCCAAGGCCGCACTGTTTTCGGCCTTGGAGACCGCCTCCTTCAGGGTCGCCACCTCGGCTGTGGCCCCTGCAACATTTACGTTGGTCCTATCATTATTTGCAACCAAGTATTTCTATATACATTTACATGCGGTATTACATACCCTCCTTGTCCTCGAGCTGCTTCTTGGCACGGCCGAGCTCATTCTCGAACCGCTCGAGGTTCTCCTTCAAGGCATTGACCTCCGCAGTCAGTGCGGCAGAGGTCAGCAGCGCAGCCTGCATTCCCATATTGACATATTTTTATTAGACTCCTGCGTATATCTTTTTAGATCCTCAGCTCGGCTTTTCTTTCCGAACACCGAACTGAGCATCAGGGGCTACTGTCTATGCGGTAATATTTTTTATATGTTTTTTAACACATACCTCAAAACCTGTTAACAGGCTTGTACAAGCTTCTGTCAGCCCGCTCTTGGCGGACTGAACCTTCTGAATCACCGCACTCATAATAGTGCGGTGTCCCTCGTCGATGGAGGCGCCATTAAGCACCTCCAGCAAATTGTCCGGCGCCTCCGGATGGACGGAGGTCGCCGGCGTCGTAGGCTTGCCATTCTTATGAAGGCACCGCCTGCCGGACTCTGGAACCATTGATGGTTCCGGAGAAGTGTCCGGCCCGAGGCCGGACTTGGATCCCTCTGGGGCTTTACCCCCTTTGGGCCTAGAGTCCGGGAGGTCGCCTTGCGGTGCCTCCAGGACCACCTCCTCCTGGTTTAGTCCCTTTCGAGACTCCACCTCGGCGTTGTTCGTAGGGAGAGGGGAGGAGGCCATCAGAAGTGAAGCGCTATTCACATCCGACGAATCCAAGGAGCCGCTCGTCGAATCGTCGAGCTGAGCCTTGGGCGGACTGCATGATCAAATATGACGTCAGCAAATGCCAAATAATGGAGGGGCATCATAAGTTATTCAGATGACCGGATGCTTACGATTTTGCCAGGGGCTTGACCCTGGATAGCCATTCCTCCCCGCCGTCTTCGTCGTCGGAGGTGTAGTCCGAAAGGAGGGTTCTCCCCTTCTTGGACCCTCCGGCCTCCCCAGTTGGGGCGGCTTTCCTTTTCTTCCCTTCCCCCGTTGGAGGGGGAGAGGCTTTTTCTTCTTCCTCCTCCTCGTCCTCAGAGGCGGAGGGTGCTTCGGGGTCGTCAGGTGATGAATCCGACACCACCAGGCGCCGGGAACTCTTTTGAGTCCCCGTGGCCTTCTTCTTGGTCTTCTTCTCCGGCACCATGTGAGGTGCCAGAACCAGCAGCTTCATCAAGCGAGCGTCTGCTGGGTCTTCGGGCAAGGGAGCCGGACAGTTGATTTGTCCAGCCTTTTTCTGCCAGTCCTGTTAAAGAGATGGGGGTTTAGGTCCCGCATAGAATCAAATCTTTGAAAAACAAATACCCCGTAAAGGGAAAATTAAGCTCACCACGCTGGCTTGGCGCTCGGCGCAGAAACCGCGATCCTCGGTGACGGGAGGAGAGACCTCGGAGCTCTTGAATAGCACCTTCCAGGCGTCCCCATGCTTTGTGTCGAAGAGCCGGGACAGAGTCTGATGCTGGGCTGGGTCGAACTCCCACAAGCTGAAAGCCCGTCGTTGACACGGGAGAATCCGGCGGAAGAGCACGACCTGGACTACGTTGACGAGTTTAACCTTCCTGCCAATCAGGTCTTTGATGCAGGTTTGAAGTCCGGTCACTTACGCCGAACTACCCCATGACAGGCCCGTCTCTTTCCAAGATGTGAGCCGTGTGGGGATACCAGATCAGAATTCGGGGGCTGCTGCCCATTCAGGGTCACGCAGCTCGGTGACATAGAACCACCCCGATTGCCACCCTTTGATGGTCTCTACGAAGGCGCCCTCGAGCCATGTAACGTTGGCTATCTTGCCCACCATGGCACCTCCGCACTCCGCTTGGCAGCCGCCCACGACCTTCGTCTTGACGCTGAAGATCTTCAGCCATAGGCCAAAGTGAGGCTGGATGTGGAGGAAGGCCTCGCACACGACGATAAACGCTGAGATGTCGAGGATGAAGTTCGGGGCCAGATCGTGGAAGTCTAGGCCGTAGTAGAACATGAGCCCCCGGACGAACAAGTGAAGAGGAAAACCTAGTCTGCAGAGGAAATGGGGGAGAAATACAACCCTCTCATGGGGCCTAGGGGTGGGGATGAGTTGCCCCTCATCTGGCAGCCGGTGCGCGATGTCGTCAGACAAGTATCCGGCCTTCCTCGGCTTTTTGATTTGCCCCTCCGTGATGGAGGAGGCCATCCATCTACCTCCCGCTCCGGACATGATTGGAGAAGGTTGAGGTGGGAAGTGCGGGCTTGGGCGTTGGAGCTCGAGCGCGCAGGGACGAATAAGCAAAGGAGGAAGAAGGCGTGAATGGAAAGTGCGGATTCTTATCCCCTTATATGGGCGGCCGAAAACTACGAGCCCCCACCAGCCTAATAAAACTCGCTTATCTCCCAAGCGCCGTGATTAATGGCGTGGTTGGGTTACCCACGCCCGTATTGATGAGAATCCCGAAATAAGGGGACACGATCTCCGCTTTGACAAGACGTGCCAAGGAAACAGCCTCGCTAAACGCGCTAAGGTGGAACGGTATAATGAATAAAAGCCTGGCTGTGGCGTGATGTCACGTTGTGTAATACGTCAGCAGATCTGATTGGTGCAAATATTATTCTCTCTACGGTGGAATGTGGAACTTATTTTGTAGAGCCGGACACTATCCTGGTGTTCAACATCTTCTATGAAGTATTCAGAGGAGGAATCTGCCTTGCAATTCCGAAGACAACTTGTGCGCCGGACTCGTTGTCATTGAAGCCTGGTTCAGGGGCTACTGAGGGAGTCCTGGATTAGGGGGTGTCCGGATGGCCGGACTATGACCTTTGGCCGGACTCCCAGACTATGAAGATACAAGATTGAAGACTCCGTCTCATGTCCGGATGGGACTTTCCTTGGCGTGGAAGGCAAGCTTGGCGATACGATATGAAGATTTCCTCCCATTGTAACCGACTCTGTGTAACCCTAGCCCTCTCCGGTGTCTATATAAACCGGAGAGTTTTAGTCCGTAGGACAAACAACAATCATACCATAGGCTAGCTTCTAGGGTTTAGCCTCTCTGATCTCGTGGTAAATCGACTCTTGTACTACCCATATCATCAATATTAATCAAGAAGGAGTAGGGTTTTACCTCCATCGAGAGGGCCCGAACCTGGGTAAAAACATCGTGTCCCTTGTCTCCTGTTACCATCCGCCTAGACGCATAGTTCGGGACCCCCTACCCGAGATCCGCCGGTTTTGACACCGACAATGATCTTCCACCACAAGACCATAAGCAAAAAGTCAAGGACAAGCTTCAAGAGGAGATTGATGCATTTGAAGAAGCTCCTAAGGCCTTAGTCATGTGGGTTCCCAAGACTACATCAAGTTCTACTTCATCTAGTTCGACTACGACTCCAAGGATTCCCATCAAGATGATGTGGATCCCGAAGAAGAAGAACTAGAGAGTTCTTGAGGGTGACTCCGCCAACATACTTCACACTTATCATTTTGGCGAGCACAAGTGCAATCAACTTCCACATCTTGCACTAGTTCAAGGAGTCACAAACCCTCTTATTGGTAAGACAAGTGACAAGGTAACCTAATGCTTTCATGGACATCATCTTGTGTGTGCATCACTCTATGTCTATGGATATCCTTGTTTGTTCCTTGTGGGACTAACCCATGTAGGTATTGAAAGTGCAACTCACTCCAAAGGATTGCTCCAAATGATCTACATCAATATTGAGCATCCACATCTTCAACACCTACATGAAGTCATCATCGACAAAACCCAAGGTTAGTTCATCCCTCTTAGGAGGGATCTCACATCTAGGGGGGGTTTACTCTAAGAATTGAGCTAAAGCAACTCTAATGGTGTGAACACAACCATGCTTTATGTAAAAGTGGTAACCCCACTTGTGCTTAAACGATGAGTATGACCTATGATCAAATGTTCTCATTTGACTCCTAAGTCAATATACTCATATATAGATGACTTAGTCAATGCCAACTGCTTGATAGATGCTAGAATTGTGTGTGCATACTTTGTCACATATTTCATTTGCCATTTTATTATGTGAGCATGTTGCTTGCATATTTTACTCATTCGAGGGCATCCACTTGTAGTTTTGATTGGTTGGTCTCTTTTTCTTTTGCCAAGTGGATGTACAAGAATGCCTAAGAACCTTCTCTAGCTATCTATGCTTTTCTTGTCTCAAACTCTATTCATGCTATATCACAAAAATTGATCAAGTCAGATTCGAACCACTCTGTGTGAGGAGCACTCGGAGTCCCTGATTCGTCATAGACTTAAACTTCCAAAACCCCTTTGTGCGTTTTGGTCTGACCGATTCAACCTTTTCGGTCATACCTAGATCACTAAATTGATCTAGGTTTTCAATCTTGGTGCAACCGATTTGAACTTTTCAGTCACACCGAGTTGCAGTAACTGCTTGCAGTAATGCATCTCGGTGCCACCGAGTTGTTCCACTCAGTCACACCGACAGGGTCAGGCTATATATACACCCGGGCCAAAAATTTGGAAACTTTTCCGAAACCCTTCGCCCGCGCACAGCCTGCTCTGCCTCTTCGGCTCTCTGGATCATCCTCCTCGTCGCCAGCGACCTCCCGCCGCTGGTCTCCGTGGCCGTCAGCGGGATCCTGCTCCGCTGTTGCCGTCGTAGAAAATCCATCGCTGCATTAGGGTATGGATTTGAACTTTGTGCTATTCTTAACTACGATTCCTAGCACATTGCATTGCCATGAATCTTGCCACGTTTGAAATCTTCCTATCCAGCAAATACTCCGTAGATTAGTCTTGGATTGAAAATTTAGGGTTTGGTTTCTGCCAAATTCATCTCGGACCGACCGAGTTGTAGAAATTGGTCTCACCGATTTGGCTCAGGCCATTGAGCATGTGATTCTCGGTCTGACCGAGAATTGCAAATCGGTGTGACTGAGATCGATTCTTTGTGAAACCCTAGCAGTCTCAGTGCCACTGAACTGGGACTCAGTCTGACCGAGTTCACTAGTTTAGGTTCCAAAAGCTGCTTCGGTATCACCGAGTTTACAAATCGGTAGCTCCGAAATGCTTTCTGTGGAAAACTAAAACTAAGTTTTTGACTCATTTTTGCAAAAACCTCTGTGCTTTGTGATGCTCATCTACTCTATCTCATCTACATCTATTCACAGGGTCTGCAGTCGGAGTTTACATTATATCAGATCAGAGTGACAGTCAGAACAAGTCTGAGGAGCAAGTTCATATGAGTGAGGGCACTAGTCCCTCCAGCAGTTTTGATGAGGGTAGCAGAAGCACACCCAACAATTTGCCAAAGTCAGCCACTAGGGAAAGGAAGAAGAAAACCTCAGATTCTGAAGATGAGGACTATGTGGCTATTGAGGATGAGGCCACTTCCAAGAAGAAGGTGTTGAAGAAGGAATGTGGCACGGCTGCATCCACTAAGCCAGGAATGCAAAATAAGGCACCTGCCAGGAGAATTCCCATTTCCAAACCTAGGAAGGTTACCACTGGTGAAACCATGAAGTTCACCATTGAGTCTGATGATGAAGCTGCTGGCCAAGATAAGAAGAAGAAGAAGAGAGTCAGAACTACTACTGCCAAAGTACTTGCCAAGCCCTCTATGAGGAGAGACTCTGAAGAAGAAGAGGAAGAGGTTGCTGCACCAGCACCTAAAGCTCAAAAGCTGATGGGAGATGCTATAAGATCAGGGGCTACTCCATCTAAGCCCAAAGATGCTCCCAAGGCTACTGCTCCTAAGCCCAAGTATGCACCTAAGAGGAACACTAGGAGTATTCCAGCTGAAGAAAAGAACAAGGCCCCAGTGCCTGAAGCTGCTGAAGAAGATGAAGATTCACTTGTATTGAGAAAGTTGAAGCCCAAGATTCCTAATCATAATGATGCTCATCCAGTTGCAGAGGATATGAAGCTCAGGAAGGATGCAAGTCTGAGACTGTGGAGACGGACTGATCCCTATGCTGCCAGAAGAAGAACTGCAGTGGACTACAGGTTCCACACTAAGGAACAACAAGATTTCTATGAGACAGTTTTGCTTGACAAGAAGCCCATAGTATGTGCCATAAGATGGGTTAACTGGGAGTACATCAGGAAGAATGAAGAGCAATATCCAGGAGTGTATGACAGCTTCAATGCTTGTGGAGTGGATGACTTTGTTGGCCAGAAGCTCACCAAGTGGAATGCTGAGCTCATTATGCAGTTTTACTCCATAGCTCATTTCTACCAGATGGGAAGATAGTCTGGATGTTTGAGGGCACTAGGTACCAATCAACAGTTGAGGAATGGGATGAGTTGATAAATGCTCCAAAAGAGAATGAGGATGACTTGGATGTCTATGCCAAGAAGAAGAAAGACCACAACTCTGGATCACATGTACAGAGATATCCTAGATGCTGCACTAGAGACACATAAGTTTGGATCTGTACATTACCTGTTATCAGGATTGCCTACTATCAACTGGATCTTAAGGCACACTTTGCTGCCCAAGTCAGGTGATCACAAGATGATCAGAGGCCATGCAATTAACTTGCTGCATATATTTGATGTGCCTCAGAAATTCAAAGTCATGAGCCTGATTGTGGAAACAATCAAAAGGACTGTTGCTGATCAGAAGAGGAGTTGTGGATATGCCCCACACATTCAGGAGCTCATAAACTCCAAGATGGTCACAGGCACATATCTTTTGGACAAGGAACACCTGCCCATCTACCCTGATTTTGAGGACAACACCATTGTGATGGATGAAAATAAACCATCATTTATGCAAGCACAAGAGAAGAAAGAGAAAGCAAGGGCTGAGAAAGCTGCTAAGATACCAACTGGTGAAGAGGCATCTCAGATTTTCCTGAAGAGCAAGCAAGATCAGCTTGGATACTTGATTGCCTCCACCTTGAGGATTGAGAAGGGCTTGGCCACCCTGACTCAAAACCAGGAGATCTTGGAGAAAATCATAGAGCAGAAGTTTTATGCTCTTGATGTCAAAGTTACTGAGATCCAAACTGCAGTTGAGCAACTTCAGGAGGATGTGGAGGAGAAGAAGGGCAAGTCTACCACAGATGCTTTTGCTAGAGTGCCCAGAGGACAGAGGTTTGCTGCAGTGCTTGTTCCAGACACCAGAGCTACATCATCTGCACCAGCTACAACTTTAGTGCCTCCAGCACCAGCACCCACTCCACCAGCTCCAGCTACATCAACAGAAGCCTTCATCCTTGGAGCCATCTCTACACCATCACATGAAGACCAAGCCTGAGAGTCGTTTAGCACTATGCATTTTTGTGAACTTTTTGGTAACTTGTTGCCAAAGGGGGAGAAAAATGTATAGATCATAGGCTTCGAGAGAGAGTGTTGCATTGATCTCTCTTGTCTTTTTGGTGGTTGAACTTTGTTATTCATGTGTTTGCTTGTTTGCTTGATACATTATGCCTTGTGTGAGATTCTTGGATGATCATATGCTATGCTACATTGATGCTTGTTGGATGATATTATCTCTTATATCCTCATATGATCATTCACTTTGCTTGGTGATGAGTGCATGTATTTAATTATTATCATTTTGAGCGCTCCACCAAGATGTATGTGACATGGAAGAGTGACCCATGATCCTAACTCATTGTGCATTTGCAGTCCAAAGCAAATTTAAATAATGGACAAATTTAGGGGGAGCTCTTACTTCTCACATACTTCTCAAAGCGACGATGTTTTTCAATCTTATTATCATTTGTCGAAGCTTTGATCTATATGTTGTCATCAATTACCAAAAAGGGGGGATTGAAAGTGCAACTATCCCTGGGTGGTTTTGGTAATTCCTAACAACATATATCTCATTGAGCTAATGCTATTTCAAGATAAATATTTCAGGAAATCTCAATGATTGGCATGGCATTGATGAGAAAAGTGGATCCCTCAAAATGCTAAGGACAAAAGGATTGGCTCAATCTCAAAGCACAGGAATCTACATTTTCTATTTTAGTGATCCCAGATCACATTGAGTCTATAGGAAAAGCCAATACTATCAAGGAGGGATGAGGTGTTGCTTAATGGCTTTCTTGCTCAAAATGCATAGTGATATGCTCCAAAGCCCTCAAATACTTTCTCATATCCACATATGACCCAAACTGAAAGTCCAACTCGGCCTCACCGATTCTTTCTATCCGGCGCCACCGAGTTCAGATGTCATAGCCACTACCACAAACCCTAATCAAATTAGTCTCACCGATAGGGATCTCGGTCTCACAGAGATGGGATTGTAATCTCTTTGTTTCCCTTCGTAACGTTTCGGTCCAACCGAGATGAGCAATCAGTCCCACCGAGATTGCAATGCAAACTCTCTGTTTCCCCTTCGTAAAGTTTCGGTCCAACCGAGATGAGCGAATCGGTCCCATCGTGTTTGCCTGACCAACCCTCTGTGTGTCCATTACCCAAATCAGTCCCACCGAGTTTGAGTAATCGGTCCCACCGAGATTACCTTATGCTCTAATCCTAACCATATCGGTCCCACCGAGTTGATATGTCGGTCCCACCGAAAATCCTAACGGTCATATTATTTACTAAATCGTTCTGACCGAGTTTGACGATTCGGTCCCACCGAGATTGGTAAGTTGTGTGTAACGGTTAGCTTTTGTGTGGAGGCTATATATACCCCTCCACCCACTCTTCATTCGTGGAGAGAGCCATCAGAATGTGCCTACACTTCCAGCATACATTTTCTGAGAGAGAACCACCTACTCATGTGTTGAGACCAAGATATTCCATTCCTACCATATGAATCTTGATCTCTAGCCTTCCCAAGTTGCTTTCCACTCAAATCTTCTTTCGACCAAATCCAAATCCTATGAGAGAGAGTTGAGTGTTGGGGAGACTATCATTTGAAGCACAAGAGCAAGGAGTTCATCACCAACACACCATTTGTTACTTCTTGGAGAGTGGTGTCTCCTAGATTGGCTAGGTGTCACTTGGGAGCCTCCGACAAGATTGTGGAGTTGAACCAAGGAGTTTGTAAGGGCAAGGAGATTGCCTACTTCGTGAAGATCTACCCTAGTGAGGCAAGTCCTTCGTGGGCGACGGCCATGGTGGGATAGACAAGGTTGCTTATTTGTGGACCCTTCGTGGGTGGAGCCCTCCGTGGACAAGCACAGCCGTTACCCTTCCTGGGTTGAAGTCTCCATCAACGTGGATGTACGATAGCACCACCTATCGGAACCACGACAAAAACATCCGTGTCTCCAATTGTGTTTGCCTTCTCAAACTCCTCCCCTTTACCTTCATATGCAATTGTTTTACATTCCGCTGCTATACTCTTAGAATTGCATGTGTAGGTTGATTGCTTGACTTGTGCTAAGTTGCTAAAATCTACCAAGAACTAAAATTGGGAAAAGGCTAGATTTTTATTTGGTCAAGTAGTCTAATCACCCCCCCCCCTCTAGACATACTTTCGATCCTACGCACATACTTCTTCGTGTAGATGCCTTTCGAGTTGAAGAGTGCCTAATCCACTTTTGCAAGAGCAGTCCAGGTTGGTTTTGAATCATAGTTGCACAGGAACATTGAAGCTTACATGGATGATATTGTGGTCAAGACCAAGGACAGATCAACCCTGATCCAGGACTTAGATGAAACATTTGCTAATATGTGCAAGATCAACTTGAAGTTGAACCTGGAGAAGTGTGTGTTCGGCATTCCCTTTGGCAAGCTATTTGGTTTCTTTGTGTCCCATCGCAGGATAGAGGCCAACCCCGATAAGATCAAGGCTATCGAGCAGATTCAGGCACCTAAGACAGTTAAGGATGCGAGGTGTTTGACAGGGTGCGTTGTCGCGCTTAGCAGGTTAATCTCCAAGTCTGCTGAACGCGCCTATTTGTTCTTCAACATTTTGAAGAAGGCAGGACCCATGAAGTGGACTCCGGAAGCAGACGCAACACTGCAAGATTTGAACACCCACTTGTCTTTTGTGCCCACTTTGGTTGCTCCCAAACAACAAGAGCTGTTGCTACTATACCTGGCGGTAACTAATCAAGTGGTTAGTGCAGCACTAGTGGTGCAGCGGGAAGTGGAAGATGAAGTAGCCTCAGCCAGTGTCCCTTCCGGGGGAGAGAATGAGCACAGCCCGGCAAGGCCAGACGTGGATCAAGATAGAGAAGAGCACAACAACGGAGGCAACCCCAAGGACGCGGCAAGGAAGGAAGTGATGCAGCGCCCAGTATACTTCATCAGCTCTCTATTGCAGGGGGCTAGATCTAGGTATTCTGGTGTGCAAAAATTGATTTTTGGCCTAGTCATGGCCTCAAGGAAACTGCACCACTACTTCCAAAACCGTGAGATCACGGTTTTCACCCATTTCCCTTTGCAAAGGATACTCCGAAACCCTGAAGCTACCGGCAGAATAGTGAAGTGGGCATTTGAGTTATCCAGCTTTGGCTTAAAGTTTGAAAGAACATCAACAATTCAGAGCAGAGCACTGGCAGAGTTTATTGTAGAATAGACGGCAACCCCTGATGCAGAGATACTAGAGACAGTTATTCCCGGTAAGGAAGCACCCCAAGAATGGATCATGTATTTTGACGGTGCCTTCTCCCCAAGGTGCAGGGGTTGGTGTGCTTCTCGTTGCTCCCACTGGAGAGCACCTGAGGTACGTCGTCTAGATGCATTTTCCAGGGGAGGAGGCGACCAAGAATACTACAGAGTATGAAGGGCTCCTTGCCGGGCTCAAGATTGCCATAGAATTGGGGATTAAGAAGCATTCGAGGAGATTCACAACTTGTGGTGAGACAAGTCAACAAGGATTACCAAAGTCCATTGATGGAGGCATACGTTGAGGAAGTGACAAGGCTGGAGGAGCGCTTCGACGGATTGCAAATAGAGCACGTACCCCATGCGGAAAACAGCATTGATGATCATCTGTCGAAGTGTGCTACGCAGAAGCTTCCTGTGGAACCATGGACTTTTGTTCTCCATCTTTCTCAGCCCTCTGTATCCCCGGGAGGAATGGCCCGGAAGAGGAGGAAACTGAACTCCGGCAAGCCTCTCCTGGTAGAGCCTCCCGGGGTTCCCGACAAAGAACTTGACGGGAACAACTCCCCTTCAGCTGCTGAACTACCCCCTCCTACCAGACCACCAATCCTCGTGGTCGAGGGGTGCGCTCCCACGAAGGAGGAGGTGC
This sequence comes from Triticum dicoccoides, assembly GCF_002162155.2. Lineage (NCBI taxonomy): Eukaryota > Viridiplantae > Streptophyta > Magnoliopsida > Poales > Poaceae > Triticum > Triticum dicoccoides. The sequence continues at coordinate 321,708,790 of NC_041385.1, read as the reverse complement.
CACTAGTCCTCGTTGCTGAGCCCCAGGTTCCAACTTGGGCACGTCACATAGTTCATTTCCTCCAAACTGGAGAACTTCCCAGAGAGCAAGAAGAAGCTGAAAGAGTAGCCCAGAGGGCCAGTACGTATCAGCTTGTTGATGACACACTATATAGATGAAGGCCCGCTTGTGTGAAATTGAAGTGCATTTGCCGGGATGAAGGAAAGGAACTGCTAGCAGAAATACACAAAGGCATGTGTGGCTCCCACATTGTATCAAGTGCTTTGGTTGGGAAAGCATTCCGGCAAGGATTCTATTGGCTCATGGCCCTCCAAGATGCGATCGAGCTAGTTACCAAGTGTGAAGCCTGCCAGTTCCATTCCAAGAATATTCATCTACCTGCCCAAGCTCTTCAGACAATCCCTTTGTCATGGTTGTTTTCGGTCTGGGGGCTCGATATCCTCAGCCCTTTCCTCGTGCTGCCGGGGGCTTTGAATTATTATTCGTTGCAATCGACAAGTTTACAAAGTGGCCGGAAGTAGAAGCCGTGAGAAAGGTGACTGCTCAGTCAGCTATCAAGTTCTTGAAAGGATTGGTGTGTCGCTTTGGGGTCCCTTCCCGGATCATCACTAACAATGGCACCCAATTCACGAGTTGCGCCTTCAAGCAATATGGTCATGCCCTAAGAAGCAAGATCTCATTTGCCTCTGTTGCACATCCCAGAAGCAATGGGAAAGCTGAGAGGGCGAATGCTAAAGTGTTGCAAGGACTCAAGACTAGAACATTTGATAAGTTGCAGAAGTGCGGTAGGCGATGGATCGACGAGCTGTCGGTGGTTCTTTGGTCCCTCAGAACGACACCAAATCGAGCTACCGGGCAGACTCCCTTCTCACTAGTCTATGGGGCAGAAGCAGCTATCCCCACGAAACTCATTTACGTGTCACCTCGAGTGCTTGCCTACAATGAAGTAGCGCAGGAACAGCACCAGCGTGATGATGATGTGCTTCTCGAGGAGAACCGTCTCCGGGCTGCTACGCATGTTGCATGCTACCAGCAACCCTGTGTCGCTATCACAGCCATAGGATTCATGCTTGGTGTTTTCAGGAAGGCGACCTTGTCCAAGGGTAGAAACAAGTTGACGCCGAAGTGGGAAGGCCCTTACCGGGTAGTACGAGTCACCACACTTGGCGCAGTCCGTCTAGAGACCGCAGATGGCATTCAATTGCAAAACTCATGGAATATTGAGCATCTTTGCAAGTTCTACCCATAAGGCACGGCTGTCGAGGCCTGCCCGGCAGCAACCCTTTTGTACCGGCCTTGCCTTAGTTGCATGGAACCCCTTGTACAAAGCTAGGTGCAGACTTGCATGCATGCATAAGCATATCATGAGCATCCCATGTTCATGTAGATAAGATTGCATCTGGCATCATTTTCATGTGCATAAACTAGAGGCTCCGGCCATGGACTTGGTCCCCAAGAGGAGATGAGAAGACGAGCCTACACTGCGGTCTTCGGCAAGCCAAACAGATAAGTTCTTTCTCTTATCCATACGTGTTCTGTAAGTAAGGACTTGTGCATAAGAAAACCTTGCTGCCTTTCGAAACTTAGGTGCTCCCATACCTCGACTCGAATGTTGCTTCGGTCAGGATGGTCGCGTTGCCCTTTGATGAAAAAGGATTGGCGGGGGCTGGTCCCTCTTCATGATTTGTACCCGGTAGGCTTAACTCCATGGCAACAAAAGTGAGGGTATCGGTAGGATAGCCTGCCGGGGGGAACTTGTTTACTTAAAAGTATAGAGGTATCCCACCTCTGCATGGACATACAACATGCACGAGTCCCCGGCAAGGTTTATCTTTTTCATTAATATGCTGATCAAACAAGTATAGACCTTACAGGACACAAACATGGATTAGAGAAGATTACATAGTTTGAATTAAAATTTGGCAAGTGCCAGATTTAGGATTGAAAAAAGATAAGTGCCCCGTAATGCCCTTTCTTGTCCCTCTCCTCCTAGGCACTACGATAGGAGGTGAAGAGGGCAAAAGGAGCGCCTAGACAGAAGCCCAGCCTGACCCTGTCGGGCTCCAAGAGAGGTAGCCCGGCAGACGCAGGAGGGCGCGGACGAAGGTGATGGTGAATAGATCGGCGGGGACAACCTGTCGACCACCACCACCAGGGCCAGCAGGACGCGGTAGGACGAACGGAGCTGCAGCCCGTAAGGAAGCCTGCCAGGGTCTAGCTAGAAGGCTGCTGGAGGAGCCGGGAGCACCACCTCCACCCCTGCTCCCAGCTCCCCAGAAAATCACCTTGCCGGAGAGGAGGTGCAGATGTAGATGGTGTTGCCGCTTCCTGATGGTGACGGTGTGGCTGATGCTCAGTAGGAGTCAGAGTCGTCGCCCTCTCGGTCGGTGTCATCGTCATCACCATCACTGTCCTCCTCATCGCTATCGCTCAAGGAGGAGCTTTCGTCATCGGTCAAGCTCTCCGCGCAGCACCCTAAGCAAGCACCCGAGCTCCCAAAAACCTTGACAGAAAGGAAACCGTCCTCCATTAACTTAAAATGGAGGACATGCCCTTCTGACAAGCTATGGGCACGAGCAAAAGTCTTCGAACCTCGTTGGAAGTACATGACATGAGGGGCGGGGAAATCTACATCCACCCTTATGCTGCCATTCCCACAGCCCCTCATGTGCAATCTCAATGCCCGCGGCTGCTGGAGCTCCATCACCCTTGCAAATGGGGTAGGGAGGCCGCAACAGTCGTGCGGAGGCTTATACAGCCGGATGACGAACTCCAAGGGTTAAACTCCGGCGTGGCCTTCCATCGGGGGAGGAGTGTCCGGTGCGAACGCAATCGAGGCGCTACCTCGGCCTCCTCAGCGTCGTATACCATGACGACCTTCACCGCATCCCCTTCTGCCTCCTCTCACCGCGGGCTCGGCTCCTTCATCATCAGGAGGAGGAGGGAGGAGCTGTCGAGCAGAAGTTCTCATTGCCACTGGAGCAATACTAGACCCCCGACCTCTCACCATGATAAGCAAAGGATATGGTAAAAATGGAGGGGGGGACATGCAGCAAAGCGTCTCGCCCCGCGCCCCCTTTTATAGGCGAGCGCGGGAAGAGGTCGAATTTCCTTCATGGAGGTTGCCGCCCCGTTCAACCAATCCCGCTCCTCCTCACCATCGACGGCCCGGAGAATCAAGGCCCACCCTCTGCTCCAATTCGTTGTGCCTGGCTTTCTGCCATGGCACCCATTCCCGTGCCCTCAGCATCTGCCACCGGCGCTTGCTACTTCTTGAGCTTGTGTTGGTTTTTCCCTTGAAGAGGAAAGGGTGATGCAGCAAAGTAGAGTAAGTATTTCCCTCAGTTTGAGAATCAAGGTATCAATCCAGTAGGAGACAACACACAAATCACCGAATACCTGCACAAACAAACAAACAAAACTGCACCCAACGCGATAAAGGGGTTGTTAATCCCTTCAAGGTTACTTGCAAAAGTGAGATCTGATAGATAGATAAACGATAAAGTAAATATTTTTTGTATTTTTATTTACAGAGCGGAAAGTAAAAGATTGCAAGAATAGTAGATTGGAAACTTGTATGATGGAAAAGAGACTTAATATGATGGAAAAGAGACCCGGGGGGCATAGTTTCACTAGAGGCTTCTCTCAATATATTACCGAGCAACTGATAGAAAAGCGCAAAGTTATGACGATATCGAAGGCAATGGTCATGAGTATAGGCATCACATCCGTGTCAAGTAGACTGACTCCTACCTACATCTACTACTATTACTCCACACGTCGACCGCTACCCAGCATGCATCTAGAGTATTAGGTTCATAAAGAACGGAGTAATGCATTAAGTAAGATGACATGATGTAGAGGAATTAACTCAAGCAATATGATGAAAACCCCATATTTTTATCCTTGATGGCAACAACACAATACGTGCCTTGCTGCCCCTACTGTCACTGGGAAAGGACACCGCAAGGTTGAACCCAAAGCTAAGCACTTCTCTCGTTGCAAGAAGAACCAATCTAGTTGGCCAAACCAAACCGGTAATTTGAAGAGACTTGCAAAGACATCAAATCATGCATAAAAGAATTCAGAGAAGATTCAAATAATATTCATCAATGTTGAGGATATCGCTTATCGTTATCGTCTCGGTCAGCTAGGGATTAGAGATTAATAGGAAATCGGTCGATTAATCAATTTTATCGGTCGACTATTAATCGGATTTTTATTTTTGCAAAACTCAGGTTCCCAACACTAAAATACGCTATATTCAACACCAAAACAATATTTGATAGAAGTGTTACCTTGATTTCTAACCTCTAAATCCTTGTATAATGACAAAAAAATAGGACACCAATACATATTGCGTAACAAGGTCCACAAAACATAAATAAACATAATTTTTGCAAACATAGTGCTATGAATATGTCTGATTTATCGATAGATTCTCGATAAATTGCTTGTGAGAGCAATAAATCAGTCCAAAAGATAAATGGCAAAGATAAGGCATAATCTTATCGGTCACCCCCCGATTAGCGATAAATCGGAAGATTAATCGCTGAATCGGAAGATTTCTCGAACAGTGATATTCATAGATAATATGATCATAAATCCACAATCATCGGATCTCAGCAAACACACCGCAAAAGAGCATTACGTCAAAAAAGATCTCCAAGAACATCGAGGAGGACATGGTACTGAGAATCAAAGAGAGAGAAGAAGTCATCTAGCTACTAGCTATGGACCCATAGGTCTGAGGTAAACTACTCATTCTTCATCGGAAGGGCAATGGTGTTCATGTAGAAGCCCTCCATGATCGAATCCCCTTCCAGCAGGACGCCCGAAAAGGCCCCTAGATGGGTTCTCATGGGTACAGAAGGTTGCGGCAGTGGAAAAGTGTTTTCGTGGATGCCCCTGATGGTTTTGCGGTATAAGAGAATATATATGTGAAGAAATTAGGTCAGGAGACCCACAAGGGGCCCACAAGACAGGGGGCGCGCCCTCCACCCTTGTGGCCGCCTCATTGCTCCTCTGACTTCATCTCCAAGTCTCCTGGTTTTCTTCTGGTCCAAGAAAGATCATCATGAAAGTTTTATTCCGTTTGGTATTCTTTTCTACGAAACTCTAAAACAAGGAAAAAACAGGAACTGGCACTGGGCTCTAGGTTAATAGGTTAGTCCCAAAAATAATATAAAATAGCATAATAATGCATATAAAACATCCAAAACAGATAATATAATAGCATGAAACAATAAAAAATTATAGATACGTTGGAGACCTATCAACCCTACACAATGCATGCGGTACACGTGGCACAGGCGCTGGAAGCGGGAAGAATAATGGGATGGCAGTTACCGCCCCATGAATGTGGGATGTGGGTACTCCGCACAGCAAGGCCCATTATCTACCCCACTACAGCTGGCGTTAGGCGACGCGCGGAAGAACCGGAAACTGACTTGGGCTCAAGTTAATGAAGAAGCAAAGAAGATCTCGAAGGGCAAGCCGCCACTATGCTCCTGCCTATGCACTAGTTAGGACCTACCCCGACGACGCTCAATAGCACATTCGGGCCAGGCCCGAGGGCTCCTGTCGGTGCAACAAACCCTGGGTCTGTTGCCCAGACTGTGCATAGGCCCGGGAACAAGATTGCGGCACCAAGATCAGATCAAGCATGAAGGGATCACCTCTTTGAAGAATCAGAGAGCTGGTCGAGAAGACCAAGTCAAGCAAGAGAAGCAAGATATCACTAAGGGAAAAACCTCCCTTGCTAGGCAGGCGAGCCTGGCGAGGTTGGTGTTACCTCGGAAGCAAGCCTCGAGATCATCCCGGTAGGCCTGCTGGGGCCTGCGGAGGCAAACCACTCTACCGCACCACCTCACAGTGATGCAAGTCATTGATCGATGTGGTGTCAAGCCCCTGAGTGACTAAGTGGCTGCTTACTGCCACATGGCGGCCACTTCCTACAGAAAACACCTTCATATGACACCCGTCCTGAGACGTGTCAAGCAAGCAGGCACGAAGCTAGCACAACAGCCCGGCAAGGCTTGCCGACCACGCTGTAATGTGACACTAAGCGGCACATTTAATGCGCTCTGTCTGCATGCAGAGTTAGATATGATAGAACTATTTGCTATCTAATCAGTGTGTAAAAGACTGATTTGCCACTATGGTGACCCCTTTATCTATAAAAGGAGGCCCATGGCTATCGTAGAAGGGATATGGACCCTCGCACAATCATACGCGCGTAGCCACTCTCGCCTTGAGACAACCTGGCTGGGCAAGAGCGCCGCATTCTCCATTGTTATCCACCATCAATCCACCAAAGGAGTAGGGTTTTACGCCTCGCGGCACCCTGAACCTGGGTAAAACTGCCCGTGTCACTGTCGTGTTGTGTTATGCTTCTCCGCTCTTTGTGCAACATGCCCATCCCCTCGATGAACCAAAAGGGGTTCATGGCCCCATAGGTGGTCGTGGTTTCCCACGACGTCGCATCTCTGCAAAAATCAATCAAGGTGGCTTAAGCAATCATCAAAAGAAGTTCCATAAATAGAAAAGTCATCCATGAAAACCTCAACAATCTTTTCACAAAAATCAGAGAATATAGCAGTCATACATCTTTGAAAGGTAGCAGGTGCATTGCATAAACCGAAAGGCATACGTCTATAAGCATAAGTTCCAAAAGGACATGTAAAGGTGGTTTTCTCCTGATCAGGTCGTGAGACAGGTATTTGAGAAAAAATAGAATATCCATCAAGGAAACAAAAGTGTGTGTGCTTGGAAAGTCTTTCTAACATTTGATCAACAAAAGGTAGAAGGTGATGATCCTTTCTAGTTGCTTTATTTAATTTCCTAAAATCAATTACCATTTTATAACCAGTGACAATTCTTTGTGGAATAAGTTCATTTTTATCATTAGGAACAACAGTAATACCTCCTTTCTTAGGGACACATTGAACGGGACTTACCCATCTACTATCTGTTATGGGATAAATTATACCTGCTCCAAGAAGCTTCAGTATTTTAGTTCTTACCACTTTTTCATTTTAGGATTTAAACGTCATTGGTGATCAACAACGGGTTTAGCATCAGGTTCCATATTAATCTTGTACAGACAGAGAGTGGGACTAATGCCCTTAAGATCATCAAGAGTATATCCAATAGCAGCTCGGTGCTTCTTCAGAATTTTCAATAATCTTTGTTCTTCATGTTCTGAAAGGTTAGCACTAATAATAACAGGATATATCTTTTTCTCATCAAGATAAGCATATTTCAAAGTGTCTGGCAATTGTTTTAATTCAAAGACAGAATCACCTTTAGGTGGAGGAGGACCTCCTAGAGTTTCAATAGACAAATTGTGTTTAAGCAGAGGTCATTGTTCAAAGAAAATTTTATCTATCTCATTTCTTTCATGCATATGCATATCATTTTCCTGGTCTAGCAAATATTGTTCTAGTGGTTCAGTAGGAGGCGCGACAATAGAAGCAAGACCAATTATTTCATCCTTACTAGGCAATTCTTTCTTATGATGCTTCCTATTGAACTTGGAAAATTAAACTCATGATACTCATCACCAAAACTAACACCGACAGTTTGTTTCTCACAATCTATTTTAGCATTAACGGTGTTTAAGAAAGGTCTACCGAAGATAATTGGACAAAAGTCATCTTGTGGGGAACCAAGAACAAGAAAATCAGTAGGATATTTTATTTTTCCACACAAGACTTCAACATCTCTAACAATCCTAAGTGCTGTGATGGTGTCTCTATTAGCAAGTTTAATAGTAACATCTATGTCTTCTATTTCGGCGGGTGCTATATCATTCATATTTTCTTGAAGGTAAAAGGAATAGCACTCATGCTAGCACCTAATTCACATAAACCATGATAACGGTGATCTCCTATTTTGACTGGGACAACAGGCATGCCAACAACAGGTCTATGTTTATCCTTTTCATCTGGTTTGGCAATTCTAGTAGCTTCATCATAGAAGTAAATAACATGCCCATCTATATTTTCTACCAAGAGATATTTAACCATAGCAACACTAGGTTCTACCTTAATTTGTTCAGCAGGTTTAGGTGCTCTAATATAACTTTTACCACAGTTGAAACCTTAGCATGTTCCTTTATCCTAACAAGGAAAGGTGGTTTTTCAATATAAGCAGTAGGAACAACTGGATCAACATTATAAATGAGAGTTTCATCTTTAGCTATTACCAGTTCTTTAATTTCTTCTTTAATAGGTGGGTGATATTTAAACCACTTCCTCCTTAGTAGATCAACATGATTAGAAAATGACTCACAAAAGGAGGCTACTATCTCAGAGTCAAATCCATATTTAGTGCTAAACTTTTGAAAAGCATCGGTATTCATAAAGGATTTAACGCAATCATACTTAAGCTTAATACCTGACTCGTTGCCTTCGTCGAGTTCCCAATCTTCAGAGTTGCATTTAATTATTTCTAAATGATCCCACCTGAATTCAATAGTATTCTTCATAAAGGAACCAGTACAAGAAGTATCGAGCATGGATTGATCATCACAAGAAAGCCAAGCATAAAAATTCTAAATAATAATTTCTCTTGAGAGCTCATGATTGGGGCATGAATATAACATTGACTTAAGCCTCCCCCAAGCTAGAGCGATACTCTCTCCTTCATGAGGCCAAGAATTATATATATATATATATATATATATATATATATATATATATATATAATTCCGATCATGATGAACTAGATGCATAGGATAATTTTTTTGGTGAAATTGCAATTTCAAACGATTCCAATTCCAAGATCCAATATCATCGCATAGCCTATACCATGCCAATGCTTTTCCCTTCAAAGATAAAGGGAAAACATTCTTCTTGGCTTCACCTCTGGGTAAACCTGCAACTTATATAATCCACATATATCAAGTGCATATCAGGAAGTTCGGTTCCGTCTCCTGCATAAGGATTGGCTAGCAGTTGTTCTATCATACCCAAAGGAACTTCATAACCAATATTTTCAGTAGGTGCAGTAGGTTGAGGGGTAACTAATTGTGGTTTTGGTTGAGGTGAACATACCCTGAACAAACCACTCAAAGGATTTTTCTCCATAGTAACAAGTGACAATAAATTTCAGCACGTAGTAATAATTTTTCCTTACCGGTTTCCACTTAGCAAGAGCGCTTCACTCCCCGGAAACGGCGCCAGAAAAGATCCTTGATGACCCACAAGTAAAGGAGATTAATCGTAGTCCTTACGATAAGTAAGAGTCGAACCCAACGAGGCGCAGAAGGAAACGACAAGTAGTTTTCAGCAAGTATTATTTGCAAGCACTAAAATTATAAGTAACGAGTAGTGATAGCAAGATAATTTGTAACGAGCAAGTAACGGTAATGGTAACAAAAGTGCAGCACTATCCCAATCCTTTTGTGGCAAAGGACAGGCCAAACAATCTCTTATGATAAGCAAAGCGTTCTTGATGGTACACGGGGATTTCATCTAGTCACTTTCGTCATGTTGGTTTGTTCTGTGTTCGCTACTTTCATAATTGGATATGTGGGTGGACAGGTGCTTAGGTGTTGTTCTTACTTGAACAAACCTCCTACTTATGATTAACCCCCTTGCAAGCATCCACAACTATGAGAAAAGTATTAAGATAAAATCTAACCATAGCATTAAACTTTTGGATCCAAACCAGTCCCTTACGGAGTAGCACATAAAGTAGGGTTTAAGATTCTGTCACTCTCGCAACCCATCATCTAATAACTACTCCATAATGCATTCCCTTAGGCCCTAATAAGGTGAAGTGCCATGTAGACAACATTCACATGACACCACTAAGGGAATCACAGCATACATACCATCAAAATATCAAACACATATCAAGTTCACATGATTACTTGCAACAAGATTTCTCCCGTGACCTCAAGAACAAAAGTAACTACTCACAAATGATAATCATAATCAAGATCAGAGGAGTATTAAATAGCATAATGGATATAAACATATAATATTCACCAAATAAACCATATAGTAATCAACTACAAGATGTAATCAACACTACGAGTCACCCACAAGCACCAACCAAAGGTTCCAGTAAAAGATTGAACACAAGAGATGAACTAGGGTTTTAGAGGAGATGGTGTTGTTGAAGATGTTGATGGAGATTGTCCTCCCCAAGATGGGAGAGTTGTTGATGATGATGATGATGACGATTTCCCCCTCCGGGAGGGAAGTTCCCCTGGCGGAATCGCTTCACGAAGGGCAAAAGTGCTCCTGCCCAAGTTCCGCCTCGAGACGGCGGCGCTTCATCTCGAAAGTCCTCTCCTTATTTTTTTTCTAGGTCAAAATGACTTATATACCAGAAGAGGGGCACCAGAGCTTGGCCGAGGAGCTTGTGTGTAACGCCCTCGATGCGGCTATAGCTCCCACGTGTCGAGGCACGACTTAGAGGCATAACCGCATTGAAAGCAATGTCGCAAGTCAGGCAATCATTACAACATCCCATGTAATATATGATAAAAGGGGGAGATAACATAGTTGGCTTACACTAGCCACGTCACATCAGAGTACATAAATAACATCCATCATACAAATCACTCATGGCCCGACTACGGTGCCAAAATAGAAAAGACCCCCAACATGCGACAAGGCCCTGAATCGGTAACCCCAACTAGGCACCACTACTGATCATCCGGAAAAGACACATAGTATCGCTGAGAGTCCTCGTCGAACTCCCACTTGAGCTCGTAATCGTCAACTGGAGTAGAAACACCTGGACCTGCATCTGGAGTTGTAGTATCTGTGAGCCACAGGGACTCAGCAATCTCACACCCACGCGATCAAGACTATTTAAGCTTATAGGACAGGTACGGCAATACAAGTGGATCTGCAGCAAGCGACTAGCATATATGGTGGCTAACTTATACGCAAATGAGAGCGAGAAGAGAAGGCGAAGCACGAGCGAGAAGCTAAAGGAACAACCTGCGCAAGCATAACTCCAACACCGTGTCCACTTCCCGGACTCCGCCAAGAAGGGGCCATCACGGTAACACACACGGTTGATTCATTTTAATTAAGTTAAGTTAAAGTTATCTACAACCGGACATTAACAAATTCCCATCTGCCCATAACCGCGGGCACGGCTTTCGAAAGATCAATCCCTGCAGGGGGGTCCCAACTTAGCCCATAACAAGCTCTCACGGTCAACGAAGGAATAGACCTCCACCCAAGACACACCGATCAGACTCGGTATCTTGGTACAACAAGATGATTCGACAGGTTAAAACAAGTCCAGCAACACCGCCCGAATGTGCCAACAAATCCCGATAGGAGCTGCACATATCTCTTTCTCAGGGCACGCTCGGATAGGTCAAGCTATGAGTAAAACCAACCCTCGAGTTTCCCCGAGGTGGCCCCGCAGGCTGCCTGGTTCGGACCAACACTCAGAGGAGCACTGGCCCGGGGGGGTTAAAATAAGATGACCCTCGGGCTCCGGAAACCCAAGGGAAAAAGAGGCTAGGTGGCAAATGGTAAAACCAATGTTGGGCATTGCTGGAAAAGCTTTAATCAAGGCGAACTATCAATGGGTTCCCATTATAGCCCAACCGCGTAAGGGACGCACAATCCGGGAACATAACACCAATATGACGGAAACTAGGGCGGCAAGAGTGGAACAAAACACTAGGCGAGAGGCCGAGCCTTCCACCCTTTACCAAGTATATAGATGCATTAAGATAACATAGAAATATAATGATATCCCAACAAGTAAAATAAATGTTCCAACAAGGAACGGCTCCAATCTTCACCTGCAGCTAACAACGCTATAAGAAGGGCTGAGCAAAGCGGTAACATAGCCAATCAACGGTTTGCTAGGACAATGGGGGGTTAGAGGTTCAACATGGCAATTGGGAGGCTGACAAGCAAATGGTAGGCATCGTAGCAGTGGCAAAGCAAAAGAGCGAGCAATCTAGCATAGCAAAGATAGTAGTGATTTCGAGGGTATGATCATCTTGCCTGCACAGTTGTCAGAGTTGACTGGATCCTCACAAGCAAACTCAACGGGCTCCTCGGTAGCGAACTCGTCTCCCGGCTATACCCAACAAGACAAACAAGCAACAAGGATACAATCAACCACGGGCAAGTCCAAGCAATATGATGAAATGACGATATGCTATGCGGGATGCGATGCGGGATGCAAAATGCAAGATATGACAGGAAATGCATGAACATGGAATCAACTTGGAAAACCAAGTGTGCCACTGGATAGAGGGGATGAAATCGATTGAAAACGATATAAAGATCATTGGAATCGGAGCTACGGTTTGGAAATGGCAAGCGTTTTAAGATATGACACCGGTATGCGATTTGCAGCAAGTAGGCATCTAAATGCAACGAAATGAACATGCTACAACCACCAAACATGAAAAAACAAATACATGGAAGTGATGTACACAAGATGGTTATCAAAACACTAGCACTGAGACATAGGCAAATTCATCCCTTAAGAGGTTCAAACAAGCATGGCTAAAACGCAAATGCAAAACAGATTCCAGACTTAGTGAAATTAACACTAGCCTGAAATTTCAGATCACGATGCTCTCTTCGGAGCAGCAAAACAACATGATAGAAAACCTGAACATGACAAGTAAGAACATGGCATGGAGCTACTCAACAAGCTTAACAAAACACCCAAAGTGACCTGGGGCCAAAAGGGTTCACAAAATACTCTACCGAGCTCACGAACATAGCTCGAACACAATCAGTTTTCAGACTTAGTGAAAACTGAGACATGCTGAAATATAACTCACGAAGGCATGTAAACGAGCTCGATGCACTCACTACGGTGCAAGTCATGGCAAGGAAAGCATATAACCAGCAATAAGGCACAATGTGCTAGCTACACATGGCAAGAACGAAGGCATAGCATGAATGGAACACTAACGGTAGCATCGGCAAAATCGCAAACAAGTTGACGATCTGCCCAGATTAACAACGAAGCAAAAGTTGAGCTCGATTGAGTCAACCTAGAGCACTCCACATATGCCAACAAAGACATGGATGGATAGAGCATAACATAGATATCAAAACTCCCTTACTGATCATCCTCAAAAGAGGCACGGATCACTAGGAAACAAGCTGGACATATAGCATCATGAACTAAAATATCCCAGACTTAGTGAAAATCACTAAGTCCCTGAAATCTGCAATCTCAGGTACCTCTCTTCGCAAGCTTGCACAAGACAACACACACATCCTAAAAATGCATGGGTGGAACCTCTGGAAAGAAGACAAAATGCTTAACAATTCATCCGAAAGGGGCACAGGCATATCATGCACGAATTAAACATGGCAAAAATGACAAAAGTGCATGATGAACTAACGGATCTGCGATTTAACTCACGAAGCCTCCTTCTAACAGCATTTTGGGTATCAAGATGACCTCAAATGCAAATGATGCAATGGAATGAAATGATGCACATGTCGAGGCGAAGATTTTGATATATCATACGCCCAAAACGGAGCTACGGTTGCGGAGATACAAGCAGTCAAAATAGCACGAAAATTAGGGTTTCAGGAGTGAAAAGTCAACCTAGTGGATCTAGATCTGGCTCACGGATCCCGAGGCGGCGGCGGTACTGTAGCTCGAGCCCGCCGGAGATGGCCGCGGCGGTGGCCGGAG
>NC_041385.1:321688403-321694227 GCF_002162155.2 Triticum dicoccoides | reverse complement strand
GCGGTCCCCGAGTGGGCGGGCTGCGGCGGCGGACGCTGTCCGGCCGGGGGCGGACACGTCCGTCGGTGGAGATCTTTTTTTTTAACTAGGGTTTCGGACGGGGGAAGAAGAGATCCGAATGGAGGGGGTATAAATAGGCATAGAGGGAGCTAGGACAGTCCAAATGAGGTGCGGTTTTCGCCCACACGATCGTGATCGAACGCTCTAGGACATGGAGCAGAGTTTGGTGGGTTTTGGGCCAAATTTGGGGGGTGTTGGGCTGCAACACACACGAGGCCTTTTCGGTCCCTCGGTTAACCGTTGGAGTAGCAAACGAAGTCCAAATGATACGAAACTTGACAGGCGGTCTACCGGTAGTAAACCAAGGCCGCTTGGCAAGTCTCGGACCAATCCGGAAATGTTTAATCCCCACACACAAAAGAAAGCTAGAAATGGCCACCGGAGGAGAACGAAGCGCCGGAATGCTAAACGGACAACGGGGAAAATGCTCGAATGCATGAGATGAACATGTATGCAAATGCAATGCACGAGATGACATGGTATGAGATGCATGAAAACGAAAACAACACACGGAGACAAAAACCCGAACCCGAGAAATAAATATAACTTGACACCGGAAACGGCAAGAGTTGGATACAAATATGGAAAGTATATCTGGGGCGTTACAACACTCCACCACTACGAAAAGATCTCGTCCCGAGATCTAGGACTGAAAGAACTCCGGGTACTCAGAACGGAGGTGATCCTCGCGTTCCCAGGTAGCTTCACGGTCGGAATGGTGAGACCACTTGACTTTGAGAAATTTGATTGACTTGTTGCGAGTCTTGCGTTCAGTCTCTTCAAGAATAGCAACTGGGTGCTCACGATAAGAGAGATCTTCTTGGAGCTCAATGTCCTCGAAGTTGACGGTGCGGTCAGGAGTCTTGAAGCACTTTCGAAGCTGAGAGACATGGAACACATCATGAACATTTGCAAAGTTTGAAGGAAGCTCGAGTTGATAGGCGAGGTCGCCTCTCTTGCTGACAATCTTGAAAGGTCCCACGTATTTAGGGGCAAGCTTCCCTTTGATACCGAAGCGACGAGTACCTTTCATGGGAGAGACGCGGAGGTAAACATGATCTCCGATCTCGAAAGCCAATTCACGGTGCTTACTATCATAGTAGCACTTCTGGCGGGATTGAGCTGCTTTGAGGTTATCACGAATGACTTTGCACATTTCTTCTGCCTTTGTGATTAAGTCATTACCCAGCAGCTGACGTTCACCGGTTTCAGACCAGTTGAGAGGTGTACGGCACTTCCTGCCATACAGAATTTCAAAGGGGGCCTTGCCCGAACTTGCTTGAAAGCTGTTGTTGTATGAGAATTCAGCATAAGGAAGACAATCCTCCCACTTCATGCCGAAGGAGATCACACAAGCCCTGAGCATATCTTCGAGAATCTGGTTGACACGCTCGACTTGACCGCTTGTTTGAGGATGGAAAGCTGTGCTGAAGCGGATGTTGGTGCCCATGGCCTTCTGAAAAGAATCCCAAAACTTGGAGGTAAAGATGCTGCCACGTAGAATTAAGGTAGAGAAATAAATCAACAAGGTACGGATCAAGAACGAATAATCGGTAAGAAATCCCAATCTCAAACCAATTTCCGTGGAAGAAGAACTAGAGCTACTAGAATTCCCACCTATGAAACTCCCGAACCTTTCCGGTTATGCAATCAGGTGTTGGGGATACAGGGGAAGCACAATATCTCACCCAAACTAGCAAATCCTACATCCAGCTGTATCCATCCTTCAACACATAACCAGGAAAACTTCGGAAACCATCTACCTCAACCTTCGAAAAGCATCTGTTATACAAGTTATGGCGATACTCCCGAACTCCCGCCCCAGTACTGGGTGGCGTCGAGGTTATCTCACCAACGAACTGTATAAAAGAGATTTTCGATGTCGGCGAACATATCTCAAGTATACCAGAATTGCAACGATAAAATTGTGACGACAACACCTCGGAGCTCAACTCCCCGGGACACTGCCACAACCCCTAAAGACAGGAGGCACCAAGAACAATGTTCTCGTCACAAAACCATCGGAACAAACCCAAGATACTCGCGTGATCCTAAAAAAAATTTTAGTGAAATTTGAGAAGAGAAGAGTCAAAACTCTACGTCAGGATGCCTTACCAGAGCGATGAGGAGACTGGGAAGTAAAAAATTCCTAAGCTCTCCGATATATAATTCCTAAGGACCCAAAACATTTTTCTAGACACAACTCGGCTGCTAAAAACGATCAAGCAATGGGGGCTCCTAAGATCGGGGAAGGCTCTGATTACCAACTTGTAACGCCCTCGATGCGGCTATAGCTCCCACGTGTCGAGGCACGACTTAGAGGCATAACCGCATTGAAAGCAATGTCGCAAGTCAGGCAATCATTACAACATCCCATGTAATATATAATAAAAGGGGGAGATAACATAGTTGGCTTACACTCGCCACGTCACATCAGAGTACATAAATAACATCCATCATACAAATCACTCATGGCCCGACTACGGTGCCAAAATAGAAAAGACCCCCAACATGCGACAAGGCCCTGAATCGATAACCCCAACTAGGCACCACTACTGATCATCCGGAAAAGACACATAGTATCGCTGAGAGTTCTCGTCGAACTCCCACTTGAGCTCGTAATCGTCAACTGGAGCAGAAACACCTGGACCTGCATCTGGAGTTGTAGTATCTGTGAGCCACAGGGACTCAGCAATCTCACACCCACGCGATCAAGACTATTTAAGCTTACAGGACAGGTACGGCAATACAAGTGGAGCTGCAGCAAGCGACTAGCATATATGGTGGCTAACTTATACGCAAATGAGAGCGAGAAGAGAAGGCGAAGCACGAGCGAGAAGCTAAAGGAACAACCTGCGCAAGCATAACTCCAACACCTTGTCCACTTCCCGGACTCCGCCGAGAAGGGGCCATCACGGTAACACACATGGTTGATTCATTTTAATTAAGTTAAGTTAAAGTTATCTACAACCGGACATTAACAAATTCCCATCTGCCCATAACCGCGGGCACGGCTTTCGAAAGATCAATCCCTGCAGGGGGGTCCCAACTTAGCCCATAACAAGCTCTCACGGTCAACGAAGGAATAGACCTCCACCCAAGACACACCGATCAGACTCGGTATCTTGGTACAACAAGATGATTCGACAGGTTAAAACAAGTCCAGCAACACCGCCCGAATGTGCCAACAAATCCCGATAGGAGCTGCACATATCTCTTTCTCACGGCACGCTCGGATAGGTCAAGCTACGAGTAAAACCAACCCTCGAGTTTCCCCGAGGTGGCCCCGCAGGCTGCCTGGTTCGGACCAACACTCAGAGGAGCACTGGCCCGGGGGGGTTAAAATAAGATGACCCTCGGGCTCCGGAAACCCAAGGGAAAAAGAGGCTAGGTGGCAAATGGTAAAACCAATGTTGGGCATTGCTGGAAAAGCTTTAATCAAGGCGAACTATCAAGGGGTTCCCATTATAGCCCAACCGCGTAAGGGACGCACAATCCGGGAACATAACACCGATATGACGGAAACTAGGGCGGCAAGAGTGGAACAAAACACTAGGCGAGAGGCCGAGCCTTCCACCCTTTACCAAGTATATAGATGCATTAAGATAACATAGAAATATAATGATATCCCAACAAGTAAAATAAATGTTCCAACAAGGAACGGCTCCAATCTTCACCTGCAGCTAACAACGCTATAAGAAGGGCTGAGCAAAGCGGTAACATAGCCAATCAACGGTTTGCTAGGACAATGGGGGGTTAGAGGTTCAACATGGCAATTGGGAGGCTGACAAGCAAATGGTAGGCATCGTAGCAGTGGCAAAGCAAAAGAGCGAGCAATCTAGCATAGCAAAGATAGTAGTGATTTCGAGGGTATGATCATCTTGCCTGCACAGTTGTCAGAGTTGACTGGATCCTCACAAGCAAACTCAACGGGCTCCTCGGTAGCGAACTCGTCTCCCGGCTATACCCAACAAGACAAACAAGCAACAAGGATACAATCAACCACGGGCAAGTCCAAGCAATATGATGAAATGACGATATGCTATGCGGGATGCGATTCGGGATGCAAAATGCAAGATATGACAGGAAATGCATGAACATGGAATCAACTTGGAAAACCAAGTGTGCCACTGGATAGAGGGGATGAAATCGATTGAAAACGATATAAAGATCATTGGAATCGGAGCTACGGTTTGGAAATGGCAAGCGTTTTAAGATATGACACCGGTATGCGATTTGCAGCAAGTAGGCATCTAAATGCAACGAAATGAACATGCTACAACCACCAAACATGAAAAAACAAATACATGGAAGTGATGTACACAAGATGGTTATCAAAACACTAGCACTGAGACATAGGCAAATTCATCCATTAAGAGGTTCAAACAAGCATGGCTAAAACGCAAATGCAAAACAGATTCCAGACTTAGTGAAATTAACACTAGCCTGAAATTTCAGATCACGATGCTCTCTTCGGAGCAGCAAAACAACATGATAGAAAACCTGAACATGACAAGTAAGAACATGGCATGGAGCTACTCAACAAGCTTAACAAAACACCCAAAGTGACCTGTGGCCAAAAGGGTTCACAAAATACTCTACCGAGCTCACGAACATAGCTCGAACACAATCAGTTTTCAGACTTAGTGAAAACTGAGACATGCTGAAATATAACTCACGAAGGCATGTAAACGAGCTCGATGCACTCACTACGGTGCAAGTCATGGCAAGGAAAGCATATAACCAGCAATAAGGCACAATGTGCTAGCTACACATGGCAAGAACGAAGGCATAGCATGAATGGAACACTAACGGTAGCATCGGCAAAATCGCAAACAAGTTGACGATCTGCCCAGATTAACAACGAAGCAAAAGTTGAGCTCGATTGAGTCAACCTAGAGCACTCCACATATGCCAACAAAGACATGGATGGATAGAGCATAACATAGATATCAAAACTCCCTTACTGATCATCCTCAAAAGAGGCACGGATCACTAGGAAACAAGCTGGACATATAGCATCATGAACTAAAATATCCCAGACTTAGTGAAAATCACTAAGTCCCTGAAATCTGCAATCTCAGGTACCTCTCTTCGCAAGCTTGCACAAGACAACACACACATCCTAAAAATGCATGGGTGGCACCTCTGGAAAGAAGACAAAATGCTTAACAATTCATCCCAAAGGGGCATAGGCATATCATGCACGAATTAAACATGGCAAAAATGACAAAAGTGCATGATGAACTAACGGATCTGCGATTTAACTCACGAAGCCCCCTTCTAACAGCATTTTGGGTATCAAGATGACCTCAAATGCAAATGATGCAATGGAATGAAATGATGTACATGTCGAGGCGAAGATTTTGATATATCATACGCCCAAAACGGAGCAACGGTTGCGGAGATACAAGCAGTCAAAGGTAGCACGAAAATTAGGGTTTCAGGAGTGAAAAGTCAACCTAGTGGATCTAGATCTGGCTCACGGATCCCGAGGCGGCAGCGGTACTGTAGCTCGAGCCCGCCGGAGAAGGCCGCGGCGGTGGCCGGAGAAAGGGGGAGCTCGCCGGGCCTTGGCCGGAGAGGAGGGGCGCCGGCCCGGACGACGAGGAGGCGCGGCGAAGGGCGGCGGGGCCGGCTCGGGCGCCGTGGCGCGGACGCCGGGGCGGAGCGGCGCGGCTCGCCGGAGGCGCGGTCACCGGAGACGGCGGCGCGGGGGCCGGAGGCGGGGAAGGCGGCGGATCCGGGCGGGAGGCGAGCCCCG
>NC_041385.1:321685181-321687269 GCF_002162155.2 Triticum dicoccoides | reverse complement strand
GCGGCGGACGCTGTCCGGCCGGGGGCGGACACGTCCGTCGGTGGAGATCTTTTTTTTAAACTAGGGTTTCGGACGGGGGAAGAAGAGATCCGAATGGAGGGGGTATAAATAGGCATAGAGGGAGCTAGGAGAGTCCAAATGAGGTGCGGTTTTCGCCCACACGATCATGATCGAACGCTCTAGGACATGGAGCAGAGTTTGGTGGGTTTTGGGCCAAATTTGGGGGGTGTTGGGCTGCAACACACACGAGGCCTTTTCGGTCCCTCGGTTAACCGTTGGAGTAGCAAACGAAGTCCAAATGATACGAAACTTGACAGGCGGTCTACCGGTAGTAAACCAAGGCCGCTTGGAAAGTCTCGGACCAATCCGGAAATGTTTAATCCCCACACACGAAAGAAAGCTAGAAATGGCCACCGAAGGAGAACGAAGCGCCGGAATGCTAAACGGACAACGGGGAAAATGCTCGAATGCATGAGATGAACATGTATGCAAATGCAATGCACGAGATGACATGGTATGAGATGCATGAAAACGAAAACAACACACGGAGACAAAGACCCGAACCCGAGAAATAAATATAACTTGACACCGGAAACGGCAAGAGTTGGATACAAATATGGAAAGTATATCTGGGGCGTTACATTGTGCCCACCTGGTGGGCCTCCTCTGGTAGTTATTTGCTCCAATAATTCTTATATATTCCATAAAAATCCCCGTGAAGTTTCAGCTCATTTGGAGATGTGTGGAATAGGTGGCCTAACGTAGCTTTTTCAGGTCCAGAATTCCAGCTGCTAGTATTCTCCCTCTTTGTGTGAACCTTGCATATTATGAGAGAAAAGGCATTAGAATGACTCCATAAAGCATTACTATGCATAAAAACATCATAAATAACAGTAGGAAAACATGATGCAAAATGGACGTATCAACAGGCTATGCCATCAATCGATGTCAGTGCGAGGAATAGGCCATGCAATGGATGCAGTAAGAGCTATAAGTGTATGAAATCCCAACAGAAACTAAGTGTGTGCGCATCCAACTCGCTTGCTCATGAAGACCTCGGGCATTTGAGGAAGCCCGTCATCGGAATATGCAAGCCAAGTTCTATAATGAAAAAAAATCCACTAGTATATGAAAGTGACAACTCAGGAGACTCTCTATATGAAGAACATGGTGCTACTCTGAAGCACGGGTGTGGAAAAATGATAGCGACATTGCCCCTTCTCTCTTTTCTCTTTTTTTTCTCGTTTTCATTTTTTCTCCCTTTTTTCGCCCGGAGTCTCATCCCGACTTGTGGGGGAATCATAGTATCCATCATTCTTTCCTCATTGGGACAATGCTCTAGTAAGGATGATCATTACACTTCCATTTACTTACAACTCGATATAACAACTAGATAAAACTGAAACAATATGACTCCATATGAATGCCTCTGGCAGTGTACCAGGATATGCAATGATCTAGCATAACATGTATAATAATGATGAACAGTGGCTGAGCCACAAATATCATGTTAGCTCTATGTGACGCCCGGATAATCGAGCTACAGTAAACCTCTACTAATGGTGCCATGTCACCTCGGTTACTGTTGATAAACTCGAGTTAGTTCAAAACTGATTCAAATTCAAATTTGAAATAAAGTCAAACACTAAAAGTTTTCAAAAGCTAAAACTATAATGTTCTCAATGTGGCAAATAAATCATAAGTAATTATGGTGGAGGATCCACATTATTATAAAATAATTAAAGGCACTAAAATAAATAAAACAATGACCGAAATAATAACTTAATTTTCTTTTAATTAACAGAGAATACAAGGCACTTTACTTTTGTCCCAAACTTTTTGTGAGAACAACTGATTTTACAAATCTAATTGAGGGGTGGGTTTCACTTTTTTCTAAAAACTACAAACTATTAAATAAGTAAAAGAAAATAGAAACAAGGAAATAAATAAAAGGAACGGTAAAATAAAAACAAAACATAGCAAAAAAAACGAAGCAAGCCCCCCCCCCCTCCCCTGGGCCGTTCGGCCCAGCAGGGCACCAGGCCATTGGGCTGGCCCAGCCGCGCCCCTGCATAACCCCCACACCGA
>NC_041385.1:321681299-321683771 GCF_002162155.2 Triticum dicoccoides | reverse complement strand
CGTCGTGGTATCAGCCGAAGCACTTCAGACGTCAGCGACGGAGCGGCGCGCGCCGAATTGGACTGGAACGCCACTAGGCTAGGTCTGCTTTCGGCCGCCCTCGCAACGTGCAGGTGTGCTATGGGCGATGGGCCCAGACCCCTGTGCGCTTAGGTTTAGACCGGCGTGCTGGCCTCTCTGTTGTGCCTAGGTGGGGCTGCGACGTGTTGATCTTCCGAGGGCGGGCATGACCCAGGAAAGTGTGTCCGGCCAAATGGGATCAAGCGTGTTGGGTTATGTGGTGCACCCCTGCAGGGAAGTTAATCTATTCGAATAGCCGTGATCTTCGGTAACAGGACGACTTGGAGTTGTACCTTGACCTTATGACAACTAGAACCGGATACTTAATAAAACACACCCTTCCAAGTTCCACAGACAACCCGGTGATCGCTTTTCTACAGGGCGACGAGAGGAGGATCGCCGGGTAGGAATATGCTATGCGATGCTACTGGAGATGCTGCTTGGAGATGCTACTTGGAGATGCTACTCGGAGGACTACAATCTACTCTCTTCTATATGCTGCAAGACGGAGGCTACCAGAAGCGTAGTCTTCGACAGGATTAGCTATCCCCCTCTTATTCTGGCATTCTGCAGTTCAGTCCACCGATATGGCCTCCTTACACATATACCCATGCATATGTAGTGTAGCTCCTTGCTTGCGAGTACTTTGGATGAGTACTCACGGTTGCTTTTCTCCCTCTTTTCCCCTTTCCCTTCTACCTGGTTGTCGCAACCAGATGCTGGAGTCCAGGAGCCAGACGCCACCGTCGACGACGACCCCTACTACACCGGAGGTGCCTACTACTACGTGCTGCCCGCTGACGACGACCAGGAGTAGTTAGGAGGATCCCAGGCAGGAGGCCTGCGCCTCTTTCGATCTGTACCCCCCAGTTTGTGCTAGCCTTCTTAAGGCAAACTTGTTTAACTTATGTCTGTACTCAGATATTGTTGCTTCCGCTGACTCGTCTATGATCGAGCACTTGTATTCGAGCCCTCGAGGCCCCTGGCTTGTATTATGATGCTTGTATGACTTATTTTATTTGTAGAGTTGTGTTGTGATATCTTCCCGTGAGTCCCTGATCTTGATCGTACACAATTGCGTGCATGATTAGTGTACGATTAAATCGGGGGCATCACAAGTTGGTATCAGAGCCGACTGCCTGTAGGAATCCCCCTTCCAACTCCTTGGCCGAAGTCGAGTCTAGACATTGCAAAACTTTTACTAACATGGCTGTGTGTCTTACGGGCACACGTCGCCATTGGGTGGTAGTAGGATCTTTTACTCCTCGACCTTTACTCTGGGACTCTGATCTCTCCTCTATTCGGGTTAAATGAAGTTTACAAAAAAATCTAACTTTAGGTCCTCGAAAATACTTTCTCCCGGAGAGCCCCTTCAGTCCGGATGGTCACCGACTGCACCAGAAGATTTCGGAGATACTCTTTGATATTCTATCGAGACTTTGTGCCCATCACTTTTGCTATTCCCGACCACCGATAAATCCTTACGGATAACTTCTTACACTTGCCATTCTTACGATCATTCCCCATTGTTCTTGTTATTACAAGATACCCGAAGTTTTCTCTATTGTTCCGAGAATACTTCGTGCCTACTGCCTAGCAGTTCTTTGCCACATGAATACCCCTTCAAATAAATCGCCGCACTTGCCGAGTATCCGCTCATCCCCAGTTGTTCTTGTGTTTCACAAAAGTCTTCAAAAATAATATTCGATCTTCCGAAAATCCTCTGGAGCCTTTGGCTCTTGAAATTCTTGCTTGCTTGCATTATGGTTAATCCCATAACTCTCGTAGTCTTAATGACATTCCTTGTCATTATCATTTTGAGTCTGTTGACTCAATATGTTTGCGAATACACGCAATCATCATTGATCCTTATAAATTACCTTTCCGGCTGAGCTGCCTTTCTTTTAACTGGAATTGGTTCTCGGCCAATCCAATTGTCGTTGATTGTACCCTAAGGCTATTCAACTTATCCATCCCTAATCAGAGCATTGCTTCTGATCCCTTGATTTGGAAATCATAATTCCTTTGCATTTGACAATTGAGTTAGTCAGTGTTTCTATAATTTGATCTCCTTGCACTCTTCTTCCTCTAGTTGAGTACCGATGCTCACGTCAGATCCCTTGTGGACCATCAGGCCCATTGTTGGATTTTATCCGTCAGCATCCTTCATACTCAATAACCTTGTGAGCCTTCCCTTGGATACATAATGCCCTTGGTAATTGTACCATCTACTTTCTCAACCTTGCTCTACTTTCGAGCTTGTGTTATTTACTCTTGAAACTCGTGGTATATGTTTCTAAGAAGCCCCTATGGGTTGAACATATGCTTTCTCTAAACCGTGTGAACCTGAAAGTTTTCACGAGTCATACTCTTCTGGTGCTTCACCAGATAAAATTTCAACACTGCAACTTC
>NC_041385.1:321668887-321676159 GCF_002162155.2 Triticum dicoccoides | reverse complement strand
CGTCATGCTGACGTCAGCATACACTATTCTGGATAATGTTAGAGTTATATAATTAAATAAATTTCAGAAAATTCATAAAATCTTTAGAAAATCATATCTTTTAATCCGTAACTCGGATTAAAATATTTTCAACACGAAAGTTGCTCAGAACGACGAGACGATTCCGGATACGCAGTCCGTTCGTCCGCCACACCCCTCTAACCTATCGAACCCGCAACTTTCCCCCTCCGGCTCCTCTGCCCGAAAACACGAAACACCGGGAATACTTTCCCGGATGTTTTCCCCCCTTCACCGGTATCACCTACTACCGCGTTAGGGCACACCGAACACCGCGTATTGCCTTGTTATATTTTGTGATGCTTTGTTTGCTCTGTATTCATTATTTCTTCCCCCTCTTCTCTCCGGTAGACTACGAGACCGACGCTGATGCCACCGAGTACGACTACGTCATCGACGACCCCTCCTTGTCTGAGCAACCAGGCAAGCCCCCCCCCCCTTGATCACCAGATATCGCCTACTCTTCTCTATACTGCTTGCATTAGAGTAGTGTAGCATGTTACTGCTTTCCGTTAATCCTATTCTGATGCATAGCCTGACATTGTCGCTACATTTGTTGATACCTTACCTGCAATCCTAAATGCTTAGTATAGGATGCTAGTCTATCATCATTGGCCTTACATTCTTGTCAGTCTGCCTTGCTATACTATCGGGCCGTGATCACTTGGGAGGTGATCACGGGTATATACTATACATACATACTATACAGATGGTGACTAAAGTCGGGTCAGCTCATTGAGTACCCGCAAGTGATTCTGACGAGGGGGCTGAAAGGACAGGTGGCTCCATCCCGGTAGAGGTGGGCCTGGGTTCCCGACGGCCCTCGACTGTTACTTTGTGGCGGAGCGACAGGGCAGGTTGAGACCACCTAGGAGACAGGTGGGCCTGGCCCTGTTCGGCGTTCGCGGATACTTAACACGCTTAACGAGATCTTGGTATTTGATCTGAGTCGGCTACGAGCCTATACACACTAACCATCTACGTGGGAGTAGTTATGGGTATCCCGACGTCGTGGTATCAGCCGAAGCACTTCAGACGTCAGCGACGGAGCGGCGCGCGCCGAATTGGACTGGAACGCCACTAGGCTAGGTCTGCTTTCGGCCGCCCTCGCAACGTGCAGGTGTGCTATGGGCGATGGGCCCAGACCCCTGTGCGCTTAGGTTTAGACCGGCGTGCTGGCCTCTCTGTTGTGCCTAGGTGGGGCTGCGACGTGTTGATCTTCCGAGGGCGGGCATGACCCAGGAAAGTGTGTCCGGCCAAATGGGATCAAGCGTGTTGGGTTATGTGGTGCACCCCTGCAGGGAAGTTAATCTATTCGAATAGCCGTGATCTTCGGTAACAGGACGACTTGGAGTTGTACCTTGACCTTATGACAACTAGAACCGGATACTTAATAAAACACACCCTTCCAAGTTCCACAGACAACCCGGTGATCGCTTTTCTACAGGGCGACGAGAGGAGGATCGCCGGGTAGGAATATGCTATGCGATGCTACTGGAGATGCTGCTTGGAGATGCTACTTGGAGATGCTACTCGGAGGACTACAATCTACTCTCTTCTATATGCTGCAAGACGGAGGCTACCAGAAGCGTAGTCTTCGACAGGATTAGCTATCCCCCTCTTATTCTGGCATTCTGCAGTTCAGTCCACCGATATGGCCTCCTTACACATATACCCATGCATATGTAGTGTAGCTCCTTGCTTGCGAGTACTTTGGATGAGTACTCACGGTTGCTTTTCTCCCTCTTTTCCCCTTTCCCTTCTACCTGGTTGTCGCAACCAGATGCTGGAGTCCAGGAGCCAGACGCCACCGTCGACGACGACCCCTACTACACCGGAGGTGCCTACTACTACGTGCTGCCCGCTGACGACGACCAGGAGTAGTTAGGAGGATCCCAGGCAGGAGGCCTGCGCCTCTTTCGATCTGTACCCCCCAGTTTGTGCTAGCCTTCTTAAGGCAAACTTGTTTAACTTATGTCTGTACTCAGATATTGTTGCTTCCGCTGACTCGTCTATGATCGAGCACTTGTATTCGATCCCTCGAGGCCCCTGGCTTGTATTATGATGCTTGTATGACTTATTTTATTTGTAGAGTTGTGTTGTGATATCTTCCCGTGAGTCCCTGATCTTGATCGTACACAATTGCGTGCATGATTAGTGTACGATTAAATCGGGGGCGTCACACTCTATATGATCATGCAAAGCAATATGACAATGAACACATATGTCATGAGAACGGAAAGGTGGAAGTAGCATGGCAATATATCTTGGAATGGCCATGGAAATGCCATAACATGTATGTATGCTGGCTATTTTTAGAGAGATATAAGGAGGCTTATGTTTGATAGAGTGTATCATACCATGGGGTTCGGATGCACCAGTGAAGTTTGCACTAATTCTCGAGGTGAGAAAGGGCAATACAAGGTACCCAAGACGCTAGCAAATTGTAGAAAGGTAGAGTGCGTATAATCCATGGACTCACATTAGTCATAAAGAACTCACATACTTATTGTGAAAGCCTATTAGCCCTCGAAGCAAAGTACTACTCGCATGCCCCTAGGGAATTGGTTGGTAGGAGTTAATCATCGTGCGCATACAATTATAACAGCACTAAAGGATTTAAATCAGAAATACAAATCCTCAAACCTCCGAAATACAAATGCTCAAACCTCCCGGCCATGCCATGACCGAGACTTAGATGAGAAGTTAATAACAAGCTTTAATACCAATATTTCTAATAACCAATGATCATGAACCAATATCCTTTCATTACGACATCAATATCATTAAACCATACATTTCATATTTAATGATCAACATGAAAGTTTTTATTATATCCCCCTTGAAAACCTATCCTTCCTAGACTAGTCTTATAATACGTTCATACTACCACTTCCTATTCCTAGACTCTCAAAAAGATTTAAGTGAAGCATGATAGTGCAATCATTTCTATAAAATATAACCACCGACGTGCTCTAACAAGTATAAGTGAAGCACAAGAACAACTGCATAGCTCAAAACATATAAGTGAAGCACATAGAGTATTCTAACAAATCACGATAAATGTGTGTCTTCTCAAAAGGTGTGTCCACCAAACAATGATTGTCGAAAACTAAAAAGAAAACAAAGAAAAAACTACTATGTCACAAGATGCTTCAAGCAAAAATC
The DNA here is from genome assembly GCF_002162155.2 of Triticum dicoccoides. Classification (NCBI taxonomy): domain Eukaryota; kingdom Viridiplantae; phylum Streptophyta; class Magnoliopsida; order Poales; family Poaceae; genus Triticum; species Triticum dicoccoides. The sequence goes on along the minus strand of NC_041385.1, from coordinate 321,672,934 downwards.
ATAGCATGTGATGAATAAGAATGTAGCTCCAAGTAACATACAGATAGATTGTAGATGAAAGAGGGGACGCCATCCGGGCATCCCCAAGCTTAGGCTGTGGCACCCCGGCTCAGATAAACTGGAACGCCCTGTATTCCAGCCCAAAGACCGAGGAGAAGTATTCTGGAATATAGCACTGCTTGACATAGAACAAATCAACTCTTATTACAAAGGATATATACAAAGGTCTGATGTTACAAAGTATCACATCAGCACGGCGACACTACGCCTGTGATACTACACTTGCTCTATGCTTGCAGCGGAACAACTCGTAGCAGCGGAAATCTTCTAGCAGCAAAACAATGACAAAGGTGGTGAACTCCACTCTGCAAAAGACTCTGGCTGGGACACGATCTAGCTCACACGAACGGAAACCACGACAAGCAAACAAACACGTCATCACCTGCAATCTGGCGTGACACGCCAGGTCAGTACATTGAATGTACTTGCAAGCTCACAACAACCAAAAACATCAAGGGAAGACAACAACATAGCATTAGCAGATGTAACACCCCAAAAATTTAACCAAGTTTTTGATATTAAAATCTTGCCAGGAGTTTTAAATTTTTGCACTCTGGACCTTTCTGTGGATTTCAGAAAGAAAACTCTTCTTTTTATGTTAATGAGTTTCATCTTTCCCAAGTGGAGCTTTCCAAAAATTTTGGACTTCTATGCCATCTCATTAAAACAATTTCTAAATCAGTAGATTTGTTTATTAAATTATTTCACCCTGAGCTTTAATCATTAAAATGGCTTGTTTTAATTTTTTGGAGCTCTGTTTGTACTGCAACCAGCTGATAAACTTAGAGAAAAATTCAACCAAATTTTGGAGACATCATGTGAGGTCTCTAAATCATTTCTGTGCAATTATATATCTATTTCATTGCATATTATGAGTTTTATGCCTGTTTTTCTTCTCTGGTCCAGCGGACAGTTTTGCTCTGGAACCCATTTAAATAATTCCCTAGAGCCTCCACCAAAATTATGGGATGTCAGTAGCAGCATATGATTCCACTTTATGCAAAAACATAGTGTTGTTCTTTGGTAGATTTGAGTGCATCAACCTCCTTTTCATTCTGGACCAGACTTGTGTTTTCTACTGCAACCCTATGATTTCTTGCTCTAGTGACTTTGTGTTTTCTCATGCTTGTAGTCAACCCTGCAAAACCCCTAAGTCCAGGAGCATGCTCTCTTTGGAACACTTTTGGCCCTTGTAATAATGCCATTTACTTCCTGTCCAGAAGTGTAGTTTTGCAAAACTTGCACTAGCAAGTTTCTCCTTCTTGCAAACTAACTTCACCACCCTCTCTTGCACCCATAGAGACACTGCTCTGGAGAATTTGGCCACTCCAAGAACTACCTAGGTGCCTTTGGCATTTTGTCAAACACTCTGAGTGCACAGCCAGATTTGGCATGACTTCAAGTTTTCTTGATGAACTTGAGCCCCTGACCAAATCACCATGTCCCTCAGTCCCCTTGCTAAGTCTAGACTAGTCCTGTTAATTGCCAGCCTCAAGCGCAACCTCTAGGATGCCCTGGCATTTTGTCGAGCAAGTCCCGGGCATGCTCTGGGCGCGCCCAGAGCGTGCGTTTGGCACCCGTGCGCCCGAGACGCCGTGTCGCACCCCGCACCCAAATCCGGCCCGTGACCGGCCCCAGCCAGCACGCCGTGTCCCCTTGCATCTCCACACCACCCCGACCAACCTGGCACCCCACAGCGCCGCTGTCAGGATGACCGTGGCGGCTAGCTGACGGCCGCTTGCAGGCCCGGCCGTGGCAGCGCCGCCCAAGCCGCCAACGCTTGCCACCTGCCTCCTAGAACAGTGCGTGCTCATCCACAGCTTTGTCCTCTAGCGCGCGTCGCCGCCACGTCGCCCTAGCTACAGAACGGCGGTCGCCGGCAAGCTTATCCACGGCCGCCGCAAACCGACCTCCATCGCCTATATAAGAGGCCCCCGAGCTCAAACCCGCACGGAGGCAGCCTCACGCTGTCCCACCTGTGCCCCCCTAGCCGTCAATCGTTGGGAAAGGGTCGTCTCCTTCCTCTCCGGCAACTCCAGCCGCCGCCACTGACCCAACCAGTCCAGCGCCACCAAAGCCTCCCCCTCTCCACTCTCTCCACCAGGAACCTTCCCTTCCTCCTGTGAGCACGTTCCTCTACTTGATTTTGATCGAAAACCACTGCTGCCCGAAACTCACTTTCTCCGACGACCACCGTCCGCCGCGGAGCTCACCGCCGGCAGCCCCGACCACCCCAGAGAGCAAAGTGACCACCGGAGGGACCGTCTTGATCTTGCGGACCCACCCCGGTCATCTGGAACCCACGAGGAGCCGCCGTTCGCCGGCAATGATCGCCGGAATCCCCGCCTCTGCCCGGCCCGAGGAAGAAGAGGGAGGGAGACCAGTCAAACCTGACCAGTGGGCCAGACGGGCCCACTGTCAGTGGCTCAGACGCAGCCACGCTGGATAAGTGGAAGCGTATTTCCAGATTACGCCTTCGACGTGTACGTGTCTATTACGAAACGTTTTTCTTTTCTGTTTTATTTTTTATAAAACAGATTTTTGACCAAACTTTGACCGGCTGTATTGTTTTAAATACAACTCCAAATGAATTAATTCTTTTTCCTACCTCTCTCAAAAATTGTCTAGTTTATTTTAAGATTTATTTGAAAAAATTTCAACACAAATTTTTGTGCTGTTTTGTGTTGTGTGTTAATTCATATATATTCTTTTAAATAGGACTTTTGAAGATTTCAAGATGTTTTGGATGCACCCTTCTTTCCCATGACCTGAAGGCAAGTATTCTGAGCCCTGGTGAAATTTATGTGTGTGTTGTTTGAATCAGTGACAACACCACCGCGACGCGTGCATACGTCATTTTATGTGAGGAAGTGACCCTACTTATGAGTGCATTTTCAATGAGTTGGTGCTAATGAAGTTGACATGAATTGTGATGGAAATCTCCATCATACGTCTGTCATGCATACTGGAAGGGAAGCCGGGAAGGCCTCTGTCTTGGGTAGACACGGTCTTGTCCCTAGTCCCCCGTCGAGACGGTCGTGTCCGGTATGGCATGAGGGGTATGTCGCGTGATGTTTCTATCTGTTATTTGAAATATGTGCATTGTTATGCTAATCATGCAGGATATAATACAACCTCCTGAGTCGACCGTAGATCGAGTCTTGTGCCAGTAACCCCCATACTTGCTTCGTACTACCACTTGTCTCTACAATAAGTAGGGTATGGTTCAGTAAGTTGTCAACCCCTTTCCTAGCACACACCGTACAGAGAGGCCGTGGTGGAAGATACTGGAGGCATCCGGTAGTCATGCCACCGGGTCCGGGAGAATGGGTGTTTCGGTTGTAGCCGAAGGGGGTAGCTTCCCCAATTTTGCGCGCGGTATAAATTTTGTGATCCCATGTTACGTCGAGGTTGTAGCCTCCCCACATAGAGTTTTGCTTGACAGGCGTCGTGGGTGATTCCAGACACATGTGAGTTAAGCTGGTGTGTGCAAGTTAGGTGTGTTTCCAACAAAAAGACCGTAGACGGAATTAGTCCCGATGGACTAAGGAAATCCGTTACTCGTGGGTAAAGAGTACACTCTCTGCAGAGATTAAATCTATTCGAATAGCCATGTCCATGGTTAAGGATTACAGTCTGGGATGGGTCAAGTGTCGGTCTTAGTGTCGGTCTTCGGAGGTGAAACTGTTAAACCATAACTGAAATCATAACTTGTGACTTGTGATAATTATGATTATTATTATTGTGGACTTACCCGTGATATTATTGTTATTATTGAGTATCCCTGGAATGGTTCTACCTCCGGGATATTTACTATGATTGTTTCTTTTAAAAGCCCTTTAGGTGGTGTCGCTCAGACGCCCGACTGGGGCATTTCTTTTAAAGCCCTTTATGTGGTGTCGCTCAGACGCCCGACTGTGGCATTTCTTTTAAAGCCCTTTATGTGGTGTCGCTCAGACGCCCGACTGTGGCATTTCTTTTAAAACC
>NC_041385.1:321668415-321668690 GCF_002162155.2 Triticum dicoccoides | reverse complement strand
GGTGTCGCTCAGACGCCCGACTGTGGCATTTCTTTTAAAAGCCCTTTATGTGGTGTCGCTCAGACGCCCGACTGTGGCATTTCTTTTAAAGCCCTTTATGTGGTGTCGCTCAGACACCCGACTGTGGCATTTCTTTTAAAAGCCCTTTATGTGGTGTCGCTAAGACGCCCGACTGTGGCATTGCTTGTTATTTATTTCATAAATTTTAATACTACTATGTTATTGCATTTTTATAAATAACTTGCTTGCACGCATCAGAGTTTTATTTATCTTTT
>NC_041385.1:321615624-321668304 GCF_002162155.2 Triticum dicoccoides | reverse complement strand
TCAGACGCCCGACTGTGGCATTTCTTTCAAAAGCCCTTTATGTGGTGTCGCTCAGACGCCAGACTGTGGCATTTCTTTCAAAAGCCCTTTATGTGGTGTCGCTCAGACGCCCAACTGTGGCATTTTTGTTATTTATTTCATAATTTAATATTTTATGTTATTGCATATTTATTTTTTTAGATGCTCGTACGCATCAGAGTTTTATTTATCATTGGTAATGGACGTTATGCTCATATAATATTTTCAGCACATCATTGTCATATTATGCCTGTGTTCATAATGTTTGCGAGTACATTCAAAGTACTCACTGGCTTGTCCCTGGCTATTGTCTTGGCCAGATTTTCTTGCACGGAGAGGAGCGACCACGCCGACAGCCCTAAAACTTAAGCAACGGTGATAGTAGTCTCGCGAAGATAGGAGTTAACCTGGTCAGCTGTTCCTATGGAAACATGGAGTTCCATAGACACTGATGATCCACAAACCGCTTCCGCCATCAACCATTAGAAACCATTTGTTGTACTCGCAGGCCAGAATGGTCTTGTACTAGATATTTTGTAAATTTTGCTTGGAATTTCTGTACCAAGTTGGTGACTCATCAGCTAACAGTTATCCTGGGGCTGGTGAGCACAAGGGCCATTTTCTGGAAATTAATACCCAAAGAATCGGTCCCCACAGACTTGGTACCAGAGCCAGGCTGACCATTGGCTAATCCTATCTTAGCCAGGTCGGATAACTTAGGTAAACCAACCTACCAGACCGTAACCAAAACGCCAGCCAAGCTTCCCGTGTAAGATAGCCACACAATGATCCCGACACTTTTGGCAGTCGGTGCCAAACCTATCAGCCTAGCCTATCGATCACACGCCAGTGACCGATGGCAAAAATGTCTCATTCGCAAGCGTGCGAAGGAAGACTCCGTCCCCTTTTCTATAAAAAGGGCACGCTAGCCTCAACCCAGCAAAGCACAGCCTCTTCCCCAACCTAGCCACAATGCCTGGTCCCATAGTGCACAATGAGACCACAACAACCAATCTTGGAGGTTTCGTGACCATACTCGCAAACCTCCCCGTCGTGCCTACGTGTTAGAAGAGCCCCAGAATATGTTGTGTACCAAGGACCCATGAGCGGTGAAGACCGCCAATTCTGGGCCACTGTGCACATCTACGGTAGGGGTTTGTCGCCAGAACGCCCCTACAGGTTCACCGGAAGAACAACTTCCTTCGAGCCACAAGCCATCCAGCTAGCCGCTCGAGAAGCTATAGTTCAACTCCGGCAGTTGTCGCCTAGAGTTAACTGTCGCTCGTTCTACTACTACCCCAGGCGTGAAGGGTATGGTAGACCACCCCAAGTTGCCAACGGAGACCACAAGACGGATCCTGCATTGTTGCACCTAGTGCGCTATGTAAGTGCACTAGAGGCATTGTTCGATCAAATCACTATTGATCTAATCGCAGCTCGAGGAGAGCTGGTTCGCCGAACCCCGGCAAGCAGGGAAGCCGAGTCCGACGCCGACTACCCAGTCATGTTGTTTGGACACCCGATCGAGGCCCTGAGGTCAGCTCCAACCAGCAGCCAAGGTGTCTTGATGACCCCAGAAGTGCTTCATCACCTTTTGGGAGCACACTCCAACGGGATTGTGGCCAACAATCCCCACGATGGTCATCATCGCTACCCCGACCTTGCAGTTCCTCCGCCATCTCCGACTAATCCCGGCAGTGAGACACGTGGAGAAGCCTCGACATCCACCAGGCACACCCGTTTAGACGTAAACGAGGTAGACTAAGCTATACGAGTAGTGCCGAGTCTCAGTGTATCCCCGCTTTGTAATCATGTAATCTTGTGTATTATCGCAGCCTATCATTGTGCCTCTGTTTTTATAGTAGCCTTGCGTAGTTTGTCAGTGCATAGTTGCACATTTCCGGGCACAGCTACCAAAACCAGACCCGACGACACCCACAGTAACACGTCTCTTTATGAGATATGTGTATCTCTGACACTAACCCCGACCTTTGGAGCTAATCTGGCAGATTTATTACCTTTCACCACGGTAAATAAAACCAGCCAGATGCTATATAAGAAGGCCACCTTGTGACCTTACTCAGCAACCCTCACCTCATGCCCCACTCCCACGACCATTTCTTACCATGCCGAGCCCTAGTATTTATCGGAGAACCCCAGATGGAACCCCAGGTAGCTTTGTCAAAATATTGTGGGACTTTACCTGCAGTACCATGGGTTCTACCCAGCCACCCCAGTACGAGCTGTTCAAATCGAGAATCACCCCTTCCACCTCGGAATATTGGGCAGCAGTACACATTCCTCCCGTTGACCCCAACCAAGATCCAACGGAGGTTTCCTTCATGGGGAAATCTATGCCAACCCCACGTTTGGCCATAGAAGCTGCTGCGAACGAAGCGATTGCTCGTCTTCGATCCGCAGTGCCCTATGCCCGCGAGCAAGGATATTATTACTTTCCGAGCCGTGCAACACCCGGGGGAGTAACATCTTTTCCCGGTGGGCGGATTGAGAGAGATCCAGTGCTGGCCAACCTCATCCAGTACATCATCGCGCAAGAGCATTTGAATCAGCGAGTGATGGATTATCTCCAGAATCTCACTGATCTAAACCCTCAGATTGCAATCGGCAGACCACTGAGGCCCTATCTGGAGAGACTCATACATCGACTGATCAATCCACTTCCTCCGATAGAAGAGGAGTGCGTTCCACTACCAGAGACTTCTCCTCGAGACCCTGTCCAGTTACCATTCTCATTTTAGACGTCACTGCTGTATTTTTTATTTCAGCATTTACTATTATGTTGTAACTTATGCATGGTACCTCGAATTTGTGCAACGAGTCGAGTATTTAGTTTTTACGTTTGTGAGTGGTTTTCTTCGCAAGCAACCTGTGTAACCGCGAAGAATCCTGGAATGAGATTTTCTTCTTCCAGAATTTTCTGCATCTTTTATCCTCTCGCTGCATGGATTATTTGTTTTATTTCACGTAGCACCATGGCAGCAGACCCACAACCACTCGGACTCTTACACTACCTGAAATACACGCAACCATGTTGCATCTCACCAACCACCCTTCTAAGCACTCCACATGCCGCCAAGGGAGAGATTAGCAGATAATCATCCGGACACTATCCACCTCCAACACATCGATAGCGGTAAAACACTCGGGATTACGCCTAATCCTCGTGATCACCGCCACCGCGTAGAGCCAACTTCCGAGCGGTAGCATCACAACGATCATCATAGATCATCGCGAAAAGGAGCACGGAGAGCCCCAGCACTGCCGCCAGCCCGCCACACACCAGGATCACGTACCAGTCCGGCACCGTCTCCGCCATTAGAGCCTCGTCTCAAGCTCCGGTGAGTCGTAAGGGAGGAGAAGGAGGAGGAGAAGCGAGGCCAGGTGCGAAGATGAAGAAGGAGCACCGCGGTCGTTTTATAGCTCGAGATCGGTGTACGGTGGACGAAGTCCACCAGTGTCGCTCGTCGCCCGATCGCTGGTGTTCGGAGACGAATCCACGAGCAGTGCCGGCAGCGCACTGGCCCGCGAGGTTAGTGCACACTGCACCGGCAGCAAGCACGCCACGCACTACCGCAGTACGGCCTAGATGCCCTACGCGCTAGACATCGCCGGTGGAGAAAGCCGGGAAAGCGCGCGGGAGAGAGGAAGAAGAGAGAGCCAGAGGAAGAAGGAGAGACTGATAGTGGGCCCTGGTCCCACCGGTCAGCCAGAGGGAGCACTGTGCTCTCGGGTACGACCAGCGTATTGTTGAATTTAGAATTTATTCTAAATTCACTACGTCCCGCGTAGAAATCACTCATTGTCCGGAATGTGGAATTTCTCCACACAACGCCAGTGCCCACACTGTGGTTATTCACCACTTATTGCCCTCTCACTGTAGCCTCTTTTTACCGCTTGTGTAAAATGATCTTTTGATCTAGTAAAAGTAATTTTTGTTTTACAGACCTTAGCAAATCTCGAGGACGAGATTTTTCTTAAGGGGGTTAGTAATTGTAACACCCCAAAAATTTAACCAAGTTTTTGATAATAAAATCTTGCCAGGAGTTTTAAATTTTTGCACTCTGGACCTTTCTGTGGATTTCAGAAAGAAAACTCTTCTTTTTATGTTAATGAGTTTCATCTTTCCCAAGTGGAGCTTTCCAAAATTTTTGGACTTCTATGCCATCTCATTAAAACAATTTCTAAATCAATATATTTGTTTATTAAATTATTTCACCCTGAGCTTTAATCATTAAAATGGCTTGTTTTAATTTTTTGGAGCTCTGTTTGTACTGCAACCAGCTGATAAACTTAGCTAAAAATTCAACCAAATTTTGGAGACATCATGTGAGGTCTCTAAATCATTTCTGTGCAATTATATATCTATTTCATTGCATATTATGAGTTTTATGCCTGTTTTTCTTCTCTGGTCCAGTGGACAGTTTTGCACTGCAACCCATTTAAATAATTCCCTAGAGCCTCCACCAAAATTATGGGATGTCAGTAGCAGCATATGATTCCACTTTATGCAAAAACATAGTGTTGTTCTTTGGTAGATTTGAGTCATCAGCCTCCTTTTCATTCTGGACCAGACTTGTGTTTTCTACCGCAACCCTATGATTTCTTGCTCTAGTGACTTTGTGTTTTCTCATGCTTGTAGTCAACCCTGCAAAACCCCTAAGTCCAGGTGCATGCTCTCTTTGGAACACTTTTGGCCCTTGTAATAATGCCATTTACTTCCTGTCCAGAAGTGTAGTTTTGCAAAACTTGCACTAGCAAGTTTCTCCTTCTTGCAAACTAACTTCACCACCCTCTCTTGCACCCATAGAGACACTGCTCTGGAGAATTTGGCCACTCCAAGAACTACCTAGGTGCCTTTGGCATTTTGTCAAACACTCTGAGTGCACAGCCAGATTTGGCATGACTTCAAGTTTTCTTGATGAACTTGAGCCCCTGTCCAAATCACCATGTCCCTCAGTCCCCTTGCTAAGCCTAGACTAGTCCTGTTAATTGCCAGCCTCAACCGCAACCTCTAGGATGCCCTGGCATTTCGTCGAGAAAGTCACGGGCGTGTTCTGGGCGCGCCCAGAGCGTGTGTTTGGCACCCGTGCGCCCGAGACGCCGCGTCGCACCCCGCACCCAAATCCGGCCCGTGACCGGCACCAGCCAGCACGCCGTGTCCCCTTGCATCTCCACACCACCCCGACCAACCTGGCACCCCACAGCGCCGCCGTCAGGACGACCGTGGCGGCTAGCTGACGGCCGCTTGCAGGCCCGGCCGTGGCAGCGCCGCCCAAGCCACCAACGCTTGCCACCTGCCTCCTAGAATAGTGCATGCTCATCCACAGCTTCGTCCTCTAGTGTGCGTCGCCGCCACGTCGCCCTAGCTACAAAACGGCGGTCACCGGTAAGCTTATCCACGGCCGCCGCAAACCGACCTCCATCGCCTATATAAGAGGCCCCCGAGCTCAAACCCGCATGGAGGCAGCCTCACGCCGTCCCACCCGTGCCCCCCTAGCCGTCAATCGTTGGGAAAGGGTCGTCTCCTTCCTCTCCGGCAACTCCAGCCGCCGCCACTGACCCAACCAGTCCAGCGCCACCAAAGCCTCCCCCTCTCCACTCTCTCCACCAGGAACCTTCCCTTCCTCCCGTGAGCACGTTCCCCTACTCGATTTTGATCGAAAACCACTGCTGCCCCAAACTCACTTTCTCCGACGACCACCGTCCGCCGCGGAGCTCACCGCCGGCAGCCCCACCACCCCAGAGAGCAAAGTGACCACCGGAGGGACCGTCTTGGTCTTGCGGACCCACCCCGGTCATCTGGAGCCCACGAGGAGCCGCCGTTCGCTGGCAACGATCGCCGGAATCCCCGCCTGTGCCCGGCCCGAGGAAGAAGAGGGAGGGAGACCAGTCAAACCTGATCAGTGGGCCAGGCAGGCCCACTGTCAGTGGCTCAGACGCAGCCACGCTAGATAAGTGGAAGCGTATCTCCAGATTACGCCTTCGACGTGTATGTGTCTATTACGAAACGTTTTTCTTTTCTGTTTTATTTTTTTTTAAACAGATTTTTGACCAAACTTTGCCCGGTTGTATCTTTTTAAATACAACTCCAAATGAATTAATTCTTTTTCCTACCTCTCTCAAAAATTGTCTAGTTTATTTTAAGATTTATTTCAAAAAAATTCAAAACAACTTTTTGTGTTGTTTTGTGTTGTGTGTTAATTCATATATATTCTTTTAAATAGGATTTTTGAAGATTTCAAGATGTTTTGGATGCACCCTTCTTTCCCATGACCTGAAGGCAAGCATTCTGAACCCTGGTGAAATTTATGTGTGTGTTGTTTGAATCAGTGACAGCACCACCGCGACGCGTGCATACGTCATTTTATGTGAGGAAGTGACCCTACTTATGAGTGCATTTTCAATGAGTTGATGCTAATGAAGTTGACATGAATTGTGATGGAAATCACCGTCATACGTCTTTCATGCATACCGGAAGGGAAGCCGGGAAGGCCTCTGTCTTGGGTAGACACGGTCTTGTCCCTAGTCCTCTGTCGAGACGGTCGTGTCCGGTATGGCATGAGGGGTATGTCGCGTGATGTTTCTATCTGTTATTTGAAATATGTGCATTGTTATGCTAATCATGCAGGATATAATACAACCTCCTGAGTCGACCGTAGATCGAGTCTTGTGCCAGTAACCCCCATACTTGCTTCGTACTACCACTCGTCTCTACAATAAGTAGGGTACGGTTCAGTAAGTTGTCAACCCCTTTCCTAGCACACACCGTACAGAGAGGCCATGCCACCGGGTCCGGAAGCATGGGTGTTTCGGTTGTAGCCGAAGGGGGTAGCTTCCCCAGTTTTGCGCGCGGTATAAATTTTCTGATCCCATGTTATGTCGAGGTTGTAGCCTCCCCACTTAGAGTTTTGCTTGACAGGTGTCGTGGGTGATTCCAGACACATGTGAGTTAAGCTGGTGTGTGCAAGTTAGGTGTGTTTCCAACAAAAAGACCGTACACGGAATTAGTCCCGATGGACTAAGGAAATCCGTTACTCGTGGGTAAAGAGTACACTCTCTGCAGAGATTAAATCTATTCGAATAGCCATGTCCATGGTTAAGGATTACAGTCTGGGATGAGTCAAGTGTCGGTCTTAGTGTCGGTCTTCGGAGGTGAAACTGTTAAACCATAACTGAAATCATAACTTGTGACTTGTGATAATTATGATTATTATTATTGTGGACTAACCCGTGATATTATTGTTATTATTGAGTATCCCTGGAATGGTTCTACCTCCGGGATATTTACGATGATTGTTTCTTTTAAAAGCCCTTTAGGTGGTGTCGCTCAGACACCCGACTGTGGCATTTCTTTTAAAGCCCTTTATGTGGTGTCGCTCAGACGCCCGACTGTGGCATTTCTTTTAAAGCCCTTTATGTGGTGTCGCTCAGACGCCCGACTGTGGCATTTCTTTTAAAAGCCCTTTATGTGGTGTCGCTCAGACGCCCGACTGTGGCATTTCTTTTAAAAGCCCTTTATGTGGTGTCGCTCAGACGCCCGACTGTGGCATTTCCTTTAAAGCCCTTTCTGTGGTGTCGCTCAGACGCCTGACTGTGGCATTTCTTTCAAAATCCCTTTATGTGGTGTCGCTCAGATGCCTGACTGTGGCATTTTTGTTATTTATTTCATAATTTTAATATTTTATGTTATTGCATATTTATTTTTTTACATGCTCGTACGCATCAGAGTTTTATTTATCATTGGTAATGGACGTTATGCTCATATAATATTTTCAGCACATCATTGTCATATTATGCCTGTGTTCATAATGTTTGCGAGTACATTCAAATTACTCACTGGATTGTCCCTGGCTATTGTCTTGGCCAGATTTTCTTGCACGGAGAGGAGCGACCACGCCGACAGCCCCGGAACTTAAGCAACGGTGATAGCAGTCTCGCGAAGATAGGAGTTAACCCGGTCAGCTGTTCCTGTGGAAACATGGAGTTCCATAGACACTGATGATCCACAAACCGCTTCCGCCATCAACCATTAGAAACCATTTGTTGTACTCGCAGGCCAGAATGGTCTTGTACTAGATATTTTGTAAATTTTGCTTGGAATTTCTGTACCAAGTTGGTGATTCATCAGCTAACAATTATCCTGGGGCTGGTGAGCACAAGGGCCATTTTCTGGAAATTAATACCCGGAGAATCGGTCCCCACAGCAGATTAATTAAGTTAACAACTACCATGATACGAAATCAACTACTAAGCATGATATGAAACTACTACCATACTGATAAACCATAATCTCAATCCCAACAACAATCTCACTCTTGGCTAAACGTACAAGCAATATGCCATCTCGATCACCTTATGATCCACCTGATCACCTCATGGTCAAAACATCCACATGACCACCACGTGACCACGTCACCAACTGAATGATCATCCTCAAGATCATCTCAACACAATCATCAATATCCTGCCAAATTATTACTGATCACATCATAATATCGACATATAAACCATCTATAAGTAATTCCGTCATGTGAGTGTTGATCAAACAGTGTGACCTAGTAAGAACTGTGCCCGTGACCGAGGACACGGCCATCGGTAGATTTAACACACACTCTATAGAGGTAGCATGTTGTACCCACACCACGGAACCCATGGCCTCGCACTCCCATTCGGGTGGACCAACGTCGTTCCGACAAAACCGATCTACTGCCATGACACTCTCCCGGCCACTCTGACCAACACCCCCTTTGTGTTCAGTCCTGGGTGGCCCCGTGCCTACCAAAGGCATCAACGGCCACCATCGTGGCAAAACAAAAAAGGTCCCAAATAGGGACAAGAGATCTCAATACCAACTACGGGCACACAAGGTTATGTCTGCTTACCGGGCCAGGGTAACGCACGCCCATAACCTTCCTTCGTTGGAGGCATCGGCGAGAGACATGTCAATAGACTGCATTAGGGCCTTTCCCATAAAAGGCAAATGTGGTTGCACTAAAAAAGCCCGATTCGATGGCACTTGACCAACTAAATGATGGAATTTATCCCCAAAGTATATCTGTGATAACTGATACTCCGATATCATCTATCTACCTATGATCCAAACAATATCCGACAAATAATCCAAAGCATAACCTAGCCATAACATCATACTCCGAGGATAACGAAATACTAAGAGCATGCTAAATCCAAGAACAATAGTACTACTCCTCCAATAGCAAGAACCAGATATTCCACTAAGATCCACATGCACTCATCATATCCAAAACTAATATGAATAATCAAACAACAATATCATGATATTAACCTAAGAACATCATTGCAAACATTATCTCCGAAATAATACTCCAAGCAACGGAAGATCAACTACCATCATGAACATAATCATACTAGCCACTAAGAATTCAATGGCAATATGTTGTCCAACAACTGCAAGCATAAGTCCTAGTAATCCAAACAATAGCATGGCAATAGCAAGATCAGAAACAACTCCGAGAAAAATGCCATGCACAAGTCATATGTAGCTAAAGCAATATTTTAAAAATGGTTCAAAGAAATAAACCATGTCACTCCATTACAGTGATGCAAATGGAGGGTGTGGCTTGTCTGGGGTGGAAGGATTCACCGGGAAGAAGTGCGAAAAACTCACAGAAAGAATCACCGGAAATCGTTCTCTCTTCGAGGGGCTGAATAAGGGCAGGGGTAAAATGGTCATTTTCAGGATGTTAAAACATGATGAAAATGATTCCGTCGGAACGGGCTCGACAAAACAAAGAAGTGGGCTTTGGAATCACGTGATTTGGAGCTACGGGTAAAAAGATACAGACGTTTAAACCTCAGGGACTAGTCTATAAAAATACTTCTACAAACAAGTCCCTGGTAGTTTAAACAGAACGTGTCTTTTATGAAAATATGTTTTCCAGAGAGGAAAACGTATTTTGGGCCGAAGGAGAGAAGACATACGCTTTCGGTGGATGAAAGCGTACACGGGCAAAAGCCGTGTCCACTTATCCACGTCACCGGGTCCAAGTCAACGCTCGAAAAGGATGACGCGCGGGGCCCACGGGGTCCACTGGCTAGCTGGCGTGGGTGATGTCACCGTGTCCATCACGCCCGCACCTGGACGAGGGAGGAGCAGCCTCTGGCGAGGCTTGCCGGTGACTCTGGTCGTCTCCCGCGGCGCTCCGCCTATGGGCGAGCTCAGCGCAGAGAGGTGCGCCCGCTGGTGCCGGCAACGGCCGCCAGGGATGGACGAGGCAGGAGTAGCTTTGATGCCGGTAGAGGAGGTCGTTGGCCGGTGTTGGGATTGAGGCCATGGTCGCTCCGGGGCGATGAAAAAGTACCAGGGAGGATCGCCAGGGTCTTCTGGTTCCAGTGGGAGGAAAGAAGAGGGAGATAGGCCATCGTTCGCCAGAATTTAGAAATGGCAGAGGCGGCGGCCATGGTGGTGATGGGGGTCGACGAGAGCGGCTCGATCTCGAGGAAGTAGATGGGCGGGGTCCTGGGAAGGAGAGGGAGAGGTTGGTGAGCTCGGGGGTCTCGGGGGAGGGCTTAAATAGGCGTGAGGCAGGGAGGCCGAGCTGGCGTCACCGCGGACGTCTGTGCATTCTTGAGATCTTGGAGGTTGGTGACAGGGAAAGAACAGGGAGGAGCTCATAGGGCAGAGGCGGCCAAGGGATCATAGGGAGGAAGAAGATGGCAAGCTCCGAGCCAAACCGCCACTGTTCGCACGTGGGCACGCGGCGGCTTGTGTTGGTGAGGAAGAGAACGGAGGGGGAGAGGGGTCCAGGGAGACAGCAACGATGAGAGGAAGACGCCAGATATGCTCACGCGCGCGAAGACGACGAGAGGGAGAAGGGCCAAAGCACAAACGACACCCTGGACACGGCCACAGCGCATAGAGCGCGTTAATTGCATGCCGGCTGCGCGGTCACAACACGACATGGCACGGGGAGGGATGTAGGGGATGGCAAACCTTGTCTGGTGGCTAGTCCTTCCAAGGTGGAGCATTTATGAGCCTATGTCTTGATCTAAGGTTATGGGGTTAGGAGGCAGTGATCGTATGAAGTTTACTGCAGCAAATTTGGTCGTGCACTACTGATCAACAGAAAATTAACTGGAGTCAAATGTGTTGTGTGGGGTGATTAGCTTAGGAAGGATTATCATCCTGTTAACTATGAGAAGATTTGGATCAAGATTTAATATAGTTGCTTTGCAACTGCCAAATCTAGACAAAAACTAAATCAAGATGATGCAATCACTTGGAGTAGCTAATTGAGCTGAAATTTGGCAGGGCCTAATTATTTGGACATATAGAGATGCTATAAAATTTTCATACCAAATGGAATAGCCAAAATGGTACTTGCTTCACAAACATCCTCTCTGTCCACAAACTTGAGAAATTTCTAGAGAAATATTGGCTTAATGAATTGATCCCAAAATTGGTGGAGACAGGTTTTATCGTCATGAGAATGTCCTGGTAAATTTTTAAACAAAATTAAGCAATATAAAACATACTTGCTTCACAACCTAAAAATATTGACAGCAGCTAAGATTTGATCCTGTGCTCACATAGATGATTGGATAAGGCTTAAAATTGGAGGAGGGGGTAATATGAGCACATGAAGGAGTGTGCAAAATTTCAAATCATTTGGATACTCCTAGCTAGTACTTCCTTCACAAAGCCTTCTGTTTGATAGCAACTTTGAAAAATCACTGAGGGAAGTTGGCTAGGCAAATGAAGTTCAATTTTGGCATGAGGTAATGATTTGGACATAAAATAATGCCCAAAAAGTTTGGGAGCAACTAGGAAAATATAAATGACACTTCCTTCACAAAGTGCCATTCAGGACAGAAAAGAAAAAGGAATATTGGGGAATTATTTTTGAACTAGGCAAGGAAGTGTTTGGGCATATTTGAGAAATATATGCCCCAAAGAAATTATGAGAATTATTTGGGAATTTTAGGATGGACAGAAATATAGGTTGCTTCACAACCCAGGGCACTTGAGGTTATTCCTTTAATGGAAAATGAATTTCCCCAAGAAAAAGAATATTGGGATTTGGGCTAGGATGCAAATGGCATGGTCTTGGGATGAGTTTGAGATTGACGAACCAGTTGGGGGAAGAAGAAATGATGATCTCCCGAGTTTCAAGGCCACAGAACCACTCCAAAAAGAATAATAGGGAAAAAACAAATAAATCAAAGGAAAAAGAAAAGGGCCAAAACCAGGCTGTCACAAACCTTCCCCCCTTAAAGAAATCTCGTCCTAGAGATTTGGTTGCTAAGAGAACAAGTATAAACATACCTTAAAGAAACCATTTCCAACTCGAGTATCCTTTTCCTTTGTATATTGTTCCCCCGGGATTTTCATAATATCTGCTTACATGGTTCTGGGTGGTTTGCTTCACCTTTCACAAATTCTGACGGGTCTTTCATCATATACCAAAGCTTTAAGCTGACGGTGACACTCTCATATATGTCGTTGATTCTTTCATATCCGCAGTGATATCCAAGGGACTCAAGCACAAATTTCCTTTTGTCATGAAAACTTTTTTTGCCATGTGGTTGCTCAAACAGATGCATGTCTCCCGGGTTCAAACAAAACTGTGAATCATAGCCATTTTTCTGACGGGATCTGTCTGCCCAATAGTGATACTGATTTCTCTTGATTTGCTACTTTGGCTTGAGCAGGAGATATATACCAAAGATTTGACTGCCTTCTGTCATGGACAATATAACGGAGTATGGGCTTGTAGGTGTAGCATACCTCAAACATGAGCATCTTGAGAATGGCCTGATAGGTATGCTAACGAGGAAATACTTTTTATGACAAATAGTCCGTGTACTTGATTCCGTCCATGAGTATGTCGGTTCTGAACTCATAGTTTTCCCTTTGATTTCCCCATGTTGTCGGTATACCCATCTGCGGTAATAGACTGTGGGATGCTTTATCACTGCTGTTGAAATCAAGTTGCTGAGGTTGCAAAGGAATCTTTTACCTGACAAAATTGACTTGGATATTCCGCACGAACTATTCTGGAGAGGTGCCTTGAGACAAACAGGTCAGCGGAATATGACATTCTTGCAGAACAGGGTAGGCCTCTGAGGGTATGCCTTTGTGGATCCATATGGAATCATGGCCTCCAATTGTCTTGGGTATCGGAACCCTGATGGTCATGCGAAAATCATCATACATTTGTTGTCAGTCTCATCCTTTGTCGGTCATGATTTTCTTTGTCAGGGCATCTTACTGAAATATCTGGACCACACATGCCCTTGATTCTTAGCACGATCATGGATGCGGTGAGTGCAATATTTTTGG
This sequence comes from Triticum dicoccoides, assembly GCF_002162155.2. NCBI lineage: Eukaryota > Viridiplantae > Streptophyta > Magnoliopsida > Poales > Poaceae > Triticum > Triticum dicoccoides. The sequence continues at coordinate 321,654,944 of NC_041385.1, read as the reverse complement.
CATTATTCATTGTGCTTGCTTTCTGACCTAGGTACATGCATAAATGACGTATAATCGAGGCTTGTAGCTGTATAGAGTTCTTTGTCGAGGCCAACCATACAAGAGGGTGACAAGGTTTCATGAGATTTCCTTGTCAGGCGCGGGGATAATGACCTTGTGACCATTGTCAAGACTGTTGCTTCTGCGTTGTCTGCCCCAGAACTTGTCGATCCTTCCAATACCTAAGATGTATCTCTGCTTATCTTCATTGGCCTGACATGAGGTTGTATGATCCTTACCTTTCTTAGGTATATCTGCTTGATCACTGTCGCACCTCGTATGGGGAACTGGTATAACCGGGGATGCATGCTCACCATATATATAAGAAGAATAAGCCACCGAACACTTGATCCTTGCGGTAAGCATATGTCTTGACTGATTTGTACTTCTAACAACAACATTGTTGATCTGATTCTTGAGACACAAAGAGAAGTCATCTGAATAGCTTGATGAGGAAGACTCATTAGCTTCTGCTCGAAGATTTGGTCCAGATAGCATGCAGAAGAAGTCTCGATAGTTTACACATGAAGCTTAACCTGGGTATCATGCTGGAGAAGCCTGGGTTCCGTACTTGAAAAGCTTCTCCTCTAGTTGCTTGTTGAGAAAAATTCAGTCCCTTACATCAGAAGCCTGTATTGAGGTATCTTGCATTGGAAGACTGGGTATCTTGGACTGGAATCTGTCCATGTACTTTGCTAAGGAATTTTTTTAGGAGCCTTGCATCATAAGCTTCTTCCAATAGTGTGTGGAGGAAGACTGAGTTTCTCATATCCAACTTTTCACACGGTGATATGCAAACTGAAAACCATGCACGCACCCATAATATTTTTGTGTCTGGTTACTTGCATGATAAAATTTATTTGACTGTCTTCCTTGATCATAGCTCATTCTGACTTTCCTTCCGGAGCATATTTCCCAAGTTCATTCATAGCAGGAGCTGACATTGTATATAAACCATACCTTTGACTGGGAATATTCCATTGGTCTTGTGCTTGCCTTATCTTCCTGTCGGTTTGATCATTAATGCTGTGACAGGGGCATAACAGATGCGGACTTCCTATTGATAATTGATTCAGGGCACCATTTGTATACTGAGCAGATATTCCCAACATAATGCAGTCAACTTTAGAATCCCATATTGTTTAGCTGACTTTATATATCTTTTCTATCCTTGCTATTTCTTTGAGTTCAGCGCCGGTTGATGAGCAACTCTTTATAGGGGGAAAATGATGTAACACTGGAGCCCAAAAAGAAGCAAATAGAACAACTCAAACAAACAAAAGAATAAAAAGGCATACAAATCACACACAAACAACATCACACAATATGCTATCCACACAATATGCACGCCTACTTAAGCATACAAAATCATGGAATATCTGGCACTACAACCTAACATGTTGTGAAAGTGTGCACGAAGATGAAGCAATGTGTGGAGAAGTTGGTGTAAACATTGCTACACCAAGTGCTAGCCTGGCAAGGTAACAACCTCGAGTATCTCGGAGGCGTGGACGTACTCGGTGACCATGTAGCGGGACACGAATGTCGCGACCACATTTTTATCAAGCAGACGGAAGGGATCCGTACTCGTCCATGAAATAGGGTAGCAAGGAAAGCTGAGTCGGTTGACATTGCCCTTTCTTGATAGCTAAGATTCTTAAGGGTTACCAGCACGACCAGAGAAAAGCATGATCCGGTGTAGATGCATGTCTACAATCGAAACGATCGGCGGGGCTGAAAGGAGGATATCGACACGATACCTGAGCACCATTTTTGCAAACAATGTCAGGATCACTTGGCATCACTCTGCTGGGACAGAAATGACACCAATCACCGAAAGAAAAAGGAACTAGAGAAATGCAGAGGCTGAGCTGTAGTGTGTTAGGATCCGATGCCAGCTACACTCACGAGATAAAACTGTTAGCAGAAATATTAAGGCTATATGCATGCTATGCAACAAACAAATGCAGCAACCAAATGCAACAAACAAAGCAGACTCTATACTACCGATTGCTACCGCTCGTGCTGACTAGGGTGTCCTACAGCCAGACCTGCTCTGATACCAAGCTTGTGGCACCCCGGCTCAGAGAAACTGGAACGCCCTATATTCCAGCCCAGAGATCGAGGAGAAGTCTTCTGGAATACGGCACTGCTTGGCATAGAACAAATCAGCTCTTATTACAAAGGATAAATACAAAGGTCTGATGTTATGAAGGATCACATCAACATGGCAACACTGCGCCTATGATACTACATTTACTCTATGCTAGCAGCGGAATAACTCGTAGCAAGGGAAATCTTCTAGCAGCGAAACAACAATGAAGGTGGTGAACTCCACTCTGCAGGGACTCTGGCTGGGACACAATCTATCTCGCATGAACAGAAACCACGACAAGCAAACAAACGCGGCATCACCTGCAATCTGGCATGACACGCCAGGTCAGTACATTGAATGTACTTGCAAGCTCACAACAACCAAAGCATCAAGGCAAGACAACAACATAGCATTAGCAGATTAATTAAATTAACCGCTACCACGATACAAAAGTAACCACTAAGCATGATATGAAACTACTGCCATACTGATAAACCAACATCTCAATCCCAACAACAATCTCACTATTGGCTAACCGGCCAAGCAATATGCCATCTCGATCACCTCATGATCCACCTGATCACCTCGTGATCAAAACATCCACATGATCACCTCGTGACCACGTCACCAACTGAATGATCATCCTCAAGATCATCTCAACATCATCATCAATATCCTGCCAAACTGTTACTGATCACATCATAATATCAACATATAAACCATCTATAAGTCATTCCGTCATCTGAGTGTTGCTCAAATGGTGTGACCTAGTATGAACTGTGCCCATGACCGAGGACGCGGCTATCGGTAGATTTAACACACACTCTATAGAGGTAGCATGTCGTACCCACACCACGGAACTCATGGCCTCGCACTCCCATTCGGGTGGACCAATGGCGTTCTGACAAAACCGATCTACTGCCATGACACTCTCCCAGCCACTCTGACCAACACCCCCTTTGTGTTGAGTCCTGTGCGGCCCCGTGCCTACCAAAGGCATGAACGTCCACCATCGTGGCAAAACAAAAAAGGTCCCAAACAGGGACAAGAGATCTCAATACCAACTACGGGCACACAAGGTTATGTCTTCTTACCAGGCCAGGGTAATGCACACCCATAACCTTCCTTCGTTGGAGGCACCGGCGAGAGACATGTCAATAGACTGCATTAGGGCCTTTCCCATAAAAGGCAAATGTGGTTGCACTGGAAAAGCCTGGTTCGGTGGCACCTGACCAACTAAATGACGGAATTTATCCCCAAAGTATATCTGCGATAACTGATGCTCCGATATCATCTATCTACCTGTGATCCAAACAATATCCGAAAAATAATCCAGAGCATAACCTAGCCATAACATCATACTCCGAGGATAACAAAATACTAAGAGCATGCTAAATCCAAGAACAATAGTACTACTACTCCAATAGCAAGAACCAGATATTCCACTAAGATCCACATGCACTCATCATATCCAAAACTAATACGAATAATCAAACAGCAATATCATGATATTAACCTAAGAACATCATTGCAAACATTATCTCCGAAATAATACTCCAAGCAATGAAAGATCAACTACCGTCATGAACATAATCATACTAGCCACTAAGAATCCAATGGAAATATGTTATCCAACAACTACAAGCATAAGTCCTAGTAATCCAAACAATAGCATGGCAACAGCAAGATCAGAAACAACTTCGAGAAAAATGCCATGCACAAGTCATCTGTAGCTAAAGCAATATTTTAAAAAGGGTTCAAATAAATAAACCGGGTCACTGCTTTACAGTGATGCAAATGGAGGGTGTGGCTTTCCTGGGGTGGAAGGATTCACCGGTTAGAAGTGCAAAAAACTCGTGGAAAGAATCGCCAGAAATCGTTCTCTCACAGAGGGGCACAATAAGGGCAGGGGCAAAACAGTCATTTTCAGAATGTTAAAACATGATTAAAATGATTCCATCAGAACGGGCTCGAGAAACAAAGAAGTGGGCTTTGGAATCACCTGATTTGGAGCTACGGGTAGAAAGGTACGGACGTTTAAAGCTCTGGGACTAGTATGTAAAAATACTTCGACAAACAGGTCCCTGGTAATTTAAACAGAATGTGTCTTTTCTGAAAATACATTTTCCAGAGAGGAAAACGTATTTTGGGCCGAAGAAGAGAAGACATACGCTTTCGATGGATGAAAGCGTAGACGGGCAAAAGACGTGTCCACTTATCCACGTCACCGGGTCCAAGTCAACGCTCGGAGAGGCTGGCGCGTGGGGCCCGCGGGGTACACTTGTCAGCTGGCTGGGGCAACATCATCGTCTCCATCGCGCCCGCTCCTGGCCGAGGGAGGAGCGGCCTCTAGCGAGGCTTGCCGGTGACTCATGTCGTCTCCTGTGGTGCTCCGCCTGTGGGTGAGCTCAGCACGGAGAGGTGCGTCTGCTGGTGCTGGCTATGGCCACCGGGGATGGACGAGGCGGCAGCAGCTTCGATGCCGGCAGAGGAGGTCGTCGGCTGGTGTTGGGGTCGAGGCCATGGTCTCTCCGGGGCGATGAAAAAGAACCCGTGAGGATCGCTGGGGTCTTCTGGTTCCAATGGGGAGGAAAGAAGAGGGAGATAGACCATGGTTCGCTAGAATTTAGAGATAGCAGAGGCGGCAGCCATGGTGGCGATGGGGGTCAAGAAGAGCGGCTCGAGCTCGGAGAAGTAGAATGGCGGGGTCCTAGGAAGGAGAGGGAGAGGTTGGTGAGCTCGGGGGTCTCAGGGGAGGGCTTAAATAGGCGTGAGGCAAGGAGGCCGAGCTGGCGTCGCCGTGGATACGTGTCCGGCGCCGCGGACACTTGTGCATGCTCGAGAGCTTGGAGGTAGGTGATGGGGAAGGAATAGTGAGGAGCTCACGGGGCAGAGGCAGCCAAGGGAGCACAGGGAGGAAGAAGACGGCAAGCTTCGAGCCAAACCGCCACTGTTCTCCCATGGGCACGCGGCGGCTTGCATCAGTGAGGAAGCGGTCGGAGGGGGAGAGGGGTCCAGGGAGACGGCAATGACGAGAGGAAGATGCCAGATATGCTCACGCGCACGAAGACGATGAGAGGGAGAAGGGCCAAAGTACAAAGGACGCCCTGGACGTGGCCACAGCGCATAGAGCACGTTAACTGCATGCCGGCCGCGCGGTCACCACGTGACATGGCACGGGGAGGGCTGTAGGGGATGGCAAACCTTGTCTGGTGGCTAGTCCTTCCAGGGTGGAGAATTTATGAGCCTATGTCTTGATCTGAGGTGCTATGGTTAGGTGGCAGTGATTGTCTGAAGTTTACTGCAGCAAACTTGACTGTGCACTGGTGATCAACAGAAAATTGATTGGAGTAAGATGTGTTGTCTGGGGTGATTAGCAAAGGAAGGACTATCATCTTGTTAACTATTAGAAGATTTGGATCAAGATTTAATATAGTTACTTTGCAACTGCCAAATCTAGTCAGAAACTAAATTAAGATGATGCACTCACTTGGAGTAGCTAATTGAGCTGAAATTTGGCAGGGCCGAATTATTTCGATATATAGAGATGTTGTAAAAATTTCATACCAAATGGACGAGCCAAAATGGTACTTGCTTCACAAACATCCTCTCTGTCCAGAGACTTGAGAAAATCCTAGAGAAATATCGGCTTAATGAGTTGATCCCAAAATTGGTGGAGAGAGGTTTTATGGTCATGAGAATGTCCTGGTAAATTTTCAAACAAAATGAAGCAATATAAAACATACTTTCTTCACAACCTAAAAATATTGACAGAAGCTAAGATTTGATCATGTGCTCACATAGATGATTGGATAAGGCTTAAAATTGGAGGAGGGGGTAATATGAGCACATGAAGGAGTGTGCAAAATTTCAACTCATTTGGATACTCCTAGCTAGTACTTCCTTCACAAAGCCTTCTGTTTGATAGAAACTTTGAAAAATCACTGGGGGAAGTTGGCTAGGCAAATGAAGTTGAATTTTGGCATGAGGTAATGATTTGGACATAAAAGAATGCCCAAAAAGTTTGGGAGCAACTAGGAAAAGATAAATGACACTTCCTTCACAAAGTGCCATTCAGGACAGAAAAGAAAAAGGAATATTGGGGAATTATTTTTTAACTAAGAAAAGAAGTGTTTGGGCATATTTGAGCAATATATGCCCCAAAGAAATTTTGAGAATTATTTGGGAATTTTAGGATGGATAGAAATATAGGTTGCTTCACAACCCAAGGCACTTGAGGTTATTCCTTTGATAGAAAATGAATTTCCCCAAGAAAAAGAATATTGGGATTTGGTCTAGGATTGAAATGACATGGTCTTGGGATGGGTTTGAGATTGATGAACCAGTTGTGAGAAGAAGAAATGATGATTTCCCAGGTTTCAAGGCCACAGAACCACTCCAAAAAGAAAAACAGGGCAAAAAACAAATAAATAGGAAAAAGAAAAGGGCCAAAAACCAGGCTGTCACATAGACGCTTGGGTCTTCCTTGAATATTACCTTGGGGTGCCTTGGGAATCCCCAAGCTTAGGGTCTTTTTGCTCCTTATTCCTTCATCCATCGTGATCTCACCCAAAACTTGAAAACTTCAGCACACAAAACTCAACAGAAACCTCGTGAGATCCGTTAGTATAGATATATCATAAACTTTAGGTACTACTATAAACTCATGAATAATGTATTATTGCATAATTCGTACTGTATTATAACTTCTCCATTACTTATACCCTTCGATATAATCCATAGCATAATTAAAACAAGTAAAGTATGCAATAAAAATAGCATATGTCTAAAACAAAACAGTATGTAATGATCTGAACAAAAGTTATACTTTTCTAACTCCAAAATTCTGAAAAATTAGGAAAATGTGGAAATTTGTATATCAATCATGTGTAAAAAAATTATAATTTTATCATGTTCCAGTGAATTATAGTAATTCTAGTACTGGGCACAGAAGTTTCTGTTTTTTTTTCATAGAATCAAATCTACTATCAATCAAATCATCTCAAAGGCTTTACTTGGCACAAACACTAATTAAAGCATTAAAACACAATCATAACAGTAGAAATAATTGTGTCAATACACCAAAACAGAAAGTAAAAGCAAAAAATTAAGATAACTATTGGGTTACCTCTGTCAGGACCCCGACTCAATGCCACATCGATCTAGCATGTAACACCTCATATCACTTTGCGGCCTCACGCACGGTATTCCCACTGGTGTCGCCTTACCTTAGCCCGGGACCGTTTGCGCCTTTTGGCACACGTATATGACGGTGTCGCTAGCATCCATATGATAAGGAGCCCGGGCTGACATGGCTAGTCGTAAACCCAAAGTGGCACAGACTTACAGGGACAGGCATTCATGACCCAGCATCGAACGTGTCGGTCATCAGCGAGTGAATCCAGGCTGTAGCACTGGGCTAGCAGGACTCCGGTGAACCGGCTGTAGCGGGCTAACAGGACTCCGATATTCATCGCGTGACATTTCCCCGAAGGGACAGACACAGGAACGAAGAAGGACACATGCCGGCCAGCCTAAGTGTTCCGGGGCAGTAGCAAGCTACCATGGCTCGGTGGAAACACTAGGAGACATTTCCCGATAAGAGAGGCTACTAAAGATAAACAACTAGATGGTCAGATCCCACACATACCAAGCATTTCAATAGCATACACACAATATGCTCGATATGTGCAAATACAACATGGCATCACAACATGACTCTACGACTCAAGTAATTTATTCAATAGGCTCCGAGGAGCGAGATATTACAAACAGGGGTCTCATGACCCAACATTCAGAGCATACAAATCAAAGCACAAGCGGAAGCTATCATGTCTGGGTACAGACATCTATAAATGAAAAAGGCTGAAAAGCCTGACTATCTATCAGATCCTGCCGAGGGCACAAGATCGTAGCTGAGGTAACAAGCTAAACGTCGAAGTCCACGTGGAACTACTAGTGAGACTGAAGTCTCTCTGCAAAAACATAAAATAGGCAAACATGAGTACAAATGTACCCAGCAAGACTTACATCAGAACTAACTACATATGCATCATTTTCAACAAGGTGATGGTGGGGTTTAACTGCAGCAAGCCAGCTTTGACTCGGTGGCTATCCTAAACTACAACTGCAAGCGACTCTTTGGAGGTGGCGCACACGAGTCCACATATTCACCATATCAATACACCACTATGGATCCGCTCCCGTCTCCCTACGAGAACGCCATCCATAGCACTCACGCTTATCTTGCGCATTTTAAAGTATCCACTTTCACTTGTCTATGAACTGATATAAGCAACCCAGAAGTCCTTTTCCGCGGACACGGCTATTCGAATAGATGATGTTAACCCTGCAGGGGTGTACTTCTTCATACATGTTTCCACCACTTAGCGTCTGCACACGACATGTGCTCGGCAGACTTCAAGCGAAAGCCGACGTGGGTGTAGACCACGACCTACCTAAACACTCAAGTCTCTAGTCCAGGTTTATCGCCTATTCGGGTTCCATCCATGAGGAGATCCGGCCGGAGTTTCGCTCACAGCCCCAAACGATGTGAACAGGGTCCCCGAGACACCAGACGGGCATCCGGTACACCATGCCACGTACCTACCACATCATAGCCCACCCCTACGGTCAGCGCTGTCCACGGCCTCCAGTAAGCTACAAACACCAGAAACTACTTGCAACTCCTGGACAGAGGACAAGGGTGAATAAGAAGTCGAGCGGGGTCATATTTCAGGGCCTAATGTATGGTAGTAGCTGAATCATGGATCACAAACACAGAACTCAGTTCCTGAGGACGGCTTCAATGAGACAACCCACCATGTACTCCTACATGGCCTCTCACCGACACCTTTTACCAAATCGTGTTCACACACTTAGCTCACACATAGTAGGACATGTTCACACACCTCTGATTCATCCTCGATGAATCAGACCTGACTCAACTCTAAGCAGTAGCAGGCATGACAAACAAGCATGAATGAGTAGGCACATCACGGCTCAAACAACTCCTACTCATGCTAGTGGGTTTCATCTATTTACTGTGGCAATGATAGGTCATGCAAAGGATAAAGGGGGTTCAGCTACCGCAGCAAGTAACAGATGAATCGGTGTTGTCCTAATGCAGTAAAAGAGAGAAGGAGCGAGAGAGTAGGATTGTATCGGAATGAGCAAGGGGGTTTTGCTTGCCTGGCACTTCTGAAGATAGCATTGAGTCTTCATCAGTGTCAACGATCACATCATCGGTATCACGTCTATCGAGAGGGGACAAATACCGGCAACACAGAAGGGAACACAATCAATGCAATGCACAATATGATGCATGATCATGACATGGCAAAATGAATGTGTTTTGAGCTAATGCAACTAGCAACAGATTAAATGAAGTTGGTTTGAATACAAGATTCAAATTCAAACTCCATATATGATTATACAAATGCCATTTAATTGATTTGTGCTAAACAGCAGCTATAAGTTGTTCTAACATGCATGAAAGTGGTACAGATGGATTCCTTGAATTTTTCTGATAATTTTTCATATATAATTTATCTCATTTGGAGTTACGGTTGAATTTCTATGAATTTTAGAAGTTTTAGGCATTTTCTGGAATTTCCTGAAAAATATTAAATCCAGAAATGATTATGGCGTCAGCACCACGTCACGGTGACGTCAGCAGGGTCAACTGGGCGCCCCAGGTCAAACCTGACATGTGGGGGCCACACGTCAGTGACACAGGAGCTAATCCCGGTCAAACCCAGCGCTAACTAAGGTTTGACCAGGGGTGGGGCCCTGCTGTCAGTGTCACTAGGTGTTGACTAAGTGCGTCATTAGCCCGAATTAATCTGCCACGTCACCCTCGCCGGAGTTACGCCGGCGGCGACCAAAACGACGGCGGAGCGTTTCGGAAAAACGCTACGGGGCTCCATTTTGAGCGCGGTTTGTTGCTACGGCTTGCTGGCGTTCTTGCGCATCTACTGGTAGCAGCGACAGCAGTTGGGATGGCCTGAGTCGACGGCGACGAGCACTGCCGCGGCGGCCGGAGTTCGGGCACCCGCGGGTTTGGCGTTTCGGTGCGCGGGAGGGGGAGCTGGTTGGTGTGTTGGGCTCCTGGGGGCTTTATGAGCACGGTGGAGCACTCCGTCGTGGGCATGCGCGGCTATGGCCACGGCTGCTCCATGGCCGGTGGCGAGAAGCTCTCGGCCGCGACGGCATCGGTGTTAGAGGAAGAAATCGGGCCAGGGAAGAGGGGGGAAACAGCACAGGAGCTCACAGCGGGTGCAGCGGTAGCCTCGGCGAGCTCGGGGAGGCACCGGAGCGAGCGAAGCATCGAGGGGGATCTCCGGCGGCCGAGGTCGGAAACGGCGGCACTGGCAAGGCTTCAGGGCGTCCGGCGTTGCGTAGCTCAGTGAGGAGGTCGAGGACGACGCGGCGGAGCTTATGGAACTGGCGGAGGGGCGAGGGAGGGCTGGTGGTTGCGGCTATAGCGAATGGCGGCGACGGCTGCGCTCGGGGATCACAGGGGAGAGAGGGAAAGAGAGAGCCAGAGGAGGGGGAGCGGTCCAGAGGGAGGGGATGAGGACGCGGAAGAGTGAGGAAGATAGGCAGGGAGGTGCGTGGCATCTCCGGGCGTCGAGGAGGAATCAGGAGGTGGCCGAGGCCTCTCGGGCGCGCGCCACGCCTCGCCTCTGTCCTTCTGGCGAGGGAGGAAGACGACAGGGGAGGGGGTGGAGATGGGCTGGGCCGGTTGGTGGCGCCAGGTAGGCTGCGGGTAAGTGGCCCAGGTAGGTTTCCTCTGCCTTTCTATTTATTTCTGTTCTGTTTTGTTTTTCTTATTTAGTTGCCACTGAATTCAAATTCAAACAATTTGAAAACAGTGCCAAAACTCCCCTGGATATTTTAAGTCACTTAATGGACTTTTTCACAAATACAAAAAATATCTCAGGTCATTTGAAAATATATTCATCATATATTATGAATATAATTCCAAATTCAAATAGAATATGATTTAAATTCAATGCTCAAAATATTCCTCAAAAATGTTCATTATTTTTGGTTTGGTGTAAAACCCTGGCCAAAATATAACCAACATTAGTTAAGGCCATTTTGGAATCATTGAATGCATTTTCCAGGGTTCTTTTGCCCTGCTTTTATTTAGGGTTTTGAGGCTTCCAACAATCCTCAACTCATGTTTCAGAAATTTAAATATGATGCCTGGATGAAGATGCAACTATTTACAAACAATATTCTAGGGCTGTGACAACCTCCCAACAAGCGATGTTGTTTGACGCCCTTAGCTAGGCATAAGGCATTGTTTCAAGTATTGTCATCCTTCACATTAATTACATAGGTGGCCCTCATAATAGATTCATATGGTGGTTTAATTTTATTCCTTGGAAAGTGTTCCATCCCTTTCTTTTATTGGAATTGGAACCTTATATCTCCTTCTTTCATGTCAATAATAACACCTATGGTTCATAGGAAAGGTCTACCAAGTATTATCGGACAAGACGGATTACATTCAATATCAAGCACAATGAAATCCACAGGAACATAATTTCTATTAGCAAGTATGAGATCATCATTTATTCTACCCAGAGGTTTCTTAATAGTTGAATTTGCTAAGTGCAAATTAAGTGAACATTCATTCATATCAGTGAGACCTAGCACATCACATAAAGATTTTCGTATAGGAGAAACTCTAGCATGTAGACCACACAGAGCATTACATTCATAATCTTTAATCCTTACTTTAATAGTAGGTTCCCATTCATCAGCAATTTTCTAGGTATAGAAACCTCCAATTGTAGCTTTCTTCCTGAGCTTTTATCATAGCTTCTACGATATGTTTAGTAAAAGCTTTATTTTGTTCGTAAGCTTTGATGAATTTATCATGGATCGCAACAAGGAAATACACTCAATCAAAGAACAATTATCATAATTAAAGTCCTTTTAATCCAAAGTAGTGGGCACATGACTATTTAAAGTCTTCACCTTTCCAAACCCACTTTTATCATTTTTATCGTTAAGATCATCACCCACCGAACAATTGGGATGCCTTCTAGCTAAAGTTGACTCATCTGCAGTCCCTTTTTCATCGAGTTTTATATTACTAAAAAAATATTAAATAGGTGAGACACCAATCATTTTAATATCCCCATCATCATTACGATAGAAACCAGGTGGAATAGCTTTTTCTAGGAATTATCGCTTAGCTCTCTACTAGCGGTTTTCTCTTTACTTTCACTAATCGAGACTTGGTTAGACTTTATTAAATCATTAGTATCATGCTTAGCTGGCAAAGTTTAAATTTTAAGAGTTTCCACATCATGAGCAATTTTATACATGTTCCTAGCCACATCATCAACTTTATGTAGTTTTTCTTCTACCATAGCATTGAAAATCTTTTGATAACTAATAAATTGTTTAATTTGGTTCTCAAGATTAGTAGGTATCCTATTATTATCATATGAATTACCATAGGAGTTACCATAATTATTAGAGGAATTACCGGGATACGGTCTAGGGTTGAAATTACCTCTATAAGCATTGTTGTTTAAATTATTTCTAGAGACAAGATTCACATCAATACCATCATTATTTTTCCCAATCAAAGTAGATAGTGACACATCATTAGGATCAACATGAGCATTTTTACTAGCAAACATTTTCATAAGAGCAACAATTTTATCACTCAAAGTAGAAACTTCTTCAATAGAGTTTACCTTCTTACCAGTTGGAGCTCGTTTAGTGTGCCATTGAGAATAATTTGTCAGTATATTATCAAGCAGTTTTGTAGCTTCTCCTAAAGTGATTTCCATAAAAGTATCGCCTTCATCAAAGTCTAGAAGATTTCTTGAAACAAAGTTTAGTCCCGCATAAAAATTTTGTATTATCATCCATAAGCTTAAACCATGAGTGGGACAATTTCTAATCATTAATTTCATTCTCTCCCAAGATTGTGCAACATGTTCATGATCAACTTGCTTAAAGTTCATGATTTGATTTCGAAGAGAAGTAATCTTAGCAGGAGGAAAATACTTGGCAATAAAAGCATCCTTACACTTATCCCATGAATCAATACTATTGCGAGGCAACGATAAAAACAAGTTTTAGCACGATCTCTTAGCGAGAAAGGAAATAATTTCAACTTATAATATCATTATCCACATCTCTTTTCTTTTTATATCACACAATTCAAAAAGGTATTGAGATGGGATGTAGCATCTTCATTAGGATTTCCAAAAAATTGTTCTTTCATAACAAGATTTAGCAATGCAACATTAATATCATACGACTCTGCACTAGTGGCGGAGGAGCAATTGGAGTACTAATAAAATCATTGTTAGTAGTATTTGGAAAATCACACAACTTGGTGTTCTCTTGGGATATAGTGACAAGCAAGCAAGCAAGCAAACTAACAAAGTAATATATTTTTCTGTTTTTTATTTTTATGAGAAGTGAAGGAAGATGAAAAAGAGAGGCAAATAAAAAGGCTAATATAAGTAGAGCAACTAGAAGATAGTTTGTATGTAGGAACCTGATAAGAATTTGATGATGTCACCCCGGCAATGGCGCCAGAAATTCTTCCTGCTACTCATAAACTGCGTTGGGATTTCCCTGAAGAAGAGGGATGAAGTAGTACAATAGAGATAAGTATTTCCCTCAGTGACAACCAAGGTTATCGAACCAATAGGGGAACCAAGAAAATTCCCTTCGACGGCACATACACACACAAACGCGGGCAAGAGGGTTGTCAATCCCCTTGAAGTCGTTATTTGCAAGGATTAGTTCTGATAGTGATAGATAGATAAAAAAGTAAAGTAAAATAAAAAGTATAAATTGCAGCAAGGTATTTTTGGTTTTTTAAATATGATAAAAGTAGACCCGGGGGGCATACACTACTAGGGAAAACCTTATACACAGAAACTTAGCAGTAGCGTTGGTCAAAAAGGGGCGCTACTGCTAATTACAGTAGCGTGTGATGCCAACACGCACTACTGCTACCAGCTTAGCGGCAGCGCGTCTCGACAGAACCATGCTACTACTAAAATTGGCCGACCATTCCTGCCACGCTAGATTTAGCAGTAGTGCGCCCATGGAAACTGCGCTGCTGCTAACTGGATAGTAGTAGCGTGCTTTTTCTGCACAAAGCTACTATTAATTTTGAACCTGGCCACATGGCGGGCCCCGCTTAGCAGTAGCATGCTACGTCTTGAGCTTGCGTTGGTTTTCCTTGAAGAGGAAAGGGTGATGCAGCAAAGTAGCGTAAGTATTTCCCTCAGTTTTTGAGAACCAAGGTATCAATCCAGTAGGAGGCTCCTCAAAAGTCCCATGCACCTACACAAACAAACAAATAACTTGCAACCAACGCAATAAAGGGGTTGCCAATCCCTTCACGGCCACTTGCGAAAGTGAGATATGATAGAGATAGTATGATAAGATAAATATATTTTTGGTATTTTATAATATAGATGCAAAAAGTAAAGATGCAAATAAAAGTAGATTGAAAGCTTATATGATAAAGGATAGACCCGGGGGCCATAGGTTTCACTAGTGGCTTCTCTCAAGATAGCATAAGTATTACGATGGGTGAACAAATTACTGTCGAGCAATTGATAGAAAAGCGAATAATTATGAGATTATCTAGGCATGATCATGTATATAGGCATCACGTCCGTGACAAGTAGACCGACTCCTGCCTGCATCTACTACTATTACTCCACACATCGACCACTATCCAGCATGCATCTAGAGTATTAAGTTCATAAGAATAGAGTAACGCATTAAGCAAGATGACATGATGTAGAGGGATAAACTCATGCAATATGATATAAACCCCATCTTGTTATCCTCGATGGCAACAATACAATACGTGTCTTGCAACCCTTTCTGTCACTAGGTAAGAACACCGCAAGATTGAACCCAAAGCTAAGCACTTCTCCCATGGCAAGAAAGATCAATCTAGTAGGCCAAACCTTCTAGACTTGAGCGATGAGTTTGTGATGGGCACTTGGTATGTCTTGACTTGAGCGAAGACCTCCCCGGCAACGGCGCCAGAAATCCTTCTTACTACGTCTTGAGCTTGTGTTGGTTTTCCTTGAAGAGCAAAGGGTGATGCAGCAAAGTAGTGTAAGTATTTCCCTCAGTTTTTGAGAACCAAGGTATCAATCTAGTAGGAGGCTCCTCAAAAGTCCCACGCACCTACACAAACAAACAAAGAACTCGCAACCAACGCAATAAAGGGGTTGTCAATCCCTTCACGGCCACTTGCGAAGGTGAGATCTGATAGAGATAGTATGGTAAGATAAATATATTTTTGGTATTTTCTAACATAGATGCGAAAAGTAAAGATGCAAATAAAAGTAGATTGAAAGCTTATATGATAAAGGATAGACCCGGGGGCCATAGGTTTCACTAGTGGCTTCTCTCAAGATAGCATAAGTATTACGGTGGGTGAACAAATTATTGTCGAGCAATTGATAGAAAAGCGAATAATTATGAGATTATCTAGGCATGATCATGTATATAGGCATCAAGTTCGTGACAAGTAGACCGACTCCTGCCTGCATCTACTACTATTACTCCACACATCGACCGCTATCCTTTTGGGGAACGTAGTAATTTCAAAAAAAATCCTACGCACATGCAAGATCATGGTGATGCATAGCAACGAGAGGGGAGAGTGTGTCCACGTACCCTCGTAGACCATAAGCGGAAGCGTTATGACAACGCGGTTGATGTAGTCGTATGTCTTCACGATCCGACTGATCCAAGCACCGAACGTACGGAGCCTCCGAGTTCAGCACACGTTCAGCTTGATGACGATCCCCGGACTCCGATCCAGCAGGGTGTCGGGGATGAGTTCCGTCAGCACGACGGCGTGGTGACGATGATGATGTTCTACCGACGCAGGGCTTCGCCTAAGCACCGCAACGATATGACCGAGGTGGAATATGGTCGAGGGGGGCACCGCACACGGCTAAGGAACGATCACGAAGATCAACTTGTGTGTTATGGGGTACCCCCTGCCCCCGTATATAAAGGAGGGAGGGGGGAGGTGCGGCCGGCCCCTAGGGGTGTGCCTGGAGGAGTCCTACTCCCACCGGGAGTAGGACTCCCCCCTCTTGCCTTGTAGGAGAAGGAAAGGGGGGAGGGGAAAGAGGAAAGGCCCCACCCACCTTCCTTGTCCTATTCGGACTAGAGGGGGAGGGGGCATGCGGCCTACCCTGGCCGGCCCTCCTCTTCTCCCTTAGGGCCCATGTAGGCCCATTATCCCCCGGGGGTGTTCCGGTAACCCCCCGGTACTCCGGAAAAATCTCGATTTCTCCCGGAACAATTCCGATATCCAAATATAGGCTTCTAATATATCAATCTTTATGTCTCGACCATTTCGAGACTCCTCGTCATGTCCGTGATCACATCCGGGACTCCGAACAAACTTCGGTACATCAAAACATACAAACTCATAATGAAACTGTCATCGTAACTTTAAGTGTGCGGACCCTACGGGTTCGAGAACTATGTAGACATGACCTAGAACTGTTTCCGGTCAATAACCAATATCGGAACCTGGATGCTCATATTGGCTCCTACATATTCTACGAAGATCTTTATCGATCAAATCGCATAACAACATACGTTGTTCCCTTTGTCATCGGTATGTTACTTGCCCGAGATTCGATCATCGGTATCTCAATACCTAGTTCAATCTCGTTACCGGCAAGTCTCTTTACTCGTTACGTAATGCATCATTTCGTAACCAACTCATTGGTCACATTGCTTGCAAGGCTTATAGTGATGTGCATTACCGAGAGGGCCCAGAGATACCTCTCCGACAATCGGAGTGACAAAACCTAATCTCGAAATACGCCAACTCAACATCTACCTTTGGAGACACCTATAGAGCTCCTTTATAATCACGCAGTTACGTTGTGACGTTTGTAGCACACAAAGTGTTCCTCCGGTAAACAGGAGTTGCATAATCTCATAGTTGTAGGAACTTTGTATAAGTCATGAAGAAAGCAATAGCAACATACTAAACGATCAAGTGCTAGGCTAACAGAATGGGTCAAGTCAATCACATCATTCTCCTAATGATGTGATTTCTTTAATCAAATGACAACACATGTCTATGGTTAGGAAACATAACCATCTTTGATTAATGAGCTAGTCAAGTAGAGGCATACTAGTGACATTAAGTTTGTCTATGTATTCACACATGTATTATGTTTCCGGTTAATACAATTCTAGCATGAATAATAAACATTTATCATGATACGAGGAAATAAATAATAACTTTATTATTGCCTCTAGGGCATATTTCCTTCAGTCTCCCACTTGCACTAGAGTCAATAATCTAGATTACACAGTAATGATTCTAACACCCATGGAGTCTTGGTGCTGATCATCTTTTGCTCGTGGAAGAGGCTTAGTCAACGGGTCTGCTACATTCAGATCCGTATGTGTCTTGCAAATCTCTATGTCTCCCACCTGGACTTGGTCCCGGATGGAATTGAAGCGTCTCTTGATGTGCTTGGTCCTCTTGTGAAAATTGGATTCCTTTGCCAAGGCAATTGCACCAGTATTGTCACAGAAGACCTTCATTGGTCCCGATGCACTAGGTATGACACCTGGATCGGAAATGAACTCCTTCATCCAGACTCCTTCATTTGTTGCTTCCGAAGCAGCTATGTACTCTGCTTCGCATGTAGATCCCGCCACGACGCTTTGTTTAGAACTGCACCAACTTACAGCTCCACCGTTTAATAAAAACACGTATCCGGTTTGCGATTTAGAATCGTCCGGATCAGTGTCAAAGCTTGCATCGATGTAACCATTTACGACTAGCTCTTTGTCACCTCCATAAACGAGAAACATATCCTTAGTCCTTTTCAGGTATTGCAGGATGTTCTTGATCGTTGTCTAGTGATCCACTCCTGGATTACTTTGGTACCTCCCTGCTAAACTTATTGCTAAGCATACATCAGGTCTGGTACATAGCATTGCATACATGATAGAGCCTATGGCTGAAGCATAGGGAACATCTTTCATTTTCTCTCTATCTTCTATTGTGGTCGGGCATTGAGTCTGATTCAACTTCACACCTTGCAATACAGGCAAGAACCCTTTCTTTGCCTGATCCATTTTGAAATTTTTCAACACTTTATCAAGGTATGTGCTTTGTGAAAGTCCAATTAAACGTCTTGATCTATCTCTATAGATCTTGATGCCCAATATGTAAGCAGCTTCACCGAGGTCTTTCATTGAAAAAAATTTATTCAAGTATCCCTTTATGTTATCCAGAAATTCTATATCATTTCCAATTAATAATATGTCATGTACATATAATATCAGAAATGCTACAGAGGTCCCACTCACTTTCTTGTAAATACAGGCTTCTCCAAAAGTCTGTATAAAACCATATGCTTTGATCACACTATCAAAGTGTTTATTCCAACTCCGAGATGCTTGCACCCGTTCATAAATGGATTGCTGGAGCTTGCACACTTTGTTAGCACCTTTTGGATCGACAAAACCTTCCGGTTGCATCATATACAACTCTTCTTCCAGAAATCCATTCAGGAATGCAGTTTTTACATCTATTTGCCAAATTTCATAATCATAAAATGCGGCAATTGCTAACATGATTTGGACAGACTTAAGCATCGCTACGGGTGAGAAAGTCTCATCGTAGTCAACCCCTTGAACTTGTCGAAAACCTTTTGCAACAAGCCGAGCGTTGTAGACAGTTATATTACCATCAGCGTCAGTCTTCTTCTTGAAGATCCATTTATTCTCAATAGCTTGCCGATCATCGGGCAAGTCAACCAAAGTCCATACTTTGTTCTCATACATGGATCCTATCTCAGATTTCATGGCTTCAAGCCATTTTGCGGAATCTGGGCTCATCATCGCTTCCTCATAGTTCACAGGTTCGCCATGGTCAAGTAACATGACTTTCAGAACAAGATTACCGTACCACTCTGGTGCGGATCTTACTCTGGTAGACCTACGAGGTTCAGTAGAAACTTGATCTGAAGATTCATGATCAATATCATTGGCTTCGTCACTAATTGGTGTAGTTGTCACAGGAACCAGTTCTTGTGATGAACTACTTTCCAATAAGGGAGCAGGTACAGTTACCTCATCAAGTTCTACTTTCCTCCCACTCACTTCTTTCGAGAGAAACTCCTTCTCTAGAAAGGATCCGAATTTAGCAACGAAAATATTGCCCTCAGATCTGTGATAGAAGGTGTACCCAATTGTCTCTTTTGGGTATCCTATGAAGACACATTTCTCCGATTTGGGTTCGAGCTTATCTAGTTGAAGTTTCTTCACATAAGCATCGCAGCCCCAAACTTTAAGAAACGACAACTTTGGTTTCTTGCCAAACCACAGTTCATAAGGCGTCGTCTCAACGGATTTTGATGGTGCCCTATTTAACGTGAATGTGGCCGTCTCTAAAGCATAACCCCAAAATGATAGCGGTAAATCAGTAAGAGACATCATAGATCGTACCATATCCAATAAAGTACGATTACGACGTTCGGACACACCATTTCGTTGTGGTGTTCTGGGTGGCGTGAGTTGCGAAACTATTCCGCATTGTTTCAAATGTAAACCAAAATCATACGTCAAATATTCTCCTCCACGATCAGATCGTAGAAATTTTATTTTCTTGTTACGATGATTTTCTACTTTACTCTGAAATTCTTTGAACTTTTCAAATGTTTCAGACTTGTGTTTCATCAAGTAGATATACCCATATCTGCTCAAATCATCTGTGAAGGTGAGAAAATAACGATACCCGCCGCGAGCTTCGACATTCATTGGACCACACACATCGGTATGTATGATTTCTAACAAATTAGTTGCTCGCTCCATAGTTCCGGAGAACGGCGTTTTAGTCATCTTGCCCATGAGGCACAGTTCGCAAGTACCAAGTGATTCATAATCAAGTGATTCCAAAAGTCCATCAGTATGGAGTTTCTTCATGCGCTTTACACCGATATGACCTGAACGGCAGTGCCACAAATAAGTTGCACTATCATTATTAACTCTGCATCTTTTGGCTTCAACATTATGAATATGTGTATCACTACTATCGAGATTTAATAAAAATAGACCACTCTGTAAGTGTGCACGACCATAAAAGATATTACTCATATAAATAGAACAACCATTATTCTCTGATTTAAATGAATAACCGTCTCGCATCAAACAAGATCTAGATATAATGTTCATGCTCAACGCTGGCACAAAATAACAATTATTTAGGTCTAAAACTAATCCCGATGGTAGATGTAGAGGTAGCGTGCCGACTGCGATTACATCGACTTTGGAACCATTTCCCACGCGCATCATCACGTCGTCCTTAGCCAATCTTTGCCTATTCCGTAGTCCCTGTTTCGAGTTGCAAATATTAGCAACAGAACCAGTATCAAATACCCAAGTGCTACTGCGAGTATTAGTAAGGTACATAGCAATAACATGTATATCACATATACCTTTGTTCACTTTGCCATCCTTCTTATCCGCCAAATACTTGGGGCAGTTCCGCTTCCAGTGTCCAGTCTGCTTGCAGTAGAAGCACTCAGTCTCAGGCTTAGGTCCAGACTTGGGTTTTTTCTCTTGAGTAGCAACTTGTTTGTTGTTCTTCTTGAAGTTCCCCTTCTTCTTCCCTTTGCCCTTTTTCTTGAAACTGGTGGTCTTATTGACCATCAACACTTGATGCTCCTTCTTGATTTCTACCTCCGCAGCCTTTAGCATTGCGAAGAGCTCAGGTATAATCTTGTCCATCCCTTGCATATTACAGTTCATCACAAAGCTCTTGTAGCTTGGTGGCAGTGATTGAAGAATTCTGTCAATGACACTATCATCAGGAAGATTAACTCCCAGTTGAATCAAGTGATTATTATACCCAGACATTTTGAGTATGTGTTCACTGACAGAACTATTCTCCTCCATCTTACAGCTATAGAACTTATTGGAGACTTCATATCTCTCAATCCGGGCATTTGCTTGAAATATTAACTTCAACTCCTGGAACATCTCATATGCTCCATGACGTTCAAAACGTCATTGAAGACCCGGTTCCAAACCGTAAAGCATGGCACACTGAACTATCGAGTAGTCATCAGCTTTGCTTTGCCAGACGTTCTTAATGTCGTCAGTTGCATCTGCAGCAGGCCTGGCACCCAGTGGTGCTTCCAGGACGTAATTCTTCTGTGCAGCAATGAGGATAATCCTCAGGTTACGGACCCAGTCCGTGTAATTGCTACCATCAACTTTCAACTTAGCTTTCTCAAGGAACGCATTAAAATTCAAGGGAACAACAGCACGAGCCATCTATCTACAACAAACATAGACAAGAAAAATACTATCAGGTACTAAGTTCATGATAAATTTTAGTTCAATTAATCATATTACTTAAGAACTCCCACTTAGATAGACATCTCTCTAGTCATCTAAATGGTCACGTGATCCAAATAAACTAAACCATGTCCGATCATCACGTGAGATGGAGTAGTTTTCAATGGTGAACATCACTATGTTGATCATATCTACTATATGATTCATGCTCGACCTTTCGGTCTTTATGTTCCGAGGCCATATCTGTATATGCTAGGCTCGTCAAGTTTAACCTGAGTATTTCGCATGTGCACCTGTTTTGCACCCGTTGTATTTGAACGTAGAGCCTATCACACCCGATCATCACGTGGTGTCTCAGCACGATGAACTTTAACAATGGTGCATACTCAGGGAGAACACTTCTTGAAAATTTAGTGAGAGATCATCTTAAAATGCTACCGTTAATCAAAGCAAGATAAGATGCATAAAGGATAAACATCACATGTAATCAATATAAGTGATATGATATGGCCATCATCATCTTGTCCTTGTGATATGCATCTCCGAAGCACCGTCGTGATCACCATCGTCACCGGCGCGACACCTTGATCTCCATCGTAGCATCGTTGTCGTTACGCCATCTATTGCTTCTACGACTATCGCTACCACTTAGTGATAAAGTAAAGCAATTACAGGGCGTTTGCATTTCATACAATAAAGCGACAACCATATGGCTCCTGCCAGTTGCCGATAACTTCGGTTACAAAACATGATCATCTCATACAATAAAATATAGCATCACGTCTTGACCATATCACATCACATCATGCCCTGCAAAAACAAGTTAGATGTCCTCTACTTTGTTGTTTGCAAATTTTATGTTGCTGCTACGGGCTGAGCAAGAACCGTTCTTACCTACGCATCAAAACCACAACGATAGTTCATCAAGTTAGTGTTGTTTTAACCTTCACAAGGACCGGGCGTAGCCACACTCGATTCAACTAAAGTTGGAGAAACAGACACCCGCTAGTCACCTGTGTGCGAAGCACGGCGGTAAAACCAGTCTCGCGTAAGCGTACGCGTAATGTGGGTCCGGGCCACTTCATCCAACAATACCGCTGAACCAAAGTATGACATGCTGGTAAGCAGTATGACTTGTATCGCCCACAACTCACTTGTGTTCTACTCGTGCATATAACATCAACGCGTAAAACCTAGGCTCTGATACCACTGTTGGGGAACGTAGTAATTTCAAAAAAAATCCTACGCACACGCAAGATCATGGTGATGCATAGCAACGAGAGGGGAGAGTGTGTCCATGTACCCTCGTAGACCATAAGCGGAAGCGTTATGACAACACGATTGATGTAATTGTACGTCTTCAGATCCGCCCGATCCAAGCACCGAACATACGGAGCCTCCGAGTTCAGCACACGTTCAGCTCGATGACGATCCCCGGACTCCGATCCAGCAGGGTGTCGGGGATGAGTTCCATCAGCACAACGGCATGGTGATGATGATGATGTTCTACCGACACAGGGCTTCGCCTAAGCACCGCAACGATATGACCGAGGTGGAATATGGTGGAGGGGGGCACCGCACACGGCTAAGGAACGATCACAAAGATCAACTTGTGTGTTATGGGGTGCCCCCTGCCCCGTATATAAAGGATGGAGGGGGGAGGTGCGGCCGGCCCCTAGGGGTGCGCCTGGAGGAGTCCTACTCCCACCGGGAGTAGGACTCCCCTCTCTTGCCTTGTAGGAGAAGGAAAGGGGGGAGGGGAAAGAGGAAAGGGGGGTGCCCCCCCTTCCTTGTCCTATTTGGACTAGAGGGGGAGGAGGCGCACGGCCTGCCCTGGCTGGCCCTCCTCTTCTCCCTTAGGGCCCATGTAGGCCCATTATCCCCCGGGGGGTTCCGGTAACCCACCGGTACTCCGGAAAAATCCTGATTTCTCCCGGAACAATTCCGATATCCAAATATAGGCTTCCAATATATCAATATTTATGTCTCGACCATTTCGAGACTCCTCATCATGTCCGTGATCACATCCGGGACTCCGAACAACCTTCGGTACATCAAAACATACAAACTCATAATGAAACTGTCATCATAACTTTAAGCGTGCGGACCCTACGGGTTCGAGAACTATGTAGACATGACCTAGAACTGTTTTCGGTCAATAACCAATAGCGGAACCTGGATGCTCATATTGGCTCCTACATATTCTATGAAGGTCTTTATCGGTCAAACCGCATAACAACATACGTTGTTCCCTTTGTCATCGGTATGTTACTTGCCCGAGATTCGATCGTCGGTATCTCAATACCTAGTTCAATCTCGTTACCGGCAAGTCTCTTTACTCGTTACGTAATGCATCATTCCGTAACCAACTCATTGGTCCCATTGCTTGCAAGGATTATAGTGATGTGCATTACCGAGAGGGCCCAAAGATACCTCTCCGACAATCGGAGTGACAAAACCTAATCTCGAAATACGCCAACTCAACATCTACCTTTGGAGACACCTGTAGAGCTCCTTTATAATCACCCAGTTACGTTGTGACGTTTGGTAGCACACAAAGTGTTCCTCCGGTAAATGGGAGTTGCATAATCTCATAGTTGTAGGAACTTTGTATAAGTCATGAAGAAAGCAATAGCAACATACTAAACGATCAAGTGCTAGGCTAACGGAATGGGTCAAGTCAATCACATCATTCTCCTAATGATGTGATCTCTTTAATAAAATGACAACACATGTCTATGGTTAGGAAACATAACCATCTTTGATTAATGAGCTAGTCAAGTAGAGGCATACTAGTGACATTAAGTTTGTCTATGTATTCACACATGTATTATGTTTCCGGTTAATACAATTCTAGCATGAATAATAAACATTTATCATGATATGAGGAAATAAATAATAACTTTATTATTGCCTCTAGGGCATATTTCCTTCATATCCAGCATGCATCTAGAGTATTAAGTTCATAAGAATAGAGTAACGCATTAAGAAAGATGACATGATGTAGAGGGATAAACTCATGCAATATGATATAAACCCCATCTTTTTATCCTCGATGGCAACAATACAATATGTACCTTGCAACCCATGCTGTCACTGGGTAAGGACACCGCAAGATTGAAACCAAAGCTAAGCACTTCTCCCATGGCAAGAAAGATCAATCTAGTAGGCCAAACCAAACTGATAATTCGAAGAGACTTGCAAAGATAACTCAATCATACATAAAAGAATTCAGAGGAGATTCAAATATTTCTCATAGATAAACTTGATCATAAACCCACAATTCATCGGATCTCGACAAACACATCACAAAAGAGTTTACATCGAATAGATCTCCACAAGAGAGGGGGAGAACATTGTATTGAGATCCAAAAAGAGAGAAGAAGCCATCTAGCTAATAACTATGGACCCAAAGATCTGTGGTAAACTACTCACAACTCATCGGAAGGGCTATGGTGTTGATGTAGAAGCCCTCCGTGGTTAATTCCCCCTCCGGCGGAGCGCCGGCGAAGGCTCCAAGATGGGATCTCGCGGATACAGAAGGTTACGGCGGTGGAAATTGTTTTTCGTTGGCTCCCTGGATGTTTTCGGGGTATGTGGGTATATATAGGAGGAAGAAGTACGTCGGTGGCCGCTCGTGGGACCCAGGAGACAAGGGGCATGCCCAGAGGGGGTGGGCGCGCCCTCCTATCTCCTGGCCGCCTTGATTGCTTCTTGACTTGCACTCCAAGTCCTCTGGATCACGTTCGTTCCAAAAATCACGCTCCCAAAGGTTTCATTCCATTTGGACTCTGTTTGATATTCCTTTTCTTCAAAATACTGAAATAGGCAAAAAACAGCAATACGGGTTGGGCCTCTGGTTAGTAGGTTAGTCCCAAAAATGATATAAATGTGTAAAATAAAGCCCATAAACATCCAAAAGGGGTAATATAATAGCATGGAACAATCAAAAATTATAGATACGTTGGAGACGTATCAAGCATCCCCAAGCTTAATTCATGCTCGTCCTCGAGTATGTAAATGATAAAAACAGAATTTTTGATGTGGAATGCTACCTAGCATAATTCTCAATGTAATTTTCTTTATTGTGTCATGATTGTTCATATCCAAATGATTCAAGATAAAAGCTTATAAAACATAAAAATAATAATGCTTCGAAGCATACTAACAAATAATCATGTCCTATAAAAATAGCATAGGCAAAGAAAGCTTATCCCTACAAAATCATATAGTTAGGCCATGCTTCACTTTCATTACACAACATACTCCCATCATGAACAACACCTATGACGATCTGAGCAATTGGTTCATACTTTTTAATGCGCTTCAGCTTTTTCAACTCTTACGCGATACATGAGCGCAAGCCATGGACATAGCACTATGGTGGTATTTGGTGGTGGTTGTTAGGACGAAAAGGGAGAAGATAGTCTCACATCAACTAGGCATATTAACGGGTTATGGAGATGCCTATCAATAGATATCAATGTGAGTGAGTAGGAATTGCCATGCAACGGATGCACTAGAGCTATAAATATATGAAAGCTCAACAAAAGAAACCAAGTGGGTGTGCATCCAACTCGCTTGCTCACGAAGTCCTAGGGCATTTTGAGGAAGCCCATCATTGGAATATACAAGCAAGTTTTATAATGAAAAATTTCCACTTAGTATATGAAAGTAACAACATAGGAGACTCTCTATCATGAAGATCATGGTGCTACTTTGAAGCACAAGTGTGGAAAAAGAGATAGTAGCATTGTCCCTTCTCTCTTTTTCTTTCATTTATTTTTTTTTCTTTTTTTTCTTTCTTTCTTTTTTCTTTGGCCTTTCTCTTTTTTTGTGGCCTTTCTTTTTTTCTTTTTTTCTTTTTTTTAAAGTCCGTAGTCTCATCCCGACTTGCGGGGGAATCATAGTCTTCATCATCGTTTCCTCACGGAGACAATGCTCTAATAATGAAGATCATCACACTTTTATTGATTTACAACTCAAGAATTACAACTCAAAGCTAGAACAATATATGACTCTATATGAACGCCTCCGGTGGTGTACCGGGAAATGCAATGAATCAAGAGTGACATGTATGAAAATTATGAAGGTGGCCTTGCCACAAATATGATGTCAACTACATGATCATGCAAAGAGCAGTATGACAATGATGAAGTGTGTCATAATAAACGGAACGGTGGAAAGTTGCATGGCAATATATCTAGGAATGGCTATGGAAATGCCATAATAGGTAGGTATGGTGGCTGCTTTGAGGAAGGTAAATAATGGGTGCATGATACCGGCGAAAGTTGCGCGGCACAATAGAGGCTAGCAAAGTGCAAGGGTGAGTGTGCGTATATCCATGGACTACATTAGTCATAAACAACTCATATACTTATTGCAAAAGTCTACTTAGCCCTCGAAGCAAAGTACTACTACGCATGCCCCTAGAGGTATAGATTGGTAGGAAAAGACCGTTGCTCGTCCCCGACTACCACTCATAAGGAAGACAATCAAAAAAGCACCTCATGCAACAAATTTGTCACACAACTTTTACCATACGTGCCTGCTACGGGACTTGCCAACTTCAACACAAGCATTTCTCAATTTTATAATTACCCACTAGCATGACTCTAACATTACTACCTCTATATCTCAAAACAATTATCAAGCATCAAATTGATCCTAGTGTTTATGCACTTTCTATGATAATTTTTATTATACCCAACTTGGATGCTCACCATTCTAGGACCAATTTATAACCATAGCAAATACCATGCTGTGCTAAAATACTCTCAAAATAATATAAGTGAAGCAAGAGATACTAGCAATTTCTTCAAAATTAGGCCACCGCCGTGCTCTAAAAGATATAAGTGAAGTACTGGAGCAAAAACTATCAAGCTCAAAAGATATAAGTGAAGCACATAGAATATTCTAATAAATTCTAATCAAGTGGGCTTCTCCCAAAAGGTGTGTACAGCAAGGATGATTTTGGTAAACTAAAAAGCAAAGACTAATATCATACACGACGCTCCAAGTAAAACACATATCATGTGGCGAATAAAAATATAGCTCCAAGTAAAGTTACCAATGAACGAAGACGAAAGCCGGGATGCCTTCCGGGGGCATCCCCAAGCTTAGGCTTTTGGCTACTCTTGAATATATTGGGGTGCCATGGGCATCCCCAAGCTTAGGCTCTTGCCACTCCTTATTCCATAGTCCATCAAATCTTTACCCAAAACATGAAAACTTCACAACACAAAACTCAACAGGAAATCTTATAAGCTCCGTTAGTGAAAGAAAACAAAACCACCACATAAGGTACTGTAATGAACTCATTCTTTATTTATTTTGGTGTTAAACCTACTGTATTCCAAGTTCTCTACAGTTCATACCACTTAATACTAGCCATAAATGCATCAAAATAAGCAAATAACACACGAAAAACAGAATCTGTCAAAAACAGAACAGTCTGTAGCAATCTGTAACTAACGCAAACTTCTGGAACTCTAAAACTCCTACCAAAATAGGAAGTCCTGGACAATTTATCTATTGATCATAAGCAAAAAGAATCAACGCAAAATCACGTTTCCGTGATTTAACAAAACTAATTTAGTGCACGCAAAAGTTTCTGTTTTTTCAGCAGAATCAAATTAACTAACACCATAGGTTATCCTATAGGTTCTACTTGGCACAAACACTAATTTAAAAATAAAAACACATCTAAACAGAAGGTAGATGCAAAATTTATTACTAAACAGAAACAAAAACAAAAAACACAAATAAAATTGGGTTGCCTCCCAACTAGCGCTATTGTTTAACGCCCCTAGCTAGGCATGATGATTTCATTGATGCTCACATAAAAGATAAGAATTGAAACATAAAGAGAGCATCATGAAGCACGTGAAAAAAACATCTAAGTCTAACATACTTCCTATGCATAGGCATCTTATAGACAAACAAATTATCATAGCAAGCAAAAACTAGCATATGCAAGGAAGCGGAAAGAAACAATAGCAATCTCAACATAACGAGAGGTAATTTAGTAACATGAAAATTTCTACAATCATATTTTCCTCTCTCATAATAATTACATGTGGGATCATAAGCAAATTCAACAAAATATCTATCACATAAAATATTTCAACATGATCCACATGCATGCAAAGTTGACACTCTTCCAAAATAGTGGGATTGACATTAACATGACCTCTTCAAACCCACTTTTATCACAAATTTCATAAGATTGAACATTCTCCAAATATGTGGGATCTAAAGTTGACACTCTTCCAAACCCACTTTCAATAATATTGCAAACACTATTATCAATCTCATATTCATCATGGGGCTTAAATAAATTTTCAAGATCATAAGAAACATCATCACCCGAATCAAGATCATTGCAACAAGTAGTAGACATAGCAAAACTAGCATCCCCAAGCTTAGGGTTTTTCATATTATTAGCACAATTGACATCAACAGAATTTGTAGTAAAATCATTGCAATCATGCTTTTTATTCAAAGATCTATCGTGAATCGTTTCATAAAGTACTGCATCACAATTTTCAGATTCACGAATTTCAAGAAAAACCTCATAAAGATAATCTAGTGCACTCAACTCACTAGCAATAGGTTCAACATAATTGGATCTCCTAAAGATATTAGCAAGTGGATGAGGATCCATAAACTTTTAGCAAGCGAAGATGCAAGCAAAAAGAAGGGACATGGTAACACAAGATCAAACGGGAGAAGGGCGAATAAAACGGCAAAGGTGAAGTGGGGGAGAGGAAAACGAGAGGCAAATGGCAAATAATGTAAATGCGAGGGAGATGAGTTTGTGATGGGTACTTGGTATGTCTTGACTTGAGCGAAGACCTCCCCGGCAACGGTGCCAGAAATCCTTCTTGCTACGTCTTGAGCTTGCGTTGGTTTTCCTTGAAGAGAAAAGGGTGATGCAGCAAAGTAGCGTAAGTATTTCCCTCAGTTTTTGAGAACCAAGATATCAATCCAGTAGGAGGCTCCTCAAAAGTCCCACGCACCTACACAAACAAACAAAGAACTCGCAACCAACGCAATAAAGGGGTTGTCAATCCCTTCACGGCCACTTGCGAAAGTGAGATCTGATAGAGATAGTATGGTAAGATAAATATATTTTTGGTATTTTATAATATAGATGCAAAAAGTAAAGATGCAAATAAAAGTAGATTGAAAGCTTATATGATAAAGGATAGACCCGGGGGCCATAGGTTTCACTAGTGGCTTCTCTCAAGATAGCATAAGTATTACGATGGGTGAACAAATTACTGTCGAGCAATTGATAGAAAAGCGAATAATTATGAGATTATCTAGGCATGATCATGTATATAGGCATCACGTCCGTGACAAGTAGACCGACTCCTGCCTGCATCTACTACTATTACTCCACACATCGACCACTATCCAGCATGCATCTAGAGTATTAAGTTCATAAGAATAGAGTAACGCATTAAGCAAGATGACATGATGTAGAGGGATAAACTCATGCAATATGATATAAACCCCATCTTGTTATCCTCGATGGCAACAATACAATACGTGTCTTGCAACCCTTTCTGTCACTAGGTAAGAACACCGCAAGATTGAACCCAAAGCTAAGCACTTCTCCCATGGCAAGAAAGATCAATCTAGTAGGCCAAACCAAACTGATAATTCGAAGAGACTTGCAAAGATAACTCAATCATACATAAAAGAATTCAGAGAAGATTCAAATATTATTCATAGATAAACTTGATCATAAACCCACAATTCATCGGATATCGGCAAACACACCGCAAAAAGAGTTTACATCGAATAGATCTCCACAAGAGAGGGGGAGAACATTGTATGACATCCAAAAAGAGAGAAGAGACCATCTAGCTAATAACTATGGACCCGTAGGTCTATGGTAAACTACTCACAACTCATCGGAGGGGTAAGGATGTTGATGTAGAGGCCCTCCGTGGTTGCTTCCCCCTCCGGCAGAGTGCCGGCAAGGGCTCCAAGATGGGATCTCGCGGATACAAAAGGTTACGGCGGTGGAAATTGTGTTTCGTGGTGCTCCTGGATGTTTTCGGGGTACACAGGTATATATAGGAGGAAGAAGTACGTCGGTGGCCGCCCGAGGGACCCACGAGACAGGGGGTGCGCCCTACAGGGGGGCGCCCTCCTATCTCCTGGACACCTTGATTGCTTCTTGACTTGCACTCCAAGTCCTCTGGATCACGTTCGTTCAAAAAATCACGCTCCTGAAGGTTTCATTCTATTTGGACTCCTTTTGATATTCCTTTTCTTCGAAGTACTGAAACAGGCAAAAAACAGCAATACGGGCTGGGCCTCCGGTTAGTAGGTTAGTCCCAAAAATGATATAGATGTGTAAAATAAAGCCCATAAACATCCAAAAGGGGTAATATAATAGCATGGAACAATCAAAAATTATTGATACGTTGGAGATGTATCATAGCGCGCCCGCCAAGAGCGTGCTACTGCTATCGTGTTCAGCAGCGCCTTTTGAGACTAGGGCTACTGCTAAACCACAGCCATACCACCTTTTTCCTCCCCTCTCCCCTCCCCCCTCCTCTCTTCCTTCACTTTCCCCTCCCACCTCCTCTCTCCCTCACTTTGCTTATTCCTCACTACTTCTCCCCCCCATTACTCTCCTTCTAATACCTATCTTTCTCTCTCTTTATTACTCCTAGATAACTACACCACCTCCATTAATGCATCTCCTTTCTCTTTTTCCTTCCCCCTCCACTAGTTGAACTTGTCTCCTCCCAAACTAGATAGCTAGCTAGATATCTAGCTAGCATTTAGTGAAGTGACCTACGTACCTCCCTACCTAGATCTATAGCCTTGTCAAGAAGAGCTTTCTCCACTTTTGATCATTCCATAGGTGTGTGTGGCGACAAGATAACATCATCACCATGCTCGATCTCGAGATAGGTGATTTAAAAGTTATGCTTTTGCAAGAATGGAAATATGTGTATGTGTGCGATATGACATAATCGGGCGATATGATGGAAATATATTGTGTGTGTGGCATGTGTTGCCGCTGAATTGTGCTTGTGAGTTTCCTATGTTTTGCCGAAATGTCGATTCATTTCCGTTTCGGTGAATTTCGGGCAAACTCTAAATGTCCTATTTTTAGGGAAGGTCATGCCGAATTTTTGTATGACTTTGATGCATGCATGCATTTTTATAATCAATTTGTTTACCATGCAGGCGTTCATGATGGTCAGTGGAACAGTGGTGGACAGGTGGTTGTGGTCGGCAGCGCAGGACATGACAGAAAATAACCTGAGAGACGTTTTATGTCGATGTCGAAGATGCAAAGGAGGAGTT
This sequence comes from Triticum dicoccoides, assembly GCF_002162155.2. Classification (NCBI taxonomy): domain Eukaryota; kingdom Viridiplantae; phylum Streptophyta; class Magnoliopsida; order Poales; family Poaceae; genus Triticum; species Triticum dicoccoides. Next base: position 321,623,098 of record NC_041385.1, on the reverse strand, counting down.
TGGTTCGACCTACTCATGACTGGTTTCATGGATGGCTATACTCGATGGATAATTGAAGATGAGTATGATGATGTTGAGCATGCCGACGGGGCAGGCAATAATGACAAGGAGCAAGACGAAGAGATGATCGATAATGGCGGCGGAGAAGGGGCCGAACATGGTGGTGGGGAAGAGGCCAGACATGGCGGCAGAGAAGGGGCCTGACATGGCAGCGGAGAAGGGACCAGACATGGAGGCAGAGAAAACATGGACTCCACGCTGCAGACTTCGTCAATACTAAGTTCTATCGTGCGGGACCCTCATGTTCAAGCACTGCTTCGCAAGGAGACGAGTACTGAGAGAGCTGCTTCTAGAGAGGAGGCCAAACTACAGCAACTGGTGGTAGACTCAAACACTCCATTGTATGATGGTTGCAATCCCGAGGTGACCCGCTTGAGTTTCACGCTCAAACTCCTGAAGACGAAGGCTAAAAACAAATGGATTGACACTAGCCCCGATGAGCTTCTCAAGTACCTAAAGGATGTTCTTCCCGTTGGGAATCTATGTCCTACTAGTGTGGATGAGGCCAAGAAGATCGTGTGCCCTCTTGATCTGCCGCATGTTAGATGCCATGCATGCATCAGCGATTGCATAATTTATCAGAAGGAGCACACGGAAAAAAAGCTATCCAGTGTGCAATGCTTCTCAATACAAGAAGCCAGGAAGAAATGTCCCCAGAAAGTTGTATGGTACTTACCTATCACTCCCCGTCTACAACGGTATTTCATAGATCCCAAGGAAGCAAAGCTCATGTGCTGGCACGCGGAGAGGAAGAAGCCCGATGATGGAGATGATCCGAGGCTAAGACACGTCGTGGATGGAAGCCAGTGGAAAGCGTTCAACGGCGAATATCGGTATTTCACATGTGATGCAAGGAACATCGTGCTCGGCGTGTGTACCGATGGCATGAATCAGTTTGGCAACCAGAACACCAACCATAGCACATGGCCGGTGTTTGTATGGATGTATAACCTCCCCCCTAGTTGTGCATGAAGTCGAAGTACATACACATGAGCATGCTGATTCAAAGGCCGAAACAACCGGGGAAATAATATGAATCTGTATCTGGGGATACTTCAAGAGGAGTTAGACATGTTATGGAAAACTCCGGCCAAGACATGGGACGCCAGCAAAGGCGAGTATTTCTATATGAGAGTCGTGTTGATCATGACTGTGCACGACTATCTCAGTTACGGATATGTCGCAGGCCAGGTGTGCCATGGATATTGCGGATGCACGCGGTGCATGGATGATACGACGTCTCAGCAGCTAACGTCAAGGAAAGATGGCGGGTCTGGGAAAATAGCGTGCATGGGGCATCATACATGGATAGAGAAGGACGACCCATGGACAAACCAAGGAGATCTATTCAATGGTGAGGCTGAGCATCGAGGACCTCCATGTAAGCGGAGCGGCGCCAAAATCGATGAGCTGTTGAAAAACTGGGAACAGTGCCCCACACTGGGAAAGATGATAAAAAGGCGTCGGAGCCGCTGCTGAAGGTATGGAAGACGAGGTCTGTTTTCTGGGACTTGGAGTACTGGCACAAACTCGACACACCTCATTGCCTTGATCAAATGCATATGTGTAAGAATGTCCTTGAGAGCTTGCTTGCAACACACATGCCAGATAAGACCAAGGATGGGCCGAAGGCAAGAAAAGACTTGCAGGATTTGGAAATCAGGGAAGATCTGCACATGCCGCCCCGTAAAGACTCAGAGGAGACAGAGACGGAGACAGAGGCACGGGAGAAGAAGGACAAAAAAGTAAAGGAAGAGGATTATTGCCCCCTTCTTGCTTCACCTTAAGTCCGGCTGAGATCGATCAATTCTTCAAGTGCCTTTCCGGAATCAAAGTTATTTCTGGTTACTATGGCAAGATAAGAAGATATCTAGACACGAAGAAGAAAAGGTTCAGCAGGATGAAGTCCCATGACTGTCATGTGATGATGACGCAGATACTGTCTGTTGCCCTTAGAGGGTTGATGGACAAGCACGTCCATGACACACTTATTGGTCTCTGCAACTTTTTCGATGTCATCACTCAAAAGTCGATCAGTGTGAAGCAGCTCCGAAGGCTACAAGAAGAGATCATTGTGATACTAAATGATCTTGAGATGTACTTCCTGCCCGCGTTCATTGACATCATGGTGCATCTGTGTGTCCATATTATGGACGACATAATAGACCTAGGGCCGTCATTCCTGCACAACATGATGCCGTTAGAGAGGATGAATGGGATCATCAAAGGATTTGTTCGTAACATGTCCCGTCCGGATGGAAGCATCGTCCAGGGCTATCTGACACAAGAGTGCATCTCTTTCTGTGAGAATTTTCTATATGGCGCAGACCAGCCGCCTGGTGTTGGTTTGCCTGTTAACAAGCACGATGGGAGGCTAGAAGGAGAAGGTCACACCAACGGTCGCAGGGAACTGCATGTGGCCTACTCAGATCGACGCAACGACTTTGACAGAGCAACTTGGTAGTGCTACAACACCTAGACCAGGTAGATCCTTTCGTGGTACTGCACAAAGAAACTATCGCAAAGAAGTATCGTGACCGGGGGGTATGCAGGACGAACGCCGAAGTTACTAGAGAGCACAACTCCACTTTCCTGCATTGGTTCAAAGAACATATTATAGCTAATCCCCCGGAAGAGGTGTCACGCCCAATATGCGACCCTATCCAAAAGGAACTCGAAGGTCCCACCAAGGATAGACCCGCATATTGAAACGCTTTTGCAAGGTGGATATCATTACATCAACATTACATAATAGATAGGGATACATACAAAAGGCATACAATGCCACACGAATACAACAATAGATCATACACAGTATCAACATCCGACTACGGATGAAACACAAACAGAAGCTCAAACGACATCCACCCTGCTAGCCCAGGCTGCCGACCTAGAACCTATCCCCTGATCGAAGCAGAAGCAGAACTCCAACACAAGCAAACATCGCTCTCGCGTCATGATCATCGCAAAACCTGTACCTGCAACTCTTGTTGTAGTAATCTGTGAGCCACAAGGACTCAGCAATCCCATTACCATGGGTATCAAGACTAGCAAAGCTTAATGGGGAAGGAAGGGGTAAAGTGGTGAGGTTGCAGCAGCGACTAAGCATATATGGTGGCTAACATACGCAAATAAGAGCGAGAAGAGAGCAAATGGAACGGTCGTGAAGCTAGTAATGATCAAGAAGTGATCCTGAACTCCTACTTACGTCAAACATAACCCAAAACCATGTTCACTTCCCGGACTCCACCGAAAAGAGACCTTCACGGCTACACACGCGGTTGATGCGTTTTAATTCGGATCTGGTGTCAAGTTATCTACAACCGGACATTAAGAAATTCCCATCTGCCTATAACCGCAGGCACGGCTTTCGAAAGATAATACCCTGCAGGGGTGTCCCAACTTAGCCCATGATAAGCTCTCACGATCAACGAAGGATATTCCTTCTCCCAGGATGACCCGATCAGACTCGGAATCCCAATTTACAAGACATTTCGACAATGGTAAAACAAGACCAGCAAAGCCGCCCGATGCGCCGACAAATCCAGATAGGAGCTGCACATCTCTCGTTCTCAGGGCAACACCGGATGAGACTAGCTACGAGTAAAACCAACCCTCAAGTTGCCCCGGGGTGGCCCCGCAGGCAGCTCAGTTCGGACCAACACTTAGACAAGCACTGGCCCGGGGGGGGGGGCTAAAATAAAGATGACCCTCGGGCTCCGGAAACCCAAGGGAAAAAGGGCTAGGTGAGGCAAATGGTAAAACCAAGGTTGGGCCTTGCTGGAGGAGTTTTATTCAAAGCGAACTGTCAAGGGGGTCCCATAAATCACCCAACCGCGTAAGGAACGCAAAATCCAGGAACATAACACCGGTATGACGGAAACTAGGGCGGCAAGAGTGGAACAAAACACCAGGCATAAGGCCGAGTCTTCCACCCTTTACCAAGTATATAGATGCATTAATAATATAAAAGATATTGTTATATCCCAACATAATCCTGTCCATCATGGGGCAATCTTCAACTTCACCTGCAACTAACAACGCTATAAGAGGGGCTGAGCAAAAACGGTAACATAGCCAGACAATGGTTTGCTAGGAAGGGTGAAAAGGTTAGAGGCTGACATGGCAATTTGGGAGGCCTGAAGAGCAAGTGATAGGTAGCGCATCATAGCGATAGAACGAAGCAACTAGCATAGCAATGATAGTAGTGAGATCCAGGGTAGCGGTCATCTTGCCTGAAATCCCACAAGGAAGAAGAACGATTCCATGAAGAAGACGAACGGATGAAGTCGAACGAATCCTCACAACTCCGGAACGAAACCGAAGCTAACGAGAGAAGCAAACCGGAAAGAAGCATACAACATGGTAAATGCACAAGCATAAACATGGCATGATGCACAAACAATTATGATGCATGTCCGGTTTAATGAGGCATGGCATGACAAAGTGCAACAAACAACACTACAAATTAAGTGGAGCTCAATATGCAACGAGTTGCATATTGACAAAACACCACATTGACATATTTAGTTTAATCTCGTATAAGCTACCAAACAATGTTAAATGTTGTTAAACATGGCAAGAGGTGAAGCATATGAAAACTAACTATTTAGGCAAGTTTAAATGAGGCAGGAACAACAAACAATTCCGGAAAAACCTCATATGCATATTTATGAATTCGGTACTGTTCTGCCCTAAACCATATTTTATTGTTGTTAAACAGGAAAATAAAGCCCACCATGTTAAACTAGGCATTTTTCTACCCCATTTACATATAAAGTTTATTTAAAACAGAGTTACAATTATTTAGTTATGAAATAAATCATTTTAACATGGCATATTAGCAAATTTAAACAAACAACAAGTTAAACCTTTTAAACATGGATGAAAATGGCATATTATTAATCTACGCAAAATTCTAAGCATTTTACATATATATATATATATATCATTTTAATGCGATGCACGGTTGGTGATTTATTAAATGGATGAAGAACAGGGGTTTTTCTGTAAAACAACGGTCTCTGGATAAATGGAAAGATTCACAGCGCATTGAAAAAAATACATGGGCCGAAACAGAGATCTGGCCCAGGGCGCGGGGGAAGCTGCTCACATCGGGCCTTGAGGTCGGTCGGTGGATCTGGCGGCCCACGGCGAAGGCGAAAGAGGGCTCGCGCTGCGCTGGGCCTCATGGGCAAAGGGAGCTGGGCCTGCGCGTGAAGAGGACGTGGTCAACGGGGCTGGGTCGAGCGTCGTCGTCCTCCCTGCTCGAACGAAGCATAGGATGCGAGCAGGGCGTTGGGGCAGCAGGTCGACACGTGACGGAGGAGGCCCAGACAGCGATGTCGTCGGGGCCCTGGGCGGGCAGGAGGGACTTGGCGGCGATGAGGAACTGCGATGGGGATCCGGCGCGGGCTCGGGTTCCAGTGGCCGGATCTGGCGCGGGAGGGGCTCGGGAGGGCACCATGGCGCGGGTGTGCTCCTGTAGAAAGGCAAGACCGAGATGTTGAGAGGAGGGAGAGAAATACTGGGGAGGAAGAAGAAGCAGGGGAGGAAGGAGAGGGTTCCTGCGGGGGTCACCGACAGCAGGGCTCGCCGGAGCTATGGGAGATGATGCTGCTCATCGCCGGTGGGGACGGGTAGCTCGATCCGCTCGGGCTCTCGCCAGCGGGAGGCACGGGCTTGGAGCTCCATGGGGAACGCCATGGCGCAGAGCAAGGCACAGGGCTCAGGGAAGGAGCACGGCGTGGGGGAGGCGCTCGGGAGGGATCGAGCGGGAGGAGCTTGGGGCCTCGGGCGCGTGGTCGAGGAGGTTGGAGAGGATCTAGATCGGGCTCTGGTTGGTGACGCTGAAAACGAGGGAGGGAGAGAGGCTGGCTGCATGCTTGGATCCCAAGGGAGAGGAGTGGCGGCGGAGGGATTTGGAGGATGGGACAGCTCTAGGGTCTAGGGTTAGCTAGGATGATTATATAGTAGGTGAATTTTTGGTTAGGGGTATATCGCGTCCCTCCGATCGTAATCGGACGGTTGCGAATAAAATAGTTAGGGAGCCCAATTAACAAAACGGAGATATTTTGTAGATGTTTGGGGATGAACTGGATCCAACGGTGATGACTGAGCGGTTCGGGTTCGGGGCAAGTTTCTGACGCGCGCGCGAGGGGGCTGCGAGCTGGCAAGAGATGTTAGGTGGTCTGACAAGAGGGAAAAGCAAACATGGTTGGTCTCGGAACGGTTAACAAAATTAAGGGGGGAACGCAGCAACTACGAACGGGTGCAAGCTTTATGAAAACGATGCCGATGCAATGCGAATGATGCGATGATGAAATGCATGACAAGAATAAAAGGCAAAACAAAAAAACAAAAACCCAACCACGAAGAAATATCATATCGCATCTCCGGAAAAGGAAAGAGTTGGAGTTACGAATATGGAAAGTTGTATCCGAGGCGTTACAACACTCCACCACTACGAGAGGATCTCGTCCCAAGATCTAGGATGGCACCGGAGGGAAAAGAAAGAGGAAGATAAGAGGTAAAACTAAGTTGCTTCTTCAACAAAAGAGTGAAACCAAAGAACCTTGAGAGGTTGTAAAGTTGAAAGAAAGAACACAACAGAGTTGAACACAATTGAGAGCACTGCGGTAGAGAATAGAAAGAAGGAACACCATGTGAACCTTGGCGGCTGCAAAGCTATGAATGACGAGTACAATGGACAAGAAGGAATTGTGGGGACCGATTCTCCGGGTATTAATTCCCAGAAAATGGCCCTTGTGCTCATCAGCCCCAGGATAACTGTTAGCTGATGAGGCACCAACTTGATACAGAAATTCCAAGCAAATACAAAATATGTAGTACAAGACCATTCTGGTCTGTGAGTACAACAAATGGTTTCTAGTGGTTGATGGCGGAAGCGGGCTATAAATCATCAGTGTCTATGAGACTCCATTTCCCACGGGAACAGCTGACCAGGCTATCTCCTATCTTCGCGAGACTGCTATCACCGTTGCTTAGGTTCCGGGGCTGTCATCACGTCGCTTCTCTCTGTGCAAGAAATCTGGCCAAGACAATAGCCAGGGACAAGCCAGTGAGTACTTTGAATGTACTCGCAAACATAATGAACATGGGTATAATATAATAACGATGTGCTAAAAATATTTTATACTCATGACGTTAGTCACAAAAATATAAATATAACTCTGATGCGTGTAAGCATGTTATATATGAATATGTAATATCATAGAAGTATTAAAAAATGAAATAAACAACAAGCCTGCCACAGTCGGGCGTCTGAGCGACACCACATAAAGGGCTTTAAAAGAAATGCCACAGTCGGGCGTCTAAGCGACACCACATAAAGGGCTTTAAAAGAAATGCCACAGTCGAGCGTCTGAGCGACACCACATGAAGGGCTTTAAAA
>NC_041385.1:321607279-321615009 GCF_002162155.2 Triticum dicoccoides | reverse complement strand
TCTGAGCGACACCACATAAAGGGCTTTAAAAGAAATGCCATAGTCGGGCGTCTGAGCGACACCACATAAAGGGCTTTAAAAGAAATGCCACAGTCGGGCGTCTAAGCGACACCACATAAAGGGCTTTAAAAGAAATGCCACAGTCGGGCGTCTGAGCGACACCACATAAAGGGCTTTAAAAGAAATGCCACAGTCGGGCGTCTGAGCGACACCACAGAAAGGGCTTTAAAAGAATAACAATCATAGTGAATATCCAGGAGGTAGAACCGTCCCAGGGATATTCAATAATACCAATAATATCATGGGTTAGTCCACAACAAAATAATAATCATCATCATCACATGTCACAAGTCGTGATACCAGTTCTGATTTAACAGTTTCACCTCCGAAGACCGACACTAAGACCGACACTCGACCCATCCCAGACTGTAATCCTTAACCATGGACACGGCTATTCGAATAGGTTTAATCTCTGCAGAGGGTGTACTCTTTACCCACGAGTAACGGATTTCTTTAGTCCATCGGGACTAATTCCGTCTACGGTCCTTTTGTTGAAAACACACCTAACTTGCACACACCAGCTTAACTCACACGTGTCTGGAATCACCCAAGATACCTGTCAAGCAAACTCTAAGTGGGGAGGCTACAACCTCGTGTAGCATGGGATCAAATTTATATTGCGCGCTCTAAGGGGTGGCCTCCCCTCTCGGTCTCAACCGGAAACACCCATGCCCCCGGACCAGGTGGCCTGCCTACCAGCTACAACCGGTATCTTCCACCCTGGCCTCTCTGTACGGTGTGTGCTAGGAAGAGGTTGACAACTTACTGAACCATACTCTACTTGTTGTAGAGACGAGTGGTAGTACGAAACAAGTATGGGGGTTACTGGAACAAGACTCGATCTATGGTCGACTCAGGAGGTTTAGGTATTCCCTGCATGATTAGCATAACGAATATATTTCAACCAACAGAGTCACCGCTCATATTACCTTACCATGCCATACCAGACAAAACCATCTCGACGGAGACCGGCGACAAACTCATGCCTACCCAAGGCAGAGGTTTTCCCGGGTTCCTGCCGGTATGCATGCAAGGCACATGAGGATGATCATCATCACAAGTGTGATCATTTCCAACAGCATGGAAATCACAAATATGCATCCATGCACATGACCATCTCACATGAAATAACAATTTCTCCAAAATAGAGGTAGTGTGATAAATGTGTCAACGAACACTCAAAAATATCATGCCAGGGTTCAGAATGCTTGCCTTCAGGTCAAGGGAAGGCAGGGTGCATTTCAACCTCTTGAAATATTTCTCCTTCCTTCAAAATCCTATTTTAAACATATAAAAGAATTAACACACAAAAATAAAAATAGCACAAAAGGTTGTTTGTAAAAAATTTCAGTTAAATCTTAAAATAAACTAGATCAAATTTGAGAGAGGTAGGAAAAAGAATTAATTCATTTGGAGTCATATTTAAAAAGATAAAGCCAGTCAAAGATTTGGTCAAAATCTGTTTTTAATAATAAACGGAAAAGAAAACGCTTCGGGCAGAATACGCCTTCAAAACGGGGAGACATACTCGGGGTCTTTACGCTTCCACTTAAATGTGTCGAGGCGGGGCTGGGTCACTGACAATGGGTCCAGGGGGCCCACTGGTCAGGTTTGACCAGTCCCCACTCCCTCCTCTTCTCTGCCCGAGCAGAGGCGGGGCGTCCGGCGATCGTCGCCGGAGAACGGCGTCTTTTCGCGGGCATCTAAGAGCAGGGATGGATCTGCCACTCCTCGGCGGTCCTTCCGGTGGTCGCAGGGTCACCGGAGGTGGAGGAAGTCGCCGGCGGCGAGCTCCGCGGCGGAGGGGGCTTCGGGGGACAAAGTGATTTTTGGGCTGCGGTGGTCTCTGACCAAAATTGATCAAGGGGTTGCACTCCCGAGAGGGAGGGAGAGTTCTTGGTGGAGAGATTGGAGAGGGAGAGGCCCTGGTGGCGACAGAATCGACCGAGGCTTGGCGGCGACCGAACTGGCCGGACTCGGGGAAGAAGGCCTTCCCCTTCTCAAATGCTGGCCAGGGTAGCTCCAGGAGGATCACTGGAGGTTGATCGAGGACTTGATTGAGCTCCGGGGCCCTTATATAGGCGGTGGAGGTCGGTTCGAGGCGGCCGGCGATAAGGACGACGGTGAACCGCCTCCCTGTAGCGTCAGGGCGTCGTGCCGATGACGGTAGCTAGCCGACGGGCGAGGGAATAAGCTTGCGTTGTTCACAGGGGCAGGTGGCGAGCCGGGGTGGCTTGGGCGGCGCTGGCCTGAGCAGGGCTGTCGGGCGGCCGTGGCGGCTAGTCCTTCACTTGCCGGGGACGCGGCGAGGCTCTGCTTGGCGTGTTGCGGTGAGGGGGAGCATGTAGCGCGCAAGGGGACACGGCATGCCGACTGCGGTCGGTCACGGGCTGGGGTGAGTGCGGGGCGTGACGCGGCGGCTCGGGCTCCGCTCGTGCAATACGCGCGCTCTGGGCGCGTCCAGTGCACGCACGGAAGGTGTTCGACACAATGCCGTGGCACACTACAGGTCACAGGTGAGGTTGGCAAGCAACATAACTAGGCTAGTGATAGAGGGAAGCTCAAGGGACACGGTGGTTTGGTCAGGTTGTCATGTTCATAGTGTATACTTGAGATCATGCCAAATCAGTCCATGCACTCCAGGTGTTTGTCAAAATGCCAAAGGCACCTAGGCTATTCTTGGAGGGGCCAAATCTTCTAGATCAATGTCTCCTTGGATGCACAAGAGGGTGGTGAGGTTAGTTGGTGAAAAGCACAAACTTGCTAGTGCAAGTTTTGCAAAACTTCAAATCTGGACAGGATGTGAGTGGCATTATTTCATGAACCAAAAATATGCCAATGGTTGCATGCTCCTGGACTTAGGGGTTTAGCATGGAGTACTACAAGTAGGAGAAGGAATCTAGGGCCAAAGAGTAAGCAATAATAGGGATGATGTACAAACCATCATGATGGACCAGAATGAAGATTAGGTTGATTCACTCAAAATTTTCAAAGAACATCCTTGGATCTTTGCATATAATGGAATCGTATGCTGCTACTGACATCCCATAATTTTGGTGGGGGCTCTAGGGAATTATTTAAATGGGTTGCAGTGCAAAACTGTCCACTGGACCAGAGAAGAAAAACAGGCACAAAACTCATAATATGCAATGAAATAGATATATAATTGCACATATGATTTTGAGACCTCACATGGTGTCTCCAAATTTTGGTTGAATTTTTAGCTAAGTTTATCAACTGGTTGAAGTAGAAAAGGAGCTCCAAAACTCAAACAAGTCATTTTAATGATTAAAGCTCAGGGTGAACTAATTTAATAAATAAACCTACTGATTTAGAAATAGTTATATAGAGAGCATAGAAGTTTAATATTTTGGAAAGCTCCACTAAAAAAATAATTATCCTCTATATTAAAAGAGGTGCTCTGAACTCCACAGAAATAATCCAAAAGGAAAAAAATTAAAACTCCTGGAAAAATTTTAATTTCCAACAAAAATTTAGGTTAAATTTTTGGGGTGTTACAATTACTAACCCCCTAAAAAAATCTCGTCCTCGAGATTTGCTAAGGTTTGTGAAACAAAAGAAAATACTTTTACTAGATCAAAAGATCATTTACCCAAGCGGTAAAAAGGGGGCTACAGTGAGAGGGCAATAAGTGGTGAATAACTACAGTGTGGGCACTGGCGTTGTGTGGAGAAATTCCACGTTCCGGACAAGAGTGATTTCTATGCGGGACGTAGTGAATTTAGAATAAATTCTAAATTCAATGATACGCTGGTCGTACCCGAGAGCACAGTGCTCCCTCTGGCTGACAGGTGGGACCAGGGCCCACTGTCAGTCTCTCCTTCTACCTCTGGCTCTCTCTTCTTCCTCTCTCCCGTGCGTTTTCCCGGCTTTCTCCACCGGCGACGACTAGCGCGTAGGGCATCTAGGCCGTACTGCGGTAGTGCGCGGTGTGCTTGCTACCGGTGCAGTGTTGTCGGGGAAGCTGATCCACGAACACCTATGGGGCCGGCGGACCGGGCCCCTTTCGGTTCGGCGGGGGGGCGGAGATCACACGAAGAGCAGATCGAGGTGAAGCACACGAGCGGTTTACCCAGCTTCGGAGCTCTCCGGAGAGATAATACTCCTACTGCTGCTTGTCTGATTGTATTGTGTTCTTGCTCGGGAGCGCTGAATGCTACAATACAATCTAGCTGCTAACGAGACCGAGTGTGTGTCTTTTCTAGGTTCGAACCCCCTCTACGTTGTGCATGGGCCTCCTTTTATATTTTCAAGGGGTCACCGACAGGTGGCAACGCAGATGAGGGTAAAAATGGAAAAGAAGTTGCGGTTGGTACAACCACCTACACAGTGCAGCCTACCTAACCCTGACGGCAGGGGACAAAGGCACTAAATGCCCGTCTGCATCGCCCAAACAGTGTAGAAAGGGACCGTCAGGGGCGCCACCGCTCGCCACGATGGCAGTCTTGTCAGCTTCGCATGCCACCGCGCACCGCTGGCTGCACAGCCTCTCGCCACGCGCGCCTGGAAAGGCCCCCAAAGCGACACGTTGGTGGATGTGCTGGAGCATGGGTATAGAGTGGTAGCTTGCCGCGGCAAGCGCCTTGCCGCGGCTGTTGTCTTGTCGGGTCCGGAAGCTTGTCGCTCCCCGGGCCTTGCCGGGACGCGCGGCGCGTTGCGGCAAGTTCCTTGAAATTCCTTGGTTGGCCTTCCCAACAAGCTCCTCTTGCCGGGTCCTTGTCTCCTGAGCTTAAATACTTTGTTCTTGAATGGCTCCAAAGGAACCATGGAGGGCCTCGGCGGTCATCCGGCAAGCCTTGCCGCGGGTCGCTGCAACTGCCCGTGCACAAGTTCGGGATACTAGGGTACCCCTACTCTAGTACACCGATAGGAGCCCCCGGGCCTGGGCCACACACGGTGCCGAGCGCTGTTGGGCCAGGCCCAAAACAGGGCACGGGCATGCGCGGCCTGGATTACGCCGTATCTTACTCTGTATCCACCGCGCCCTCCCCAACGGCACGCGTCGAATGCGGCATCGTGGGAGAGATCGTGGGTGGTTTCTTTATTCGGAAGGGCGAAACGTCCGCCCCTCCCTCTTTATAAGCAGGGGAAACAGGGGGCAGTTTGCCTACTTCGCCGGTTGCTACTTCATTCTCGAAAATCTCCGCCGCTCCCCCCTTCTTCCCGAAGCCGAAAGAGAGCAGCGCTCTGCCCCCCATTGCCACCAGCTCTACCGACACCGCCGATCTCCCCCGCCATCTCCGCCATGGCTCCAAAAGCCAACAAGGGGAAGGGCGTGAAATCGGCCGAGGCGCAGCGGCTCGCGGTGCTGCGAAAGGAGCGGGCCATTTTCCCCCCTCAGCTTGACGCGAAGGAGCTGAGGGAGTACTACTACCTCTTCTGGTCGATGGAGACGCGAGCGCATCCGCGCACGAGGGTACTCCCGGCCAGTGCTTCGAGATTGGCTCCGAACGGGTACCCCTTCTTCACGTTATTCTTCTACTGCGGGCTCTGCCCGCCCTTCTCTGAATTCTTCTGCGATATCATGAACACCTACGGGTTCCGCCTCCTTGATTTCACCCCCAATGCCGTTCTGACCATGGCAGTTTTCGCACATCTGTGCGAAAACTTTGTCGGAGTCCAACCAAACGTAGCCCTTTTCCGCCACTTCTTCATGCCTCGAGTCGAGAGAGGAGAGCCCCTTGCCGGAGGAATCGCTTGGATCTCGAGGGTCGGCAAGAAGGAAGCCTATCTGGAGGGAGAGCTCCGCAGCAAATGGGAGGAGTGGAGAGCTGAGTGGTGCTGGATCGTCGAGGAGAACCCGCAGCCATTTACCGCCCTGCGCCAAGGCCCAATAGTGCGCGGCAACGATTGGAGCAACGTGGCCCCGGAAGACGACAGGCTGAAGATCGCTGTCACCCGGATCCTCCGCCTCAGGCTTGCCGGGCTCACTGTGGCCGCAGTTGGCGCAGATTTCCTTCGCCGCCGCATCGCCCCCTTGCAGGAGAGAGGGAGACCCGCCTGGGAGTTCAAGAACTCGGCGGATATCATGAGGCTGCGCCCGGGCCTCAACTTCAACTTCACCGTCCTGGAGCTGGATGCGATGCTCCTGGAGCTGTTCAAACGCGATCCTCAGCATCCATTCACGTTGCCGAGGAATGTTGTTCCGTTGTGCAACAATTCTTCACTCGACTTGATCCGCGCAATGATGTCGTTGTGTGATTCGCACGGAATCACCCCAACTTGGAAAGAACCTGCGGATGACGTCGTGCGGGCGTTCTTCGACGACTTGGTAGAAGTGCCGGTCCGCGCTGATGAGCAAAAGAGCCTCACCCGTGACACCACTGATGACGAGATGCAGCGCATCGCCACCAGGCTGGAAGAGGTGGCGGCAGCAGTTGCCGCGGGCGAGTTCGGGTTCACCGTGGAGGAGGCAGAGGCAGCAGAGGCGGCAAGCCTTGCCGAGCGCGAGGAGTTTGCCGGCGAGGAAGATCTTGCCGGCCCTAAAGCTGAGCCGAGCGAGCCCGGCGAGGAAGAGCCCGAACCTTCAGACAGCTTGCCGCAGGCGGAGCTCCCGGCTCCGGCAAGGAGGCGTCTCCGCAAGGCCGGGGACGCAGCGGGGCAGCAGACGAGCCAACAGCCACCGAGCCGTGCGACACGCACTACCGCGGCAAGCACTGTTGCCGCGGGAGCGCCTCACGCCGCTGCGGCAACTGGAGCGGGGTCTTCCCGGTCCACCGCCACTGCTCCTGCCAAGCGGGCGAGGGAGCCTACTCCTCCGCCTCATCGCACCGGAGGCGAGCCAGACTTCGATCTCTCCGCGCTCAGCTCCGACAAGGAAGAAGAAGAGTAAGATCCCTTGCCGTTCTTGTTGTTCTTCGATCTTTGTTGGCTTTCGTCTTGTATCTGACTTGCTTCGATCTGAATCCATTCCTTTTCAGGACGCTGGCCCAGAGAGCGGCGAAGAGAGCCAAGGCCACGGTGATTGTCATCGAAGATGATATCACCGTGTCAGCAGGCGGTGTGTCTGAGACCACCTTGACGGACCCGGCAACTACTCCCCAAAGCAGCCCCCAGCGCAGCCCCCAGCGTAAGTTTATAGTGTACTTCCTGCCGTCAGGCGCGCATGGGTGCTCTTTTCTCTACTGATATCTTGACTGTTGGATTTGTGTAGGAGCAGAACAGCCTCACCAGGAATGCCCGGAAGCTGCTCCCGAAGTGCCATCTGCTTCGACTACACCGCCAAGGGAGGAGTCCCTGGCAAGGGAGCGCTCTCCGGCAAGGGAGAACTCTCCGGCAAGGGACAGTTCTCCGGCAAGAGACGGCACCAGTGATCCTCCGGCGGTTGAGACCGCGACCGCAGATCCTAGCACAGGTAATTTTCTTGCCTGAAAACTTCCCTTGGGATCTTCTTCTTCTGATTTTCTTCTTGTATATTTGCTTGACTTCTCTCCCCTTTTCGTTCGTCAGATCCCCCTGCCACGGAGCCGATGGAGACCGAGGGCGCCGGCGAGGAGGGCGCGCGTGGCAGTGCCGACAACGCCCTCGCCACCGAAGGAGAAGCCGGTGCTGATGAGCCCGCCGGCGAAGAGGCCACCGAAGCTGCCGCCGCAGAAGCCGGCGAGGGACCCGGCGATCGCACTGACGGTCCTGAGGCCGCAAGAGCGCCT
>NC_041385.1:321593575-321606567 GCF_002162155.2 Triticum dicoccoides | reverse complement strand
CTGCAGAGCCAGGCTCCGAAGAGCCACAGCCCGGCGCCTACCTGAAGGCCGGCGATGGTATCTTCATCAAGCTTCCCTGGGCGTCAAGCTCCAGGGCGCCGGTCGAGGGAGAAATCCTGGACGGAGAGGTGCTTGCCTCCGCCGGGCTGACGCTGGTTGACGCGCCAAGCAGCAGCAGCGACGAGCCTGAAGAGGAGCGGCTGCTGCGAAAGCTGACGTCGCTCTACCGTGCCCGACAAGCCAAGCTGGCCTCCCGAGAAGCGCTTGTCACGAAGGCGGGAGTTGATATTGAGAAGCGCGCGGAGGAGCTCCGAGGCCTCAGGCAGGAAGCTCTCCGGTCCTTGGAGGAGGAGCGGGAGCAACTTCTCGAGGATCGGAAAGCCTTCCTCCTTGGGAAGGCTGAAGCTGAAGAGAAGCAACGGCTTGTCGCTGAAAACTTATTCGCGCAGGAAGGAGAGTTGGCGCAGCGCAAAGTCAATCTTGACAGCCACGAGGAGGAGCTTGCCGCGCGCGAGCAAGCGATTGGCGGGGCTCTCAAGGAGGCAAAGGATGCTGCCGCAGCTGCCGAGGCCGCCAAGAAGGAGCTGGAGACAAAGGTGGCGCAGCTGGAAGCCGGTCTCCGGGCGAGTGGCGAGGAGCTTGCCGCTCTCAAGCGTGAGCGCGAGAAGGATGCTGCCGCTCATGGTGAGCTGCAAGGTCTCCTCGCAGAGAGGAGCAAGGAGCTTATTGCCGCCAAGGACTCCAATGCGGATCTTGAGTTGAAGTTGGCTACTTTGACTCAGACGCTGGACGGCGCCAGGGAGCGGGAGGTGGCCTTGTCGGAGAAGATCAAGGCCGACGAGGCGCTGCTGGCGAATGCTGCTGCCGCCCACGACGCCTTCAGGGAGACTGTGGAGCACTGGACTGAGGGTCTGGTGAATATTGCCGCCGCCATCGACAGGGAGTTGGCGCAGCTGGGGGTGGAGGATCTCGGGTACTCCTCCGACGAGCATCTCCAACCCAGCGCCAAGCTCAGCTTGTTCTTCAAAGTCATGGCGACAGCCCTCCAGCGACTCTGGGAGAATATCCCAAAGCAGCTGGCCGACGAGTCGCGCAGGATCTGCGCGGGGGTTCTTTAGAAGGTGCTGGTGAAGGTGGCCTTCCGCAATCCAGGCCTCAACCTCACCAACGTCCTCAAATCCTTGCCGCCGGATGCTGATTTGGATGCGCTCAAGGCCCTTGTCGCACCCATTGTGGACAAGGTGAGCGAGATCAAGAGGGTTGAGGGCGATCGCGTAGATTAGGCCGCCTGTTTCCTCTTTCTCTTTGTCGCTGCTGGTCATGTTACGAGAACATCTATTAGAGCCGCGACAAGCTATCTTGTAATATAACTCTATTTTGGGTAGAGATTTGCTATGTTATTCCTTCCTTTGTATGTTTTTACCCTACGCTTTTAGGGAACTTGTCGGTGCAGGCACCCGGGCCGCGAGCGCTGAGTGCGGGACGTCAGCAGCCTGCTGGCGGTGCTGCTTGCGACAAGAAACCTTGTCGCAACTAGTCGCAGCTCACTTAAATTGTTGAGAGGACTAGAAACAAAGTAAGGGCGCAACTAGCTACGAGTTGGTTCCTTCGCGCACAGGTTTTCCATACAAAGTACGGTCGTTCAAGGAGATAACTTAAAAAATTTAAAACTGATTGCTCAAACTTTGGCAACTTAGCTTTTCTGTTGTTTGCTTCCCGGTAAGGCGAAACTTCCTTGGACGAGGCCTGGTCCACACCATTATCTGGCCTGGTCCACACCATTATCTGGCCTGGTCCACACCATTATCTTCTTCATTCCCCCGGCAAACTTGTGTGCGAGGGAACCTTCCTTTCCTTTTTGAGAAAAAGAAAGAAGAGAAAATAAAGGCATGGAGCCTTATAGCTCGTTATTGCTTATGGGGGGTAGGTGCTGCACAAAGTGTCAGATAACGCATGCAAATATAAAGTAAAAAGCATGAAATTGACAAGATGTGCGGAGCACATGAGCTTTACTTATGCACGGGATCTGTGCCCGGCTTTGTACAAAGGATTATATGCAACATCGGCAAGACTTGTACAAAAGGTGGTTGCCGGAACGGGTTCCGGCAACCGCGCCCTACGGGTAAAACTTACGAAGATGCTCAATGTTCTAGGAGTTGCTCACCGGTACGCCATCTTCGGTCTCAAGGCGGACAGCGCCAGGCCTAGTGACTCGTTTCACTCGATAAGGGCCTTCCCACTTCAGCGTCAACTTGTTGGAATTCTTGGCGGACTGAACGCGCCGAAGAACAAGGTCGCCTTCCTCGAAACTTCTGGTGTTAACTTTACGGCTATGGTAGCGGCGCAAAGCTTGCTGGTATCGAGCAGCTCGTACAGCAGCCTAAAGACGGTCCTCCTCAAGGAGCAGCGCGTCATCTTGTCGCAGCTGCTCTTGCTCAAGCTCATCATAAGCGAGCACTCGAGGTGACCCGTATACGAGTTCCGTGGGGTGAACTGCCTCTGCTCCATAGACTAGAGCGAAAGGTGTCTGGCCAGTGGCTCGATTTGGCGTCGTCCTGATCGACCAAAGAACCACCGGCAGCTCCTCAATCTAGTTCCTTCCGCACTTGTGCAGCCTGTCGAAAGTTCTGGTCTTGAGCCCGCGCAGCACTTCAGCATTTTCCCTCTCTGCTTGACCGTTGCTTCTCGGATGAGCAACAGAAGTGAAGCAGACCTTGGCGCCAAGATCCTGGACGTACTGCATGAAGGTGCGGCTCGTAAATTGCGTGCCGTTGTCGGTGATGATCCTGTTAGGGATCCCGAAATGGCAAACAATCGACCTGAAGAACTTGACTGCTGACTGTGCTGTCACCTTCCTCACTGGTTCCACTTCTGGCCACTTTGTGAACTTGTCGATTGCAACGTACAAGTACTCAAAGCCTCCGACAGCTCGGGGGAAAGGGCCGAGGATATCGAGCCCCCAGACCAAAAATGGCCAGGATAAAGGGATCGTCTGGAGAGCTTGAGCTGGCTGGTGTATCTGCTTGGAATGGAACTGGCACGCTTCACACTTGGTTACTTGTGCAGTTGCATCCTGGAGGGCTGTCGGCCAAAAGAAACCTTGCCGGAACGCTTTGCCAGCAAGTGCTCTTGCGCCAATGTGGTGACCACATATGCCTCCATGTATCTCTGCCAACAGCTTTTGTCCGTCTTCCCGGTGAATACACTTCAATTTCACACCGTTGAGTCTTCTTCTGTACAGTGTGTTGTCGACAAACTGGTACATACTTGACTGCCGGGCTACTCTTTCCGCTTCTTCTTACTCTTCGGGAAGTTCTCTTGTCTGAAGGAAATGGACAATCTATTGTGCCCATGCTAGAGCCTGTGGCTCGACAACAAGGACTAAAGGCACATCTGCTGCTGCGGGAGCATCCGCTTCTACGGCAAGAACTTGTGGCTGTGCCGGAGCTTGATGTTCCCCGGCAAGCTTGCCGGAGCAAAACTTGTCGGGAGCGTCTGCTTCAACGGAACAAACCCTAAGGTTTGCTGGAGCAGACTGCTCCTCAGCACTCTTGGTGTTGATCCTGAGGAACTTCTTGGCGGCGGCTTCGGGAAGCTCTGCCGGAAAATAGTCACCAGAAAACAACTTCCTCTTCTTGCTTTGTCCAGTTGATGGTTGAGTCAGCTTGAGCACAAAGATCCCTGGTTCCACAGGCAACTTTAGTGCGGCGCACTTCGACAGGCCATCAGCTATGTCATTCTGAGATCTTGGAACATGTTCCATCTACAGGCCGTCAAAGTGCTCTTCTAGCTTCCTCACTTCATCAACATATGCTTCCATCAACGGACTCTGATAGTTCTTGTTTACTTGGCAGACGACAAGCTGTGAGTCACCCCTGACAATGAGCTTCTTGATCCCAAGGTCTGCTGCGATCCTGAGACCGGCAAGCAATCCTTCATATTCTGCAGTATTGTTCATTGCTTGCTCCTTGGGAAAGTGCATCTGGACTACGTACTTGAGGTGCTCTCCGGTGGGTGCAACAAGTAGCACGCCAGCACCGGCGCCTTGTAGCGAGAAGGCACCATCAAAGTACATCAGCCACTCTTTGCTTGTTTCCTTGACGGGGATGCTCATTTCTGGAATTTCTTCATCTGGTGTTGGCGTCCACTCTGCTATGAACTCTGCCAATGCTCTGCTTTGGATAGTTGAAGTGCTCTCAAACTTGAGGCCAAAGCTTGACAGTTCTAGTGCCCACTCGACAATCCTGCCTGTTGCTTCTGGATTTTGCAGTATCCTCTTCAATGGAAAGTGAGTGACAATTGTGATCTCATGTGCTTGGAAGTAATGGCACAGCTTTCTCGAGGCCATGAGAAGGCCGAAAAGCAATTTCTGCACACCAGAGTACCTTGACCTAGCCCCCTGCAGAAGGGAACTGACAAAGTAAACTGGTCACTGCACCATTCTCTTCTGCAGATTCGTCCTTGTCGGGACCAGAGCTTGCCGGTGAAGTTCCTTGCTTGTCGCTGGATGCACTTGCCGTGGTTGCCGGCTCATCATCCGCCTCCCTCTCCGCCACTAATGCAGCACTAAACACTTGATTGGTTGCTGCTATATATAACAGCAACTTCTCTTGTGGCTTAGGTGCGACAAGTGTTGGAGTGGAGGACAGGTATCTCTTTAAGTCCTGCAGCGCAGCCTCCGCTTCCGGAGTCCATTTCATGGGTCCTGCCTTTTTCAATATTTTGAAAAATGGTAGGGCGCGCTCAGCAGACCTAGAGATAAACCTGCTGAGAGCAGCTACGCAACCGACAAGTCTTCGTACATCCTTGACGTGCTTCGATGCTTCAATCTGCTCAATGGCCTTGATCTTGTCGGGATTGGCCTCAATTCCGCGTTGAGACACAAAGAACCCGAGAAGCTTGCCAGAGGGGACTCCAAACACGCACTTCTCGGGGTTGAGCTTGAGGTTGATCTTGCGCAGATTTGCAAAGGTTTCGTCCAAATCTTGAATCAGAGTCGCTTTGTCCTTGCTCTTGACCACTATGTCATCCATGTAGGCTTCCACATTTCTGTGCATTTGCGGTTCAAAAGCGTCATGGACTACCCTTGCAAATGTTGAACCAGCATTCTTCAAACCGAAAGGCATCCATATGAAACAGTATGTGCCACATGGGGTAATGAATGTGGTCTTCTCCTCATCCTCTTCTGCCATGAAGATCTGATGATATCCTGAGTATGCATCAAGAAATGAAAGCAAGTCACATCCGGCCGTGGAGTCAACAATCTGGTCGATGCGCGGCAAGGGAAATGGGTCTTTGGGGCAAGCTTTATTAACATCGGTAAAGTCAATACAAAGCCTCCATTTCCCATTTGCCTTGCGCACGACTACAGGATTGGCCAACCATGTAGGATGGAGCACTCCTCTGACAAGGCCTGCTGCTTCCAATTTCTTGATCTCTTCTGCGATGAATTCTTGGCGCTCCAATGCCTGTTTCCTGACTTTCTGCTTGACGGGCCGCGTATGAGGACAGACGGCAAGATGGTGCTCGATTACTTTCCTGGGAACACCGGGGATGTCAGACGGTTGCCATGCAAACACGTCGACGTTCGCCCGCAGGAAAGCAACGAGCGCGCTTTACTATTTAGGGTCGAGAGTGGCACTGATGGTGAAGGTACCACCAGTGCCGTCCTCCTTGGCGGACACCTTCTTGGTCTCTGGTAGAGCTGCCATTGTCTTGTTACACTTGCCGGTGGAGCTCGATGGTGCGTCCTCGACGGTAGCGCAGCACTCCAAAGAGGTGCGCTTGCCGGAGTGGGCATCAGAGCTCTTGCCGGACTTGGTATTCTTCTTCGCCCCGGGAGCTTCAGCGGCAAGTGACTTGCGATCTATTGCGGCTGCTGCTTCCCGGTAGATCTTGTCGGCGCAGATAAGAGCATCCTTCTTGTCGCCAGGGACAGAGATGACACTTATCGGGCCTGGCATCTTCAGTACATTGTATGCATAGTGAGAGGCTGCCATGAACTTGGCGAGTGCTGGACGGCCAAGTATTCCATTGTAAGGCAATGGAAAGTCAGCAACGTCAAAAGTGACCCTCTCAGTCCTGAAGTTCAGCTCGCTGCCAAATGTTACCGGCAACGTGATCTTTCCCTTTGGCCTGCTCCTTCCCGGATTAATTCCTTGGTATGTGCCGGTCTCTTCGAGCTCGCTATCAGGGATCTGAAGCTTCTGGAGCACCGCAGAGGAGATCAGGTTCACGCAGGCCCCACCGTCAACTAGCATCTTAGTGCCCTTGAGGTTGCAGATCGTCGGTGAAACCAACATCGGCAAGCACCCGACCGCAGTTATGCGATCAGGGTGGTCCTCAATATCAAAGATGATAGGCGTGCTGGACCATTTCAGAGGCTTGCGTGACTCGACGGGTGGTTCTGCTGCATTGACTTCCCGCACCCACTGCTTGAGCTGGCGGTGTGAAGTATGCAGAGAAGCACCACCGTCAACGCACAGGACCTCTGTGGCTTTCTGGAACTCCTGCTCATCGGTCTCATCTTCATCCATATCTTCATCGTCGTGTCATATTCATCCTTGTCGCGGCCGCGGGGAGGTCTTCCTCCTTGCCGCTGCTTGGCCTTGCCGCGGGGTCCTCCTCGGCCGGGACGTTTTTTGCTAGTTCCTCCAGCACCTTCCTGGGCTTTCTCTTTGTCGCGTCGCTCGTATTCAGCCTTTTGCTGCTCGACAAGCTGCTCGACCTTCTTGCAGCTCTGGAGGTCATGGCCCTTGGTGCGGTGAATCTTGCAATACTGCTTGTTGGTGCTGTCCTGCTTGTCGGCGACTGCCACAGCTGCGGCAACCTCCTTGCCGGAGCTACCAGCTTCGGCTTTCTTGCCGGACTGCTCAACAACTAGCACATCTTTGCCTTTCTTCTTCATGTTGTTCCGCCGCCGGTTCTTCCTTGCCGGGGCAGTCTCCTCACTATCAGATCCTCATGCTCCTATATTCTCTCCGGGGAGTTTCCTCCCTTCCTCAGCACATGCACACTTTTCGGCCAGGGCATATAGCTCACTGACATCTCTGATCTTGCACATCGCCATCTCCTCCCGCATCCTGCGGTTCCGCACGTTCTGATGGAACACGCTGATTACCGCGGCAGGGTGTACATCTGGGATGTTGTGCTGTACGTAGCTGAATCTCTGAATGTACTTGCGCAGGGGCTCTCCTTCCTTCTGGGCGAGCAGATGAAGGTCACTCTCTTGGCCATGAGGCTTGTGGCCGCCTGTAAAGGCGCCGACAAACTGATGGCACAGATCAGCCTAGGAGGATATGGAGTTGTCCGGCAAGTGCATGAGCCAGGATCTGACATTGGGCTTGAGCACCAGCGGGAAGTAGTTGGCAAGGATCTTGTCGTCCCGCCCCCCAGCAGCTTGCACCGTGATGGTGTAGATGCTGAGGAACTCCGACGGATGCGACTTGTCGTCGTACTTCTCTGGTACATCTGGCTTGAAATTCTTCGTACTGGGCCACTGGACTTGCCGCAGCTCACGAGTGAACGCAGGGCAACCTACCGCGTACGGCAAGTCGCCTGGTTCCCCTGGCGCATGCACGTCAACAAAGGGCCCAGCGCGCTTGTCGGATTGACGTCGCGCTTCTCTTTGGCGCTCGATGCGAGTACGAGCGTCTTCTTGCTGTCGTTCGTGAAGAACTTGGCGCTGATCGCGACGAGCTCGTGGATCTGACGATGCGGTGGAGTCGCTGTCGAGGTGGATCCGACGAGTCGGCGATCTTGGCCTTCGGGATGGAGAGTGCATGGTGGTTGCACCCCCACCAGTTTCGTCGCCACCGGCTCGTGCCTGGCAGTCCTGCCGCGGCCCTGATGCACTTGGCTGCCGCGGAGTGTCACCGTTGGCAAAGCCGATGAGACTCTGAATGGTAGCCCTCCATTGGTCGATCTTGTCTTCTGCTGGAGGGTAATCCAGGAGCAGTTGAGCTCGCGCCAAAGCTTCTGCTGGAGTGGTGGGCGGCAGTGGCGAACGGTGCGAGGAGCGGGATATGCTCGGACTTCTAACTATGTTAGAAGGAGCAGCATCCCGTCCAGGCGACCGTGTCTCGCTCGTGCCAGCATGTTGGCGTGCATGCTGGTCTTGAGCACCACGAGATCCACCAGCTCGATCTTGCTCCAACGAACATATGGTACTGCGAATACCATGACGTTGTCGGTCTTGCGCCTCCAGAGATGGGCGCGGTACATGTAAGGACGCCGAGGTTTGCGCGGCCTTGTCCTTGGACCTGGCAGCGTCGTGAGCTCCCTCGTCGATGTCCGTTCTTCCGCCGGCGTCCTCCCCACCACCCGTTTGCTCCAGTGGTGGTGGAAGTGACGTGGACGGAGCTGCTGCCGCTGAAGTCTTCTTCTTCGGTGGCATGTCGGTGAAGGAAATGAAGATCTAGCTCGTGTGGACGCCGGATCAGGTTCACACAATCTCGACGCCCCCTACCTGGCGCGCCAAAGATGTCGGGGAAGCTGATCCACGAACACCTATGGGGCCGGCGGACCAGGCCCCTTTCGGTTCGGCGGGGGGGCGGAGATCACACGAAGAGCAGATCGAGGCGAAGCACACGAGCGGTTTACCCAGCTTCGGAGCTCTCCGGAGAGATAATACTCCTACTGTTGCTTGTCTAATTGTATTGTGTTCTTGCTCGGGAGCGCTGAATGCTACAATACACTCTAGCTGCTAACGAGACCGAGTGTGTGTCTTTTCTGGGTTCGAACCCCCTCTACGTTGCGCATGGGCCTCCTTTTATATGTTCAAGGGGTCACCGACAGGTGGCAACGCAGATGAGGGTAAAAATGGAAAAGAAGTTGCGGTTGGTACAACCACCTGCACAGTGCATCCTACCTAACCCTGACGGCAGGGGACAAAGGCACTAAATGCCCGTCTGCGTTGCCCAAACAGTGTAGAAAGGGACCGTCAGGGGCGCCACCGCTCGCCACGATGGCAGTCTTGTCAGCTTCGCATGCCACCGCACACCGCTGGCTGCACAGCCTCTCGCCACGCGCGCCTGGAAAGGCCCCCAGAGCGACACGTTGGTGGATGTGCTGGAGCGTGGGTACAGAGTGGTAGCCTGCCGCGGCAAGCGCCTTGCCGCGGCTGTTGTCTTGTCGGGTCCGGAAGCTTGTCGCTCACCGGGCCTTGCCGGGACGCGCGGCGCGTCGTGGCAAGTTCCTTGAAATGCCTTGGTTGGCCTTCCCGGCAAGCTCCTCTTGCCGGGGCCTTGTCTCCTGAGCTTAAATACTTTGTTCTTGAATGGCTCCAAAGGAACCATGGAGGGCCTCGGCGGTCATCCGGCAAGCCTTGCCGCGGGGCGCTGCAACAGCTCGTGCACAAGTTTGGGATACTAGGGTACCCCTACTCTAGTACGCCGACAAGTGTGCACTCACGTCGCGGGCCAGTGCGCTGTCGGCACTGCTCGCGGATTCATCTCTGAACACCGGCGATCTGGTGACGAGCGGCGCTGGTGGACTTCATCCACCGTACACCGATCCCGAGCTATAAAACGACCGAAGTGCTCCTTCTTCATCTTCGCACCTGGCCTCGCTTATCCTCCTTCTTCTCCTCCATTACCGTTCACCGGAGCTCGAGACGAGGCTCCAATGGCGGAGACGGTGCCGGACTGGTACATGATCCTGGTGTGTGGAGGGCTGGCGGCAGTGCTGGGGCTCTCGGTGCTCCTGTGCGCCATGATCTATGATGATCGTTGTGATGCTGCCACTCGGGTGTTGGCTCTCCGCGGTGGCGGTGATCACGAGGATTAGGCGTAATCCTGAGTGTTTTACCGCTATCGATGTGTTGGAGGTGGATAGTGTCCGGATGATTATCTGCTAATCTCTCCCTTGGCGGCATGTGGAGTGCTTAGAAGGGTGGTTGGTGAGATGCAACATGGTTGCATGTATTTCAGGTAGTGTAAGAGTCCGAGTGGTTGTGGGTCTGCTGCCGTGGTGCTGCGTGAAATAAAATGAATAATCCATGCAGCGAGAGGATAAAAGATGCAGCAAATTCTGGAAGAAGAAAATCTCATTCCAGGATTTTTCGCGGTTACACACGTTGCTCACGAAGAAAACCACTCACAAACGTAAAAACTAAATACTCAACTCGTCGCACAAATTCGAGGTACCATGCATAAGTTACAACATAATAGTAAATGCTGAAATAACAAATACAGCAGTGACGTCTAAAATGAGAATGGTAACTGGACAGGGTCTCGAGGAAAACTCTGTGGTAGTGGAACGCACTCCTCTTCTATCGGAGGAAGTGGATTGATCAGTCGATGTATGAGTGTCTCCGGATCGGGCCTCAGTGTTCTGCCGATTGCAATCTGAGGGTTCAGATCAGTGAGATTATGGAGATAATCCATCACTCGCTGATTCAAATGCTCTTGCGCGATGATGTACTGGATGAGGTTGGCCAGTACTGGGTCTCTCTCAATCCTCCCACCGGGGAAAGATGTTACTCCCCCGGGCGTTGCACGGCTCGGAAAGTAATAATATCCTCGCTCGCGGGCATAGGGCACTGCGGATCAAAGATGAGCAATCGCTTCGTTCGCAGCAGCCTCTATGGCCAAACGTGGGGTTGGCATAGATTTTCCCATGAAGGAAACCTCCGTTGGATCTTGGTTGGGGTCTACGGGAGGAATGTGTACTGCTTCCCAATATTCCGAGGTGGAAGGGGTGATTCTCGATTTGAACAGCTCGTACTGGGGTGGCTGGGAAGAACCCATGGTACTGCAGGTAAAGTCCCACAATATTTTGACAAAGCTACCTGGGGTTGCATCTGGGGTTCTCCGATAAATACTAGGGCTCGGCATGGCAAGAAATGGCTGTGAGAATGGTGCATGAGGTGACGGTTGCTGGGTAAGGTCACGAGAGAGCCTTCTTATATAGCGTCTGGGCTGATTTATTTACCGTGGTGAAAGGTAATAAATATGCCAGATTAGCTCCAAAGGACGGGGTCAGTGTCAGGAGATATACATATCTCATAAAGACACGTGTTACTGTGCGTGTCGTCGGGGTTGGTTTTGGTAGCTGTGCCCGGAAAATGTGCACTATGTGCTGACAAAAATATGCGAGGCTACCATTAAAACAGGGGCACAACGACAGCTGTGTTAATACACAAGATTACGTGATTACAAAGCGGGGATACACTGAGACTCGGCACTACTCGTACAACTTAGTCTACCTCGTTTACGTCTAAACGGGCGTGTCTGGTGGATGTCGATGCTTCTCCATGTGTCCCAATGCTGGGATTAGTCGGAGATGGCGGAGGAACTGCAAGGTCGGGGTAGCGATGATGACCATCGCGGGGATTGTTGGCCACAATCCCGTTGGAGTATGCTCCCAAAAGGTGACGAAGCACTTCTGGGGTCATCAAGACACCTTGGCCGCTGGTTGGAGCTGACCTCGGGGTCTCGATCGGGTGTCCAAACAGCACGACTGGGTTGTCGGCGTCGGACTCGGCTTCCCTGCTTGCCGGGGCTCGACGAACCAGCTCTCCTCGAGCTATGATCAGATCAATAGTGATTTGATCAAACAATGCCTCTAGTGCACTTACATAGCGCACTAGGTGCAACAACGCGGGATCCGTCTCGTGGTCTCCTTTGGCAACTTGGGGTGGTCTGCCATACCCTTCACGCCTGGGGTAGTAGTAGAACGAGCGACAGTTAACTCTAGGCGACAACTGCCGGAGTTGAACTATAGCTTCTCGAGCGGCTAGCTGGATGGCTTGTGGCTCGAAGGAAGTTGTTCTTCCGGTGAACCTGTAGGGGCGTTCTGGCGACAAACCCCTACCATAGATGTGCACAGTGGCCCAGAATTGGCGGTCTTCACCGCTCATGGGTCCTTGGTACACAACATATTCTGGGGGCTCTTCTAACGCGTAGGCACGACGGGTGAGGTTTGCGAGTATGGTCATAAAACCTCCAAGATTGGTTGTTGTGGTCTCATTGTGCACTATGGGACCAGGCATTGTGGCTAGGTTGGGGAAGAGGCCGTGCTGGGCCGGGTTGAGGTTAGCGTGCCCTTTTTATAGAAAAGGGAACGGAGTCTTCCTTCGCACGCTTGCGAATGAGACATTTTTGCCATCAGTCATTGGCGTGTGATCGACAGGCTAGACTGATAGGTTGGGCACCGACTGCAAAAAGTGTTGGAGTTACTGTGTGGCTATCTTGCACAGGAAGCTTGGCTGGGGTTTTGGTTAGGGTCTGTTAGGTTGGTTTACCTAAGTTATCCGACCTGGCTAAGATAGGATTAGCCAATGGTCAGCCTGGCTCTGGTACCAAGTCTGTGGGGACCGATTCTCCGGGTATTAATTCCCAGAAAATGGCCCTTGTGCTCATCAGCCCCAGCATAACTGTTAGCTGATGAGGCACCAACTTGATACAGAAATTCCAAGCAAATACAAAATATGTAGTACAAGACCATTCTGGTCTGTGAGTACAACAAATGGTTTCTAGTGGTTGATGGCGGAAGCGGGCTGTAAATCATCAGTGTCTATGGGACTCCATTTCCCACGGGAATAGCTGACCAGGCTAGCTCCTATCTTCGTGAGACTGCTATCACCATTGCTTAGGTTCCGGGGCTGTCATCACGTCGCTTCTCTCTGTGCAAGAAATCTGGCCAAGACAATAGCCAGGGACAAGCCAGTGAGTACTTTGAATGTACTCGCAAACATAATGAACACGGGTATAATATAATAACAATGTGCTAAAAATATTTTATACTCATGACGTCAGTCACAAAAATATAAATATAACTCTGATGCGTGTAAGCATGTTATATATGAATATGTAATATCATAGAAGTATTAAAAAAATAACAAAATAAACAACAAGCCTGCCACAGTCGGGCGTCTGAGCGACACCACATAAAGGGCTTTAAAAGAAATGCCACAGTCGGGCGTCTAAGCGACACCACATAAAGGGCTTTAAAAGAAATGCCACAGTCGGGCGTCTGAGCGACACCACATG
>NC_041385.1:321539927-321593242 GCF_002162155.2 Triticum dicoccoides | reverse complement strand
CCACATAAAGGGCTTTAAAAGAAATGCCATAGTCGGGCGTCTGAGCGACACCACATAAAGGGCTTTAAAAGAAATGCCACAGTCGGGCGTCTAAGCGACACCACATAAAGGGCTTTAAAAGAAATGCCACAGTCAGGCGTCTGAGTGACACCACATAAAGGGCTTTAAAAGAAATGCCACAGTCGGGCGTCTGAGCGACACCACAGAAAGGGCTTTAAAAGAATAACAATCATAGTGAATATCCAGGAGGTAGAACCGTCCCAGGGATATTCGATAATACCAATAATATCATGGGTTAGTCCACAACAAAATAATAATCATCATCATCACATGTCACAAGTCGTGATACCAGTTCTGATTTAACAGTTTCACCTCCGAAGACCGACACTAAGACCGACACTCGACCCATCCCAGACTGTAATCCTTAACCATGGACACGGCTATTCGAATAGGTTTAATCTCTGCAGAGAGTGTACTCTTTACCCACGAGTAACGGATTTCTTTAGTCCATCGGGACTAATTCCGTCTACGGTCCTTTTGTTGAAAACACACCTAACTTGCACACACCAGCTTAACTCACACGTGTCTGGAATCACCCAAGACACCTGTCAAGCAAACTCTAAGTGGGGAGGCTACAACCTCGCGTAGCATGGGATCGAATTTATATTGCATGCTCTAAGGGGTGGCCTCCCCTCTCGGTCTCAACCGGAAACACCCATGCCCCCGGACCAGCTACAATCGGTATCTTCCACCCTGGCCTCTCTGTACAGTGTGTGCTAGGAAGAGGTTGACAACTTACTGAACCATACTCTACTTGTTGTGGAGACGAGTGGTAGTACGAAACAAGTATGGGGATTACTGGAACAAGACTTGGTCAATGGTCGACTCAGGAGGTTTAGGTATTCCCTGCATGATTAGCATAACGAATATATTTCAACCAACAGAGTCACCGCTCATATTACCTTACCATGCCATACCAGACATAACCATCCTGACGGAGACCGACGACAAACTCATGCCTACCCAAGGCAGAGGTTTTCCCGGGTTCCTGCCGGTATGCATGCAAGGCACATGAGGATGATCATCATCACAAGTGTGATCATTTCCAACAGCATGGAAATCACAAATATGCATCCATGCACATGACCATCTCACATGAAATAACAGTTTCTCCAAAAAAGAGGTAGTGTGATAAATGTGTCAACGAACACTCAAAAATATCATGCCAGGGTTCAGAATGCTTGCCTTCAGGTCAAGGGAAGGCAGGGTGCATTTCAACCTCTTGAAATATTTCTCCTTCCTTCAAAATCCTACTTTAAACATATAAAAGAATTAACACACAAAAATAAAAATAGCACAAAAAGTTGTTTGCAAATTTTTTCAATTAAATCTTAAAATAAACTAGATCAAATTTGAGAGAGGTAGGAAAAAGAATTAATTCATTTGGAGTCATATTTAAAAAGATAAAGCCAGTCAAAGATTTGGTCAAAATCTGCTTTAATAATAAACAGAAAAGAAAACGCTTCAGGCAGAATACGGCTTCAAAACGGGGAGACGTACTCGGGGTCTTTACGCTTCCACTTAAACACGTGGAGGCGGGGCTGAGTCACTGACAGTGGGTCCAGGGGGCCCACTGGTCAGGTTTGACCAGTCCCCACTCCCTCCTCTTCTCTGCCCGAGCAGAGGCGGGGCGTCCGGCGATCGTCGCCGGAGAACGGCGTCTTTTCGCGGGCATCTAAGAGCAGGGATGGATCTGCCACTCCTCGGCGGTCCTTCCGGTAGTCGCAGGGTCACCAGAGGTGGAGGAAGTCGCCGGCGGCGAGCTCCGCGGCGGAGGGGGCTTCGGGGGACAAAGTGATTTTTGGGCTGCGGTGGTCTCCGACCAAAATTGATCGAGGGGTTGCACTCGCGAGAGGGAGGGAGAGTTCTTGGTGGAGAGATTGGAGAGGGAGAGGCCCTGGTGGCGACGGAATCGACCAAGGCTTGGCGGCGACCGAACTGGCCGGACTCGGGGAAGAAGGCCTTCCCCTCCTCGAATGCTGGCCAGGGTAGCTCTAGGAGGATCACTGGAGGTTGATCGAGGACTTGATTGAGATCCGGGCCCTTATATAGGCAGTGGAGGTCGGTTCGAGGCGGCCGGCGATAAGGACGATGGCGAACCGCCTCCCTGTAGCGTCAAGGCGTCGTGGCGACGACGGTAGCTAGCCGACGGGCGAGGGGATAAGCTTGCGTTGTTCACAGGGGCAGGTGGCGAGCCGGGGTGGCTTGGGCGGCGCTGGCCTGAGCAGGGCTGTCGGGTGGCCGTGGCGGCTAGTCCTTGGCTTGCCAGGGACGCGACGAGGCTCTACTTGGCGTGTTGCGGTGAGGGGGAGCATGTAGCGCGCAAGGGGACACGGCGTGCCGGCTGTGGTCGGTCACGGGCTGGGGTGAGTGCGGGGCGTGATGCGGCGGCTCGGGCGCCGCTCGTGCAATACGCGCGCTCTGGGCGCGTCCAGGGCACGCACGGAAGGTGTTCGACACAATGTCGTGGCACGCTACAGGTCACAGGTGAGGTTGGCAAGAAACATAACTAGGCAAGTGATAGAGGGAAGCTCAAGGGACACAGTGGTTTGGTCAGGTTGTCATGTTCATAGTGTATACTTGAGATCATGCCAAATCAGTCCATGCACTCCAGGTGTTTGTCAAAATGCCAAAGGCACCTTGGCTATTCTTGGAGGGGCCAAATCTTCCAGATCAGTGTCTCCTTGGATGCACAAGAGGGTGGTGAGGTTAGTTGGTGAAAAGCACAAACTTGCTAGTGCAAGTTTTGCAGAACTTCAAATCTGGACAGGATGTGAGTGGCATTATTTCATGAACCAAAAATATGCCAATGGTTGCATGCTCCTGGACTTAGGGGTTTAGCATGGAGGACTACAAGTAGGAGAAGGAATCTAGGGCCAAAGAGTAAGCAATAATAGGGATGCTGTACAAACCATCATGATGGACCAGAATGAAGATTAGGTTGATTCACTCAAAATTTTCAAAGAACATCCTTCGATCTTTGCATATAATGGAATCGTATGCTGCTACTGACATCCCATAATTTTGGTGGGGGCTCTAGGGAATTATTTAAATGGGTTGCAGTGCAAAACTGTCACTGGACCATAGAAGAAAAATTGGCACAAAACTCATAATATGCAATGAAATAGATATATAATTGCACATAAATGATTTTGAGACCTCACATGGTGTCTCCAAATTTTGGTTGAATTTTTAGCTAAGTTTATCAACTGGTTGAAGTAGAAAAAGAGCTCCAAAACTCAAACAAGTCATTTTAATGATTAAAGCTCAGGGTGAACTAATTTAATAAATAAACCTACTGATTTAGAAATAGTTATACAGAGAGCATAGAAGTTTAATATTTTGGAAAGCTCCACTAAAAAAATTATCCTCTATATTAAAAGAGATGCTCTGAACTCCACAGAAATAATCCAAAAGGAAAAAAATTAAAACTCCTGGAAAAATTTTAATTTCCAACAAAAATTTTGGTTACATTTTTGGGGTGTTACAGGAATTGGAACCACTCTGGTTGAAATGAGATAAACACAGAACAAGGAAGATCAAATTCGGAGAGCACTCCGGTTGAAAAGAGATGCAGGACTTGATAAGATGAAAAGAACTTGAAAAGAGGACACAACACTCCGGTTAAATGGATACGCATGAAAATAACATGATCTTGACAAAACGAGATGATGGGTGAAGAGAGCAACATCACAATGCCTCCGGAACAAAAGAATAGAAGCTAGATTATTGGGAAGAAAAGAACGGAGAAGAAAATGCCAACTTCTACCACAAATGAGCTTGGAAAGCATCCTTGCAAAGAAGAATTGAACGGAGTTGTTGGAAAATCAAAAACGAAAAGCACAAGCTTGTAGTGGGCTTATGGAATACTTCTCAAAATTGAGGTGAAATTCTGCCACTACGGAAACAAATAATATAATTGATAACACCGACGAGATGAAAACTTTCTTCCACCAAGATGATGGAGAGATAACTTGGATCATTGATAAGCACCACAAATAGCAACATTCCTTAGGGAAGGCTTTAGGTCAAATCTATACCAAGATAACTCCAACGAAGAGATTAATGGATTTAAAATACCTGATTCTTGACAACATGTGAATCACGAAACATGAATGGAAATCGTCAAGAATGATATAACACCATCTCAAAAGATAAGATAGGAGAATTGCACTTTGGAATGCAAGATGAAGAAAGCTTGAACTCCTCAAAACAAAACATGTGTTGGGCACCATGTTTATTTTAGAGTATAGCTTGACGGATCATAGCTTTGAGAGAAAACCTTGAAGAACAATTGAAGAATGAAAAGAATCCTTGATGAACCACCATGTAGAGCCTCCATGAAGAACTCCGGTAATAAAAGGATGATAGAAAGAAAGAGAAGTTAAAAGAACAATGTGAAGCCTTGCAATGTTTTAGATGGAGCTTCGCGACGAGATAATTGAGAGAGCTTGGAACTCCGAAAAGAAAGATGAAGCCTCTCGAACCGAGAATGTGATATGATGACCAACTCCGGAAAGAAAGATGAATCACTTGTAATCAAGAATTTATTCATCATAAATAATCTCCATAAAAACAATTGAGTCACCTCGAGGAAATAAGAATAAGATTTATTGTATGCTTATCCTTCATCAAATTTAATTGATGACAAGCAATGGATTTGGCATACTACTTATTCCCATTGAAAAAGGATTAAGAAAGATATAGCGCAAACTTCAGAATGTATTGATGGAACCACCGGTGGGGTTTGGAAACAACGAATATTTGATATGATAACGAAGGAAGTGAAATCTTGAATGAACCACCGTAAGAATTGAGAATGAAAGTAGCAAAGGCACAATTCACCAGGAAGAATTGGAAAACGAATGAAGATACTTGAGGGGATTTAGATACAAGAGAACAAAGAGATCACGAACTGATTAAAGAATACTTGAACGAAGCATCGGAAGAATATGGAGACGAACGAAGAGGCATCAATTCAAAATCAAGAGATCTTCTGAAATAATGGCCTTCAGATGATCGAGAAAAGAAAGCAACCCTTGAAATGCGTCGGATGGGTGAAAAGAATTCTCACAATCGAAAACAATTATGAGAGGATGGCATGAAGCTAGAACCATGAATCTCTGGAAGAACGGGTAAGGATTTAAGAGCAACTCTTCTTCGGTCTTCAAAATCCGAGAATGACAAGGAGAAACACCACCAAATTGTTGAGGCACTCCAGAAGAAAATTAGAAAGGTTGAACCAACGATGAAAAGAATTTGAAAGATCTTGGAGAAAGACATTTGACTGATGATAATTCATCCTTATGTCAAACTTGGAAATGAATTTGAGAATTGCTCCTGATAATTAGAAGAGTCAGGTAAGATCCTGGGAAAAGACCTGTGGGTTAGGGCCCACTCAGAAGATACACCGTTGAATGATTTAGAAGAGGGATTGCACCGGTAAGATTTAAATGGCTCAAAAGAGATAACAACCTCAAGATATCTTGAACGGATTGAGAATGGAAACACAAGTCTTGTGAAATATCTTCAGCACTCTAGGACAAATGAATAGGAAGAAGTGAATGATTAAGAGGTGCATCGGCATGCGAAAGCATTAGAAACGAGGAAAGGAATATGATGAATATCTAAAGCTTGAATTGGATCCACCGGAGAAGAAACAACAATGAAGGATGATGAACTTGAAACTGTTGAGCATCTTCATGGGAAATCACCGGATAAGAACATTGAAAGAAAAGAATGAAGAGACTTCCCACAAATAAAAGGATACATGATTAAGAAATCTGAGTCCTTGAAGAAAAAGGGTGGGAGGGCGGGGAAAACAAAGACAACTTGGGATGGATGACACAAACACCGGTGAGAAAAACTTAGAATTGATCTTGCGGATGGAGAGAATGATGGGATCATCTCGAAGAGAAGCGCACTGGTTGGAAAAGAATTGACATGACAACCTCAGCGATCAAGAGGATTAGTATTCACATAGCAATATGAGAACACCATTTAGGAAAGGTATGGATTCAACATTTGACTTCGAAGCAACTCGAATACCACAAATAAAACAAAACAAAGGATTTGGCTTGCAGAATAAGCCGGAACAAATACATATGATAGAGATTTACCCAATCCCATATCATGCATCTGTCGGAAAGATATTCTAGGAGCTACTTGAATTCCCACCTATAAACTCCCGAAACTTTCTGGTTATGCAATCTGGTGTTAGGGATACAGGGGAAGCAATATATCTCACCCAAACTAGCAATACCTACATCCAGTTGTATCCATCCGTCAACACATAACCAAGAAACCTTCGGAAATCGTGTACCTCAACCTTCGAAAAGCATCCGTTATACGAGTTATGGCAATACTCCCGAACTCCCCAGTACTGGGTGACGTCGAGGTTATCTCACCAACAACTGCATAAAAGAGATTTTCGATGTCGGCAAAACTCAGGTATTCCAGAACTGCAATGATAAAATTGTGATGACAACACCTCGGAGCTCAACTCCCTGGGTCAATGCCACATAATAGACAGGAGGCACCAAGAACAATGTTCTCGTCACAAAATCATCGGAACGATTCCAAGTTACCCGCGTGATCCTAAAAAAAATAAAAAAATAGTGAAATTTGAGGAGAGGAAAGGCAAAACATCTACGTCAGGAGACCTCACCAGAGCGACGAAGGGACTGAGGAGTAAAAAGAATCCTACTCTCCGATATATATAATCCTAAGACTCAAAAATAGTTTTCTTTCTAGACTCAACAACGGCCAACAATCAAGGGGGCTCCTATGGTCGGTCGAGGCTCTGATTACCAACTTGTCACGCCCAATATGTGACCCTATCCAAAAGGAACTCGAAGGTCCCACCAAGGATAGACCCGCATATTGAAACGCTTTTGCAAAGTGGATATCATTACATCAACATTACATAATAGATAGGGATACATACAAAAGGCATACAATGCCACACGAATACAACAATAGATCATACACAATATCAACATCCGACTACGGATGAAACACAAACAGAAGCTCAAACGACATCCACCCTGCTAGCCCAGGCTGCCGACCTGGAACCTATCCCCTGATCGAAGCAGAAGCAGAACTCCAACACAAGCAAACATCGCTCTCGCGTCATGATCATCGCAAAACCTGTACCTGCAACTGTTGTTGTAGTAATCTGTGAGCCACGAGGACTCAGCAATCCCATTACCATGGGTATCAAGACTAGCAAAGCTTAATGGGGAAGGAAGGGGTAAAGTGGTGAGGTTGCAGCAGCGACTAAGCATATATGGTGGCTAACATACGCAAATAAGAGCGAGAAGAGAGCAAATGGAACGGTCGTGAAGCTAGTAATGATCAAGAAGTGATCCTGAACTCCTACTTACGTCAAACATAACCCAAAACCGTGTTCACTTCCCGGACTCTGCCGAAAAGAGACCATCACGGCTACACACGCGGTTGATGCATTTTAATTCGGATCTGGTGTCAAGTTATCTACAACCGGATAACAAATTCCCATCTGCCTATAACTGCAGGCACGGCTTTCGAAAGATAATACCCTGCAAGGGTGTCCCAACTTAGCCCATGATAAGCTCTCACGATCAATGAAGGATATTCCTTCTCCCAGGAAGACCCGATCAGACTCGGAATCCCGGTTTACAAGACATTTTGACAATGGTAAAACAAGACCAGCAAAGCCGCCCGATGCGCTGACAAATCCCGATAGGAGCTGCACATATCTCGTTCTCAGGGCAACACCGGATGAGACTAGCTATGAGTAAAACCAACCCTCAAGTTGCCCCGAGGTGGCCCCGCAGGCAGCTTAGTTCGGACCAACACTTAGACAAGCACTGGCCCGGGGGGGCTAAAATAAAGATGACCCTTGGGCTCCGGAAACCCAAGGGAAAAAGGGCTAGGTGAGGCAAATGGTAAAACCAAGGTTGGGCCTTGCTGGAGGAGTTCTATTCAAAGCGAACTGTCAAGGGGGTCCCATAAATCACCCAACCGCGTAAGGAACGCAAAATCCGGGAACATAACACCGGTATGACAGAAACTAGGGCGGCAAGAGTGGAACAAAACACCAGGCATAAGGCCGAGTCTTCCACCCTTTACCAAGTATATAGATGCATTAATAATATAAAAGATATTGTTATATCCCAACATAATCTTGTCCATCATGGGGCAATCTTCAACTTCACCTTCAACTTCACCTTCAACTTCAACGATATTTAGTTATGAAATAAATCATTTTAACATGGCATATTAGCAAATTTAAACAAACAACAAGTTAAACCTTTTAAACATGGATGAAAATGGCATATTATTAATCTACGCAAAATTCTAAGCATTTTACATATATATCATTTTAATACGATGCACGGTTGGTGATTTCTTAAATGCATGAAGAACAGGGGTTTTTCTGTAAAACAACGGTCTCTGGATAAATGGAAAAATTCACAGCGCATTGAAAAAAAAATACATGGGCCGAAACAGAGATCTGGCCCAGGGCGCGGGGGAAGCTGCTCACACTGGGCCTTGAGGCCAGTCGGTGGATCTAGCGGCCCACGGCGAAGGCGAAAGAGGGCTCGCGCGGCGCTGGGCCTCATGGGCGAAGGGAGCTGGGCCTGCGCGTGAAGAGGACGCGGTCAACGGGGCTGGGTCGAGCGCTCGTCGTCTTCCCTGCTCGAACAAAGCATAGGAGGCGAGCAGGGCGTTGGGGCAGCAGATCGACACGCGATGGAGGAGGCCCGGACAGCGAGGTCGCCGGGGCCCTGGGCGGGCAGGAGGGACTTGGCGGCGATGAGGAACTACGATGGGGATCCGGCGCGGGCTCGGGTTCTAGTGGCCAGATCTGGCGCGGGAGGGGCTCGGGAGGGCACCATGGCGCGGGTGTGCTCCTGTAGAAAGGCAAGACCGAGATGTTGAGAGGAGGGAGAGAAATACTGGGGAGGAAGAAGAAGCAGGGGAGGAAGGAGAGGGTTCCTGCGGGGGTCACCGACAGCAGGGCTCGCCAGAGCTACGGGAGCTGATGCTGCTCATCGCCGGCGGGGACGGCTGGCTCGATCCGCTCGGGCTCTCGCCAGCGGGAGGCACGGGCTTGGAGCTCCATGGGGAACGCCATGGCGCAGAGCAAGGCGCAGGGCTCAGGGAAGGAGCACGGCGTGGGGGAGGCGCTCGGGAGGGATCGAGCGGGAGGAGCTCAGGGCCTCGGGCGCGTGGTTGAGGAGGTTGGAGAGGATCTGGATCGGGCTCTGGTTGGTGACACTGAAAACAAGGGAGGGAGAGAGGTTGGCTGCGGGCTTGGATCCCGAGGGAGAGGAGTGGCGGCGGAGGGATTCAGAGGATGGGACAGCTCTAGGTTCTAGGGTTAGCTAGGCTGATTATATAGTAGGTGAATTTTTGGTTAGGGGTATATCGCGTCCCTCCGATCGTAATCGGACGGTTGTGGATAAAATAGTTAGGAAGCCCAATTAACAAAATAGAGATATTTTGTAGATGTTTGGGGATGAACTAGATCCAACGGTGATGACTGAGCGGTTCGGGTTCGGGGCAAGTTTCTGACGCGCGCGCGAGGGGGCTGCGAGCTGGCAAGAGAGGTTAGGTGGTCTGACAAGAGGGAAATGCAAACATGGTTGGTCTCGGAACGGTCAACGAAATTAAGGGGGGAACGCAGCAACTACGAACGGGCGCAAGCTTTATGAAAACGATGCCGATGCAATGCGAATGATGCGATGATGAAATGCATGACAAGAATAAAAGGCAAAACAAAAAACAAAAACCCAACCACGAAGAAATATCATATCGCATCTCCGGAAAAGGAAAGAGTTGGAGTTACGAATATGGAAAGTTGTATCCGGGGCGTTACAAGAGGGCTCTAAGGACGGATTGCTCATATACGCCTTAGCACATGGCCCCTCGCCGAACCTCGTCACCTATCGGGCATACGATATCAATGGATACACGTTCTACATGGAGGCCAAAGATATGGACAGTGATGATCAGAACTCAGGGGTGACGATGGAATGCATGACCGGCAGCGAGAATGGCATAACTGAGAGATTGTACGGAAGGGTCGAGGGGATCTAGGAGCTTGACTACTCTGGACTACACAACATGGCGATGTTCCGTGTCAGATGGGCTAAGAATGTCGAAAGAGAAAATCGGTATTTCACTACCATGACTATACCCGACGCCAAGAGTGCTACCGTGAACGCTATCACAAAAAATGAGCCACGGGTGCGCGCTAAGCACGTGACACAATGCTTCTTCATAATCGACCCATGCAATCCCAGCTGTGTTGTCGTAAGGAGAGGCAAAATGAACATCATTGGAATGGATGGAGTCGCCAACGAGGAAGACTATGACCAATACGACAACCCAATGAGGGAAGATGATGATGACAATGAAGTATACATCAAAAGAAGAGTCAATGCTACATTACCTAAGAAAGATCGTACTCCATGGAAAAGGAAAAGTCACAATGAGGGGCTCAATTATTCTTCAACAAACAAGAAGGGAAAGAAGCTCACTCAAAAATGAAAACGTCGACGCTGAGGAATCGTTATCGTTCAAATGATGTAATATATATGTTCCTATTTTGTGTACACACTTAACCGTTATGCATGGGTCAAATGATGTAATATATATGTTCCTATTTTGTATACATACTTAACCGTCAAATTATGCAATATATATCGCCTTAGTTATATACATTGTATCACCTTCCCTTCATTCCTGCTCTCGGAAAGAAAGGAAAAGAAAATAGAAGAAACCAACAGGAAAACTGCTAATAGGTACTCGTTATAGCAGTAGCTATAACTGAAAACGGGCTACATCTAGTCAAACTACCAGCAGCGCAGCCACAGAAACACGCTATAACTATCTGCGATAGCAGTAGCGCCCTTGGGCGAAATGCGCCATAAGCCCATAACTAAGTTAGCAATAGCACGTTTAGCTCAAACGCGCTACTGCTATTCTAACTTAACCCCCAAAATCCCCACTCTCTGCTTCTTCCCGCTTCTTCTTCCTCCCCAAAATCCCCACTCACTCTTCCCCCCTCGTTTCTGCCCCTGCGCTTTCCCCTGACCCTGGCGCACGCCCTCGTCCCGGCGCTCGCCCCCTCGCCCCCGACCCCGGACACCTCGCCCTCGCCCCCGACCCCAGCCCCGGCACTTGCCCCCGACCCCGGCGACCTCGCCCTCTCCCCTGACCTCCCAACCTTGGTCGTCGTCGGGCCTGCCTCCTCGCCCATGCACCCTCTGTAAGCCCCCCACCTATCCTCCTCTCTCTGCTAGCTAGGGTTCTTCGGTTGATTTAGTTAGGTTTTAGTTAGGGCAGTAGGTTAATTAGGTTATCTATTTAGTTTCAAATATTTTTTTAGTTTCAAATTTAGGTAGGCTGAATTTAGTTTCAAATATTGTGAAGAAAAATGACTTGTGCTATATGGACATGTGATATTTGGAAAATGATGATATTTAGAATTTGGACATGTCATATTTGGACATGTCATATTTGGAAAATGATGATTATGTGCAAGGTAAATGATCCGAGTGGCCTATGTTTTGTCAGAATGTTGATTCATTTCTGTTCCGGTGAATTTTAGGCGCTTGATATGTCCACTTTTTAGCAAAAGTCATGTCGTAATTTTTTGTGAATTTTGGCATGACTTGTGCTAGAAAGTCTGCATATCGCGTGTCGGGATTTGCTGGGAAACGGCATTCCGGCAAACATAAATGTTTTTTATGTCATTTCTCTTTTTTTTTAGTTTTAGAATTAAATGAGGAGACTTAATCATAGGAAACATGTCGAACAACGAAGAAACCGGGCCTTCTGACCAAGATGCGGACAAGATGGATTATGAGGGTGAACAACAGTACCTCAACTTTTTGTCTGCTAAGTAGAGTCAAGGTTTGCAGGTCAGTCTCGATGATGGTACTTACACCAACATTGACACTGATGGCGCCGGCACCGATGGCGGCGTCGAGATCGATGGGGAAGGTACCGGCGGCGAAGGTACCAGCGTGGAAGATACGGATGCCGCTACCGAAAAGAATAAGCAGAAGAAGCAGAGGATACAAAAATCTAACAAACTCGGCATCGGACGACTGGTGATCACAAAGATGGCATGTGGCAAGTTTGAGCCTTTAGAGCCCGAAGAACCTCGCAAGTGCTATGGGAACCAAGTAGGATGCATCCTACGGGAATGTGCGAGCATCAATGACGATGACTTAAGGAGTAAAGAACATTTGAGGCAGTTGCTCCTGACAAAGTTGCACAAGAGATTCAAGTTCCCCGACTGGGATGATAGCATAGAGCAACATGGGATGATCTGAAAATGAAAAAGATTAACAATCACGCCATGGGCATGTTCAGCAATGATTTGGCCTCTTGGAAAGGGAGGGTGAAACGAGCTATTGAGGCTGAGGAACACCTGTCCAAGATTCTGGAGGAAAATCCGACACTTACGGAAGAGGAGTTCGAAAAGTTCAAGGACACTTGCGCTACCGAGGCAGCCAAGGCTAAGGCTGCAAAATTCAAGAGCCTTCAGCAAATGAACACGGGGAAGCATCGCCTCGGAAGTCGTGGCTACCTTGGCAAAAGGCCCATATGGGATAAGGAGGACCCGGAACGTGAAGCCGCGGGTCTCCAGACCCCTTCGTGAAGTTCACCAACCCCTTGGAGTGTGACTTCATCAGGGCCCGCTACAAGTGGGACAAGGAAAAGAAGGTTTTTTACATGGACTATATCACGAGGGAATTGATTAGACTGCTGGTAATTATTTTTTTACCACCATACATTTAGCTTCTAATTAAGTCGACTACACATTCATAAACGGTTCACGTTCCTTCTGCAGGAGAAGAAACACTAGCTTGCAGCCGAAATCCCTACTTCACCGATGAGGCCCAAGTGGGACACCCCTCTCAACCGGGCCTTGAACGAACTTAAGGGACTCCCTTTCAACCAGTGTCCGCAATATGGGTGTGTGCATGAATGTGGAAGGTCTTTTACAAAGAGGGTCCGGAGGCCAAGAAGCAGAAAAAGAAGTTTAGTCAAGCGGACATCGACAAGAAGGTGAAGCTTGCGTTCGATAAAAAAGAAGCTGAGGATGCAAAAAAAAGAAGCCAATGAGAAGAAACAAGTTGCTACAGCAGGCAATCGCTGCAGCTGTAGATGCCTGCAGAACTAATTTTGCTACTAACTTGATCCCGGCTATCAACAACTAGATGAAGGAAAATCTAGACAAGACGATACATGATTTCCCCATGCCCAGTTTCGTCGGGAGCAACTCGGTGAACAACACCACCGCACCATCAGTTGCTCATGCAACCGGGCCTGCTCCCGCACCTGCACCCGCTCATAGCAGCCCGCCCTCAGTCTATGGTGTGCTAGGTGGGCCTTCGTCTTTGGCTGAGCTCGACGCCATCACGGTAATTACATGTCGCACTAACATATATCTAGAATATTCCATTTTCATTGCCTTCCGGATGTTTTATGCCGCAGACATGTGTTTGCAGGCCGACGAAACCCCGTGCACCGTACTCTACCTGATCAAAGGCTAGAAGGTGGACGTGGGAATGGGGGTGATAACTAAGACCTTGGAACTCATGTTCCACAGCTAGCCGATGCCCCATGGGCACTTTAGGGTTACCCTGTCGAGTGTGAAACCTGGGCATGAGGATTTGCCTCCTCTAGTACGGCTAGGGGGAGAGGACGACGAGACCCCACCACAGATTGGAAGCTACAAGGGTTGGGTGCTGCTATGGCCGAAGAATCTTCTTCGTCTGGAGCAGGCCGAGGGCACACAAATAACCACACATCAACAAGCATGTATGGACACCACCACCATGCCTACGCAATTACCAGCCCCTGTAGTGCCGAGTGAGAGCGGCAGACGACGTGATGATGGGGGTCCAATAGTGACTGGTGTAATCGCCCCTGTAGAACAAAGAATGTATGAGGATATGGAGGAGGACCCTCTTCGGTTCCTTGATACAGGCGCCTATGACGGTGACTTAGATATGATGAGCCAGCCATATGAAGACTCGGGCTATCAGCATGCTGATGAGGATATGGATGATCTTCCCGGGCAGGAATGTCCTAGCAGGGATTGCAAGAGGTCTCTCTTCATGCAATCCTCACAGGACACGCCTGAAGATGCCGCCTCAACACAGGCTCAACTAGCCGGGGGTCGTACAATGCTTAGCCCGACAACACTGGGGCAGGGGTTAAGGAAGGGTCTGGAAGGTCAGTCCCAGAAAAAGGAGAAGAAGAGACTAGGGAAGAGAGGCTCTGCTGCCTACAAACAAGCCAGTGCACGTAACAGCCAGACAGTGGATTTTGAAGAGCATGTACCTATCAAAGGTGCGGCCATGTTCCATGTCACGGGCGAGCCAATGCTACCGCCAAAACCACTGGAGGCAATATCAGGGGATCTCAGGATACTGCACGACCATGTATTGTCGACTGAGAAAACCCAACTAGCCTCGAAGGATCCAGGATATTTGACATACGCAGCTCGTGTGCCTGAGGGGAAGTGATACGTCGGCACACGGCCTGCGGAGGTGTTCTTCCTGCGGTTTGACCATATCTTTGAGATGTTTCTGACAAGGCAGCTCGATTGTACAATTGTCTGCCTTTTTGCGCTACATATGAGCTCTGTCATGAAGAGAGAAGAAGTCTCGCAAATCTGTGTGGCGGATCCATACTATATGCACGAGTCCTTCTTGAATCTCGGCGACTTTGAGCATGAAACTTCTAGGGAGTACCTCGGAAACTTCATTATATAGAATAAGGACGAAGAAATTGTTCTCCTGCCTTATCATCCAAAGTAAGTCAGTGTCGGCCAACCCTTTCGTACATTTCAATCATTCCTTCTTGCTCATATGGAGAATAATTTGAGGTATTTTTTTCTGCAGTAATGGGTGCGCCGTCCTTGTCATTATTTAATCGCAAGTCTCCCACACCGTGTATTTTGACCCTACCAGAAACTACGAGAAGAAGGACTACACCCACATAATGAATATTCTAGATGATGCTCTTCAAGGCTTCAGCTTGAGGGGTGGCCACTGGCAGATCAGGAAACTAAGGCACAAGAAGACAGGTTTCTCGCATAAAACTAACCTTTGCTTCATCCATGTACCAAAACCAAGCAAGAACGATGGATTCTACATCCTCCATCTCATGATGGAGTTCAGAACGGATCACCAAAAGCTTCGCATGACAGGAACGATGATCATATCCACGAGTGGGTAGAATCTCATGCATAAGCGGATTCTAAACTTAGAGATGACTTCTTTCGCATCCAGAGGGACATTGCGATGATCATCATGGAAGAAGTCGTCGATGATCAGGGGATGTTCCACCATGGCCCTATATCGCGAGCTGATGTCCGAAATCGCATAGCCATGCAATTTCAGGACCTCACGCCATTCAAGAAGCTAGGGACCATCCTCGATGATATGGAAGGATGGAACTTCTAGTGATTTTCTATGCCAATGATGATGATATGTGTCGGTTTAACTTGTATAGTATCTGTAGCGATGGAACTTTGTGATGTCCACAGTCCCTGCCGAACTCGCATAAGTCTACTTTGTTAGTTTGGGTATGATGACCTGCGTGCCTCTAGTTAATTAGTTTGCGTATGATGAAACTGCATTCATTATTTGTATGTTTACTATATGTTACATCTAGTAGCTAACCCTTTCTTTTTCGTGTTGCTCAAGTATATTTTGTTGCATATATGGTTGTACATTCTCTTGATGAAGATGCATCTCTAACAGGCACCTAGATTCTTGATGGCGAAGAAGCAGTGCTAGGTCGTGTATAAAGGGAAGGTTCCGGGAGTGTATGATGAGTGGCCTGAGTGTCAGGCGCAAGTGGAGGGGGTCTCGTGCGCCGACCATAAAGGCTTCAAAAGTAGACAAGAAGCAGAAGCTAGTTACTTGAGGTTCACGCTAGCGCGAGAGAGGACTCATAACCGCCGCCTCATGTACTGCATAGTTCCACTCTCACTCATAGTGATAGCTCTTCTCGCATATATCATTGCTTAGATGGATGACGGTGTAGTTGCAAGTATTCGAGACTTGTATCGCTATTTTCGAGGTGATGACGAGAGACCACTTTGTATTGGATGATGGCATGATTTAATGAGACTATTTGTATGTATATGCTATGATTACATTTTTATGTGTATGATGATGACATTTGTATGTCCCAAAGATTATTGTATAAAGCCTGTTCAAATACAAAACAAATATGCAGAAAAAAATCAGAAACTAATAAAACTAGCAGTAGTGAGGGGAGAAAAGTTAGCACCAGCACGCCCTTACCAGTAGCGTGGCTTAATTCAAAGCGATGCATCTATTAGCTGCAGCGCGTCACTCTGGAGCTCACTACTGCTACGCATGTATAGCAATAGCGCTGGCAGGCACGCGCTACTTCTACAGGTTAGTTGTAGCGTTGTATCAGTAGCGCGGCTGCCCACGCTACTGATACACCTAATACCCGCGCTACTGCTAGGCTTTTCCCTAGTAGTGATAATTTTCACTAGAGGCTTCTCTATCGAACACATAGCATACAGTGGGTAAACAAATTACTGTTGGGAAATTGATAAAAAATTGCATAGCTATGACGTATTCATGGCAATGATCATGTATATAGGCATCACGTCTGTG
The DNA here is from genome assembly GCF_002162155.2 of Triticum dicoccoides. Taxonomy (NCBI): domain Eukaryota; kingdom Viridiplantae; phylum Streptophyta; class Magnoliopsida; order Poales; family Poaceae; genus Triticum; species Triticum dicoccoides. Next base: position 321,576,509 of record NC_041385.1, on the reverse strand, counting down.
ATAAGTAGACCGACTCCTGCCTGCATTTACTACTTCCACCAATTGACCGCTATCTAGCATGCATCTATGATATTAAGTTCATGACATATAGAGTAACGCCTTAAGCAAGATGACATGATGTAGACAAAGTAAACCCAATCAATATGAATAAACCACATCATTTGACCCTTAATAGAAACAATACAATGTGTCCCTTCTTTCACTGGGTGAGGACACCGCAAGATTTAACCCATTACAAAGCACCTCTCCCACTGAATATAAACAATCTAGTTGGCAAACCAAACGGATAGATCGAAGAGAAATACAAAGCTATAAAAATCATGCATAATAAAGTTTAGAAAAAAGACTCAATTACCTTCATTGAATAATCTCATCATAAACCCACAATTCATCGGATCCCAACAAACACATCGCGAAAGAAGATTACATCGAATAGAACTCTAAGAACATCAAGGATAACATTGTACTAAAGATCGAAGAGAGAGAAGAAGCCACATAGCTACTAGCGATGGACCCGTAGGTCTATGGTAAACTACTCACGCATCATCGGGAGGCAGCAAGGATGATGTAGAAGCCCTCCATGATCGATCCCCCCTCCGACAGAGTACCAAAAAAGGGCTCCAGATGGGATGGCGGAAGAACAAAATCTTGTGGTGACAGAAAAAGTGTTTTGGGTGGCTCTCTGTTGATTTGGGAATATTTGTGAATTTATAGAGGTGGAATTAGGTCAAATGGAGTTGCATGGGGCACACGAGCTCAGGGGGCATGCCCTACCCCTAGGGCTCGCTGTATGAGCTCGTGGCTCTCTCATAGCTCTTTTGGCCTCCTCCTGAACCTTTTGACTTCGTTTCATACTGATTTTCTGAGAAGCCAAACACAAGCAAAAACAGGAACTGGCACTAGGCACTAGGTTAATAGGTTAGTCCCAAAAATGATACAAAATAGCATAAAAATGCATATAAAGCATCCAAGATTGATAATATAATAGCATGAAACAATGAAAAGTTATAGATACGTTGGAGACGTATCACTCTACACTTAAGGCCCGCTAGGAGTCTAGACCCAACTTCCACTCATATCTAGTCTGAATGGGTTGTGAACCCTTAAGTGTCGACCCTATAGGTTCATGTACACATGGACACAACCCGAGTTGATAGTTGGTAGCGGCTCCTAGCACAACGTGCTAACTCCCATATGTGCGTAAAGTTGTTTGACAAACCTCAACATTGTGTCGTATGCAACATTGCTTTTTCCTCGGGTTATATGTAACATTCCAAGATTCTAAATTTTGGAATGTTATATTAATTAAATAAATATGATTATTTGAATGTTTGTTGTGTGAATGACTGAGTGCAATTTGAAACTTTTTGAAAGTTGAATGAGAGGGAATAAAAGGACTTTCCCAAAAGTGTTTCCATCTGAAATGATTTGAAACCTCATTGAAAGTAATGCAAACATCATGCCACTCAAGGACTTTCAAGAGAGGAGATGAAATGACTTCTCCATAGTTTAAATGAAAGAGAGTGGGGAGTTAAACCACTTTTGAAATTTCCAATTGGAATCCTTCCCATTTGAATGGTTTCAAATTCCTCTGACCCATTTCAAAATAAAAAGAGGAGCAATATGACACTCCAAACCATGGGCAAATTTTAAATATATTTAAATGAGGAAAACATAAAAGATTTGGAATTCGTTTGAATTTTAATTTCAAAACCATTTAGGAGTTATTTGGCTTTTAATCAAATTATTTTTCTCCTAAAAATAAATAAATGGAAATAAGGGTAAAATGATTCCCTGCACTGAAAAATTAGGAGAAAATAAATTTGAAATCATTTTTCATATTTTAAAAATGAATTTTATTGGGTTTTCATGCAACAGTAGCACTGTTTGCTTTATTTGAATTTTTGTGCATTTTATTTGACTTCGATAAAATGTTCATAATTTTAGATTTCTTTTTATGAACATTTTGATATATTATGTGTATATGTATAATTTTAGTTTATTCACTTTTTGTATTGGTTTAATTCTCTGTTAAAAAAACCTTTTTGGTCGAAGCCTCTGTTACCAGCCGGCCCAGCTCTCTCTCCCTCTCTCTGTCTCTTCCCCTCACTCCACCTGCCCACTAGGCCACCGCGGCCCAGCAACACGCCCGCGCCAGAAACCCCAACTGACTGGTCGCCCGCTACCTCCTCTCTCTCTCTCACCAATGCTGACACGCGGGCCCACCTGTATGCCTGAAACCCCATGCCCACCTTCTCCTTCTCCAAGCCGCGGGGCAGAGCCCACCGCAGCCATGCCGCCGGAAATCCCGATCTTCTCGGGATCCCGAATCCATCTTGCCCCCTCGTCCAAGTAGACCCCCTCTATATAAGCACGCCCTCTTGACCCTCTGCACGCAAAACCCCTCCTCCATGTGCCCTCTGCCTCGCCCGATCACTCGCCGGAGTTGCTTCGGTCCGCCGAGCCATTGCCGCACCATTGCACCACCTAGCCCGCTCCGTTCGCCCTGAAACAACCGTCGTGATCCCCACCTTTGTCCAAACCTCCGCGTCCTCTCGGCCGAGTCCTAAACGGACCAGAACACTGAAGCCGGTGACCATCGTATGCCCTCGCCACCCTGAGCTCACCGCCGCTAGTCCTCGAGCGCACTGGCGACCATCGTTGGAACCGCCTCCGACCGCTGCATCCCCTGGTCCCCTCCGTTGACCCCGCCAACGCCCGGAGCGCCGCCAACAACGACATCCAAGCCTCATCACCGGCGACCACCCCGTTGTAAGCCAGCCAAATCCTCTTCACCGTCCAATCTGTTTTATACGTTGTAGATTAGATCTTAGAGTAGTGGTTCGGTAGATGCGGTTTTTTTAAGTAAACCACCAGTTTTTCTGGTTTTTTTGTTGATAGTTGCGGTTCCGCTAGCATTAGGCCGTCCGCCTGTAGCGCTCGCATGCTCACCTCGCTAGCCCAACCACAGGGCGACATGTGGCCTGTCCGCTCGGTGGGATTTTAGGTTTTCTGTTTCTGTTTTAATTTACAGAATTAGTTCTGATTTTAGATTGCTTATAACTTTTTTGTTTTAGATTAAAATTGAGTGATTCTCTTTGCATCGTGTCACAAATTTGTTGTAGTTTCTGTTGGTGTACTTTGTCTTCAAATTTGAGTAGTTTAAATTTGAATTATTTCAAATATGCTTTAAACACTATTGTGGCTCTAGTTTGAGTTTTATAAAATATTTTTGATTGATTCTTTTTGCTACTGTTTTGTTGTTGTGTTGCCTATCCAGTAGCATATAGTGATTTCTTTTTAGTTTATTTTAAATTAGGTTTATTGAAAAACAGTATTGTCTTGCTTATGTAGTTGTTTTAGTCATATAATTTGTGTTTTTAATTATTTTTAGTTAATTCTTTTTATAACTTTTTACACGTTGTTATATGTTTCTGTTAGACTACAGTAGATAAATTTTTGTAGTTATTTATTTGTGTTTAGATACTGCTTTTGCATTTGCTTGTTTAGTTCAGAGTGATAGTTGATAAAAATAGTTTTATTAGTCTTAAAAGTAATTCTTTTTGCCACTTCAAGTTATGTTGTTATTGTGTCTGTTATTTAGGAGTAAATTAGTTTCATAATTATTTTAGTATTGTTTACTATTGTCTTAGTGTTTTGCTAGTTGTTCTAGTGTTAACTAGATAGTTATAATAGTTTTTATACTAGTTCTTTTGCTAGTAGATACTTTAGTAAATTATTTTCTGTTGTTTCATTAGAATTATATTTTCATTGTTGTAGAAAAGTTATTAGAGTAATTTAGTGTTGTTATGACAAACTTTGTGTGAGTTGGTCTCCACTAGTTTTCCTTGAAGTTTTCTTTTGAAGTTTTCCTTTGGTTTTCATTTTTTTTAACATTATTTTTTCTTTATTGCTTTTGGATTGTTATTTTTGATTGATAGAATCGATTGCTAGAATTTCTTATGTCAATACAATGTTTGATTATATAGATTTTCTCGGCGTAACGAATAATTTATCAAAGGTTCTGAGAGCGTTATATCTTCAGCAACTAACCAGGCAAGTTCACTTTGACCATGTTTTTCATACCTATGTTTTATTTGCATGTAGTAGCAAACTTTCAACAATCCCTCCAGTAGGGTTATTGGATCTTGTAGTTGAGTAGAATGCATGAGGTAGGAACCCATCTCCCTGTTACCAAGACCGGGACGTTATATAGTTTTAATGCTATGCTATAGTAGACCGGGTTTGGTATGAGTGCACGAGAGTGGTGTGAAGAAGGAGGACTCTACGTCAATGACGGCAATTCCATGATGGCATCTGCAAGGGCTGCATCTTCAAGGCCTCGAGACTTCAAGACTCGAGACAAGAATTCAATACACACTACTGGGTCAAGGACGGTTGACGGGCACCCTAGAGCAACCAGTGGATGGCCGGGATGCATGGAGAAGCGCCATGACATCTTGCATAAATCTTCACCCAGACTCAAAGAAGCGGAAGAATACTTCATGCCCGGAAGCTTGCCTATGCAACCGCAAGTCACTATGGGCTCTGGCTTGGTTGACCTTAGTTGTGACTCTAACTGGGACGGTGCTAGCGTATGTAGAACTATGGTAGGATTGGATGAACATCAGACAGTGGTCAGGGGAACTCTTCAGAAGACCATGTTTCGGTCGTCTTGTTCTCAACAAACTGAAGTGCGAGAATGTAAAAAGAGGGATCGAATCTTGCGGGTAAAGTGTGCAAACCTATGCAGAGGGTTAAAACCTAATCGATTAGCCGTGTCCCCGGTTAAGAACAATTTGAGCCTCTGGACTTGGATCTATCTCGGAACTCTCAACACCGGATCCAAAACTTAATTGTGGGCAACTTATGATGATTTGGGATATGAGACATTAGTTGGCGGAACCATGTCATGATAGAAAACTCTATAGTATAGACTCTACTTATATCCTTTGATGTAGGGAAAATAAAGGAGCTTTTACGCAAACAAAACTCAAAAACAGAGCCACAAAGCCATATTGCATATAGTATAGTTTTATCATCAGTTTTTCTTACAGTGGTCTTGCCAGTACATTCAATGTACTGACCTACACGGCTGCAACGTATCATGTTGCAGGATTATCATTTTTCTACGACGAGTGAGTTTCATTATAGGGTTACGATCTACACTCAACCTGTCGATGGCGTTGATGGGACTCCACCCCCGATTGATTGTTTCCGCTGAGACATACAAGGTATATATCAGTTTTATGTTATTTATACATGTGATTGCACTTTGATATATACATTGATGTACTATGTGTGCCAGCATACTAATCCAGGGATTGCATGGATACACAGAGGCTTGACCATTTGAGGTTGGGTCGCTATAGATATGGTATCAGAGCACATGTTGATTGTAGGACGTGACCCTAGAAATTGGAAAGCCCCTAGGACAGGATACCTCTGAAACTTTGTTTCAAAAAAATCCTTCTCATCTTTTTTGATTTTATCAAATATTCCCTCTTACCCCAAATAGTTAGAATACACCCCTTTCCCTTTTGACCACTCGGAGCATCAACTGAAGTCGCTACCAGAAGGACCAGATAACGGACAACTGATGGCCTCTTCAGAGTAAAGTGGATTTTACCATGCATTAGAAAGAGTTGAAGCTACAACAGTTAAAGACTCCAAAGAATTTGAAGGCTATGGAGATTTATTTGACCTTCAGAAGACCAAACCCCTCTTATATACTTACATTAGATGCAACGATTTGTGAGCTGACATTTGTTTGATGTTTTTCCGGCAGCCACAAAATAAAACTCGTTTTTTAACCATTGTTTGTATTGTGTGTATCTCTCTCTATCCCTTTTCTCTATCTCATCCTAAAACCCTTGGACCCCATAGATGATGAATGAAGATGGACTGGTATTCTCTGGACCGTGACTCAACCGAAGGCAGAGCTATGGATTAAACACATGGAGGATCAATTCAGGAAAAATTTGATTGCAAGAAAGTATGAGGTTCAATACGCTCTTCAGTACTTTACAGAAAGTGTTGCAACCTGGTGGAAAATGCATCAAGCCATACAAGGATGTAATGGAGCAAAAACTTATGAGGAATTCAAGGAGACTCTGTTGAGATCACGCCTCATCCCGAAGCACTGTGTTAGCCCGAAGAAGAAACCTTGTGCCTGCAAGATTTGTGGAGAAATAGGACACACCCAGGAGGAACACAAGGAAGGATGCCCTCATTGTAAAGAACATCACCTAGAGGAAGAATGCCCGACTGGACAGGTTACTTATTTCCTGTGTGAAGGAGTTACTCATTTCCCGGCTCAGTGCCAAATTTACCCCAAGGTAGAAGAAATTACCAAGCAGCAGAAAGAAGCCCTCAGGAAATGTTTAGAAGAATCCATGAGGGAGGAAGTTATTGAAGACCCTGATGGAGAAGGCCTAAATAGATTTTTTCGCCCAAGCATGCTATTCATGTGGCGAAGAAGGACATTAGTCCCAGTATTGCACAAAGGAAAGAGAAGAGTATCTCGGAGACTTGTCGACAGTAGAGGTGAAGTTTGACTCTCGGGAAATAGAATCTGTAATCATTATGGACAAATCTAGGAAGAGAAAATGAAGGCATCCCCAGAACAACCCAAATTCTGCAGAGAAGGACCCGAGCCATATCACTTGTTACAGGTGCAAGGAATTAGGTCAATATGCCAATATGTGTCTATAGAAGAAGCCAAGAACCCAAAGAGCAGACATGATCCCCAAGAAGCCCGAAGACTTATCAGAAGTTATTTGTTTTCGTTATAGGGAAGCAGGACATTATGCTACTGAATGTCCCGACAAGATGAAAGCTGGAGCTGAGTAGTTGGAATTTTGATATTGGTATTAAGTGTACTAGGAAGCAAAATTATTTTCATGAGTATAGTGAGTTGAGTTATGTAATCGATGTCTCAGGGATTGTAATGAATTCATGAATCAATAAAGTTAATGTGTCATGATTTCATACATTAAGTTTTATGAGTTGTTACTCTAAAAGCACAGATGTTGGCCATTTTTGAGGATAGGAGAAATATGGTCCATGGAAAAATTTGTGCATTCAAGGGTGGTAGTACCCTATAAGAACACCTGGCCAATGGAAAGGAAAAATGTACTCCGTAGAGTGGAGTTTGGACAAAATGAGTATGAGTTTTATTCAAATATGTTGGGTACCTCAAGAGTATGAAGGAAAGAAGTACTGATGGAATTATAGTAGGTGTAATGTTGGAATATGGAACAACTGTAACTCCCAGGATGAGTTAAAGCTATACATGTGTTGAAGTGGGTCCATAACCCACAGGCCTGGGAAATTAATAAGAATCGGGTACCCCCCCCCTGGAAGAAGAAATTTTGGAAGAAGTTGTGAATTGATCAGCAGACATTCCTTAGGAGGATACGAAAACCCGAGTGTTGTAATGAAAATGTTTGACATCTTGTTCAGCTTGCAGAACTAAAGGAATTACCCAAACCCGGTTCAAGGACAAGAGAAATCCGCAATGCCTATGAGAATGACCGAGTGTTAGAAATGCAAGATTCTCTAAACCTTATACAAGGTAATGATCTGGGTGCGGAATGGATTTATCACCATACCGACTTACTCCTATCATTCGCTCTTGCTATTGGGAATGGTAAATCTCAGGGACTTACCCATAGTAGAGAGATGACAATGTCAAAACCCTTATTTAAGCCTTAGAATAGTAGGACGATTGATCCATGTAATAGGCAACCGTTGCCAACCGTAGGTTATACGGTGAGATTCAACCCAGACCCACTTCCTGCAGGAGAAACCAGAAATTGTTGACCTCCATGAGAATATTGATAGTTGTTTAGTATTGGCAATAGATCTCTCAGCTAAGGAGACCCCGTCTTGGATGAACCTTACTAAGATGAAAGGACGCCAGAATTGTGGAAAAGATAGTTTTCCCTTACCGGAAGAGCACCAGTGAAAGAGTAATTCAGATAATATGAGAAGACCAACACCGTCAACCCAAAGGATGAAGTACATGAGTTTTGTTGGAACCATAACCCTGCTTTTAAGTGTGGTAGCACACTAGACCATTCCGATCAATGGAATTGCGGGAAGACCCCAAAATGCTAACCTTTTCTTGCTAGCCTCTTCGAATCTCGAGGACGAGATTCATTTTAAGTGTGGTAGGTTTGTAACATCCCAAAATTCTAAATTTTGGAATGTTATATTAATTAAATAAATATGATTGTTTGTTTGTTTGTTTGGTGAATGATTGAGTGCAATTTGAAACTTTTTGGAAGTTGAATGAGAGGGAATAAAAGTTCCCAAAAGTGTTTCCATCTGAAATGGTTTGAAACCTCATTTGAAAGTAATGCAAACTTCTTGCCCCTCAAGTACTTTCAAGAGAGGAGATGAAATGACTTCTCCAAAGTTTAAATGAAAGAGAGTGGGGAGTTAAACCACTTTTGAAATTTCCAATTGGAATCCTTCCCATTTGAATAGTTTCAAATTCCTCTAACCAATTTCAAAATAAAGATAGGAGCAATACGACACTCCAAACCAGGGGCAAATTTGAAATATATTTAAATGAGGAAAAACAGAAAAGATTTGGAATTGGTTTGAATTTCAATTTCAAAACCATTTATGGGTTATTTTGGCTTTTAATCAAATTATTTTTCTCATAAAAATAAATAAATGGAAATAAGGGTAAAATGATTCCCTTCACTAAAAAATTAGGAGAAAATAAATTTGAAATCATTTTTGGTATTTTAAAAATGATTTTTATTGGGTTTCAATGCAACACTTGCACTATTTGCTTTATTTCAATTTTTGTGCATTTTATTTGACTTTGATAAAATGTTCATAATTTCAGATTTCTTTTTATGAACATTTTGATATATTATATGTCTGTATAATTTTGATTTATTCACTTTTTGTATTAGTTTTATTCTCTGTTTAAAAAACCTTTTTGGCCGAAGCCTTTGTTGCCAGCCGGCCCAGCTCTCTCTCTCCATCTCTCTCTCTCTCTCTCTATCTCTCTCTCTCTTTGTCTCTCTCTCTCTCTCTCTCTCCCCTCACTCCACCGGCCCACTAGGCCACCGCGGCCAAGCAACGCGCCCGCGCCTGTCTTGGATCTAAGCCTGACAGTAGAATAGGGGGTAGGTATGGAGAGGCAAGATCCTAGCTATGGAGTAGTTGTATACGCAAGAGATTTACGAGTTCAGGCCCTTCTCGGAGGAAGTAATAGCCCTACGTCTTGAAGCACGGAGGCGGTCGACTGGATTATGTGCGTATGAATTACATGGGTGCTACATGGGTGCGAACCTTTTACACTGAGGAGGGGGTGGCTTATATAGAGTCCGCCAGACCCCTCCGGCCCTCAGTTATGCGGGGTTTAAGGTACATTAAGGTCTGGCGTTACTGGTAACGCCATACATAAAGTGCTATCATGACCATAAAGACTACTTAATGATAGACCGTTTGTGTGCAGAGTGACTCTAGATCTCCTGGTGGTTGAGTGAGTGGCTTCATGGTCGAGTGTCTTCGAGTCCGTCGAGTGGAATCCTTCCAGGTCGACTGAAAGGTAGTTTCTTCTAGAGATGTCCTTGGGGAGGGTACCTTGGACAGAGCCATGACCCTACCCTAGGTACATGGCTTCATCATTAGCCCCCGAATGGATCGAGGTTTGAGTGAGGAACGAGTTGAGAATCCTTCCGACCCGTTTTTCGTGCTATGAGTATGTCTTGTTCTGGATCAATGACTTTAGGTGATGGCACCAACTTCTTTTTCAGTTGCCTTGATCCATTCTTTGTATCTGTCGAGTGACTTTTCTGTACTTGGAGATTTCCGAGCGACGGATCGGAGGAAATCTCCAGTCTGACAAGTTGCTCTGCTGTTCGCGGATTTAGCAGGATCCGAATTTCGGGAAGCGCGCGAGGCAGAGGAGGCCGCGGTACTCAGGTGGGATAAGGCAGGAATGCCTCGATCTTTGCGCCACCTTTTTCCCCACGTATCGTGCATGCGATTGTTGCGGGATTTGACAGGATCGTCCGGGCCTACCAGTCAGCCACTCGGAAGCAACCCCATATAAGGCGTCGGACGGGGGGTTTTGAACAGTGCGCACTCATTTTCCTCTCCCTCTTCCTCATATTCACCTGCTGCGTTCGCCACCATCCCAGCGCTGCTACTCTGTGCGTGCTTCGCCGGCGACGATGGTGAAGGAGAAGACGGCGGCTTTGGAGCGGGCGAAGAAGGCGACGGCGGCTTTGGAGCGGGCAAAGAAGGCGACGGCGAAGGCGAAGGGAAGGGCGACCAGTCGGGGCGGATCCTCGTCGCGGGCCGGACTGCCACAGGGCTGGATCCAGGGCGACTGGATCTCCTCGACCATCCGCCAGAAAGATCTCGACGACCTGGCCAATGAAAGGATGATCCCTCATGGATCAGCGAGGCTCCCGGGGAAGGAGTGGCAGCCGCAGCCTCAGGAGGGTCAGTGTGTCCTCTTAGCCACTCACGTTGACCGCAGGTTTTCTTTGCTGCCTCACCCTTTCTTTCGGGGATTTCTGAACTTCTTTGGGGCACAACTCCACCACTTCACACCCAACTCCATCATGTATCTCGCTGCTTTCGTGTCCTTGTGTTTGAATTTCTTGGATTGTCGGCCGCATTGGGGTCTTTTCAAACACATTTTCACCTGTCACTCCCAGACGGTGAAAAAGGCCAATCCGAGTGACGAGAAAACCCAAGTGATTCAGATGTGTGGGGGTCTTGGGGTTCAAATGAGGGGTAAAAGTGCTTTTCCAGCCATGGTCCTTCCTGAGTCGGTCCGAGGGTGGCAGTTGACCTGGTTCTACTGCCAAGACCAGCTGACGCCAGGGCAGTCGACTGGACTCCCTCCTTTCTCCATGGATCGAGTGAGCAAGTCGTCCTCTCTGAAGGTGGTCCCGGAGGAGAAGGCTCGGGTTAAGGTGTTGGTCAAGCGTGTAGTCCAGCTCATCCATGATGGGGTGACTGGCATGGATCTTCTGGAGGTTTTACTTCGACGATGCATACAGCCACTTCAATATCGAGACCATCCGATGTGGATGTATTCTGGCACTGAAGACACCACTCAGGTCCACCCGGAGGAGGTCGAGGATGCCACACTAGAGAGGTGGATGACTGCCATCACAGGGAACAAAGACAACCCCCGAGGAGCCAGGAGGATCCCTCCACTCGACCAATCGTACGAGCCAGACAAGGTCCAATTATATATCTCCGACTGTGATCCTGCTTCCTTCATTCCATTTTGCTAGAATTCAGTTGGCTGACTTTTTGTCTTGTTTGTTGTCTTTCAGGTCACTACCGAGATGTATTCGATGCCCAATGGGGCGCAAGAACAGATCGAGGAGGAGGAGGGGAGCGGAGGTGAAAGCCAAGAGGAGTGGCAATCTGACGGTGAGGAGGATGAAGAAGACGACGGTTCTGGTGAAGAGGAGAAGGAGGAAGAAGAGGAGGAGGAGGTCGACCCTCCTTGCACTGAAAGGCGATCCAAGCTCGCCCATGATCCTGCAGTCGAGCGTGGCAAATCGACTGTGCCTGTTGGGCAGTCGATGAAACGCCCTCAGACGACCTCTCCGGCACCGACTGAAAAGGCGCCGAAGCAACCCCGAGCGGCGTCATCAAAGCCGACAAAGGCCCTGCCCAAGATGAGGATGGTGATTCCCACCATTTCCGGGTAATCATCCGAACTTGTGTTTTCTTGTTTAACACGGATACACTCTTGGTCGACTCGTTGGCTGACCGACTGATTCCTGAAATCCGCAGTGCTGCTACCTCCGAGACCTCAGTCAGGCATGAAGACCAAGAAATGGAAGATGCTGCCACCTCCAACCTTGGTATGATCTCTGTAGTTTCGCTTTTGGTCGATTGGATCTTTCGTTTTTAACTTTGAATCTTTCCTGTAGTCCCACCTCCTGTCATTGAACTCCCTGATGACGATGATGAGGGGCCACTAAGGCAGAGGAGGAACAAAAAGGCGTCTGCTGGCAAGACTGCTCAGGTTGTATCAGCACCTGAGACGCTGGTTCAGGAGGGAGGCAACGTCACTCGGACTTCCGTGTCCTTTGCTGTGCCGCTGATGAGTCCTCGCCCTTCATCGTCGACTGCTACTCCGCCTTCCCTTTTCGCCACACACCACATCCTGGAGGACCAAGTGTGTGCTGCTAAGGAGGCTATACGCCAGGCGGGGGTCATGATGGAGCAAGTGAAGGCGATCCGAGACGCCAGCCAAGCAGCTTATGATGCAAGCTCAGCTCTTCAGAGCAACGTCCAGGTTAGTTGGTCACCGCTTGTTCTGTTAGGATATAGTACCTGAAAACTCTTCTTTCTGAAGATCTTTGAATCTGTACACCCACTGGGTGTGTCGATTGAATTTTTGGATTGGTGGGGGCACGCTGAGTGCACCCACTTGGTGTAGTCCCCGAGACTCTGGTGGACTGCTGGCAGTCGACTGTAGTCTTTATACTTTGAATTTCTTAACTTCTCCACTCGGTCTGGTCGAATGGCATCTTGGAACCAGTGGGGGCACGCTGAGTGCACCCACTTGGTGTAGTCCCCGAGACCATGGTCGACTGCTGGCAGTCGACTGAGGTCTGAAGAACGTCTCCTTTTTTTTATGATACCATGGCTGACTGCTGGCAGTTAGCTATGGTTTAGGATCATAACTTTTTGTCTCTTTCGGTCGACTGATCGAACCGAGTCGGTAGAACCAGTGGGGGCATGCTGAGTGCACCCACTGGGTGTAGTCCCCGATACTACTGTTGGATAATTTGATTCGACAGTAGTCTTAGAAATGCTACAATTTTTCTCTTAGTCACTCGGAAGCAACTTATTTTTTATGTTTGCCGACTGTCCTTTCGCAGAAATCTTGCGAGCTTGTGGCTCGCTGTACTGAGTTGGAGTACAAACATATCCAACTTGAACTTGACTTGAAGCTTGTCCAGGAGAACTTCACGAAGGCGAAGGAGGAAGCAAAAGGTATGTTTGGTGAGAATCTTGATGATTGCCTTTATTTTTTGTCCATTCCTCATTCCGATCTCATTGTCACTTTGCAGATAAACTGAAGGAGGCTCTGAAGAAGAAGGACCTTGACCTCGCCGAGGCGTAGAAAGCGGCTTCAGATAAGACGAAGCTCGCAGAAGAAAAGCTGGCTTCAGTCAGCAAACTTGAAGAGGAGAATACCAATCTGAAAGCTGCTCTCGACGCGGCCAACAAGGAGGTCAGTCGTTTGAAGAATGACAAGATAGCCCTGAGTGACAAGGCTAGCGAACTGATGGGGAAGAAGAATGATTTGGAGTCTTATCTGGAAGGGCTCGCCAAGAAGTTGTTCCTCATGCTTGAAGGTAATCTTTCCTATCCGACTGACTTGTTATCGTCGATTTGTCATAGAACTGTTGACTTAACTTCAAACCGTGCTTACAGAATTCTGTCAAAACTTCGAGGAGGAGACCAGTCGACTAGAGCCAAACCTGGACCCCATTAACTCTCCTGTGAAGGACGAGGCTGCTATGAACGTGTTCCGACTGGAGTCTCGCGTTGCTGGGGTGGTTGACTACCTCGCTCGACTGAAGGTTGTGGTGTCGCAGATCGACGCGACACTCTGGCCAAGAGAGACACTTCACAATGACCTCTAGTCTTTAATGACTCGACTGAATGACGTTCCAGGTTGAGTGCAGGAATGGAAGAAGTCTTCTGCCAGGTGTGGTGCTGATGTTGCACTGTCCCTGGTACGCGTTCACTGCAAGGATGCTCGAGAGGACAAGCTAGCGTCCATCAGGGTGGCCAATACCAAGAAGCATGACTTCCAATCTTTCATGGAGACCTTCATTGCTGCTGCCACTCGGATTGCTGATGGAATCGACTTGGACCAGTTCGTCGCGCCCTCAAGTCCTCCACCTGAGGAGTAAAAAACTTCTATGCTTCATCTTAAATTTGCCTCGGAATGCCGAGTGGTTTTGTAACCGATAAACTTTCACAGGCTTGACGCCTGAGCACTTCTGAATCTGTTATCTGAACTTTGCTTATCATTAAATATACTTGCGCTCGCCTTCGAGTGAACTTTGTCTTTCACTCGGAATATACCTGCACTTCACCGTTTTTTGCAGGTAGAGATGGAACACAGACGACAGTCGACCTACATCCCTATGGAGTGCAGATTGTAGTTGTGGCGTAGCTCATAAGGAGCAGGTAACAGTCAACCTGCACCTCGTCATCCTTGCAGAGCGGAATAGATTAAGTACTTAGGCGAGCACTGGGCTGCAGCTAAGCCCCCGAGTGGGAGGATTGCTCTCCACTCGGTGGGATTTTCAAATACTTAGGCGAGTATTGGACTGCAGCTAAGCCCCCGAGCGGGAGGTTTGCTCTCCACTCGGTAGGATTTTTAGATACTTAGGCGAGCACTAGACTGCAGCTAATCCCCCGAGTGGGAGGTTCGCTCTCCACTCGGTAGGATTTTCAGATACTTAGGCGAGTACTAGACTGCAGCTAAGCCCCTGAGTGGGAGGTTTGCTCTCCACTCGGTAGGATTTTCAGATACTTAGGCGAGTACTGGACTGCATCTAAGCCCCCGAGTGGGAGGTTTTCTCTCCACTCGGTAGGATTCTTTGTGGCATAGCTCTGAAGGAGAAGGTAGCAGTCAACCTGCACCTCGTCGTCCTTGCAGAGCGCATGTTGTATTTGTGGCGTAGCTCGGAAGGAGAATGTAGCAGTCGACCTGCACCTTGTCCTCCTTGCAGAGCGCATGTTGTATTTGTGGCGTAGCTCGGAAGGAGAAGGTAGCAGTCGACCTGCACCTCGTCCTCCTTGCAGAGCGCACATTGTATTTGTTGCGTAGCTCGGAAGGAGAAGGTAGCAGTCGACCTGCACCTCGTCCTCCTTGCAGAGCGCACATTGTATTTGTGGTGTAGCTCGGAAGGAGAAGGTAGCAGTCGACCTGCACCTCGTCCTCCTTGCAGAGAGCACATTGTATTTGTGGCGTAGCTCGGAAGGAGAAGGTAGCAGTCGACCTGCACCTCATCCTCCTTGCAGAGCGCACATTGTATTAAATACTTAGGCGAGTACTTAGACTAAAGCTAAGCCTCCGAGTGGGAGGCTGGCTCACTACTCGGTAGGATTTCAAACACTTAGGCGAGTACTAGACTGTAGCTAAGCCCCCGAGTGGGAGCCTGGCACACCACTCGGTAGGATTTCAAACACTTAGGCGAGTACTGGACTGCAGCTAAGCCCCCGAGTGGGAGACTGCCTCGCCACTCAGTAGGATTTTTAAGTACTTAGGCGAAACGGATTCACAGCTAAGCCCCCGAGTGTGAGGTTGGATCACCACTCGGCAGGGATTTTTTTTTTACAAACTTAGGCGAAACAGATTCGCAGCTAAGCCACCCACTGGGGGATTTCTCATGTAAACAAAGTAACAACAATCACTGGGAAAATTATAACACTCTTGTCTTTGATAAATAAACTACAGAAGTACTTTTATTACATCTCATCCGAGTGAGTACTTAAGTATAAAAGGGGCGGAGCAGCTCCGCGTTCCAAGCTTGAGGCTCGTCAATCTGGTGTCCGACATTGTAAAGACGGTACGCTCCATAGTGGGGACTTTGGTGACGATGAAGGGACCTTCCCAAGTAGGAGCAGGCTTGTGTGGCTTCTGCTGATCCACTCGGAGAACCAAATCTCCTTCTTGGAAGGCTCGACTCTTCATGTTTCTGGCATGGAATCGATGCAAGTCTTGCTGATAGATAGTCGATCGGACCATGGCCATCTCTCTTTCTTCTTCTAGAAGGTCGACTGTGTCTTGCCGGGCTTGCTCTGCTTCTCTTCAGTGTAGAGTTCGACTCGGGGTGCATTGTGAAGCAGGTCACTCGGCAGGACTGCTTCAGCTCCATAAACCAGAAAGAATGGAGTTCGCCCAGTCGATCGGTTAGGAGTGGTCCTCAATCCCCAAAGAACTGAAGGAAGTTCGTCGACCCACGCTCCTGCTGCATGCTTAAGATCATGCATCAACCGGGGTTTCAGTCCTTTGAGAATTAGACCATTTGCTCGTTCCGCTTGACCATTCGACTAGGGGTGAGCGACTGAAGCGTAGTCGACTCGTGTGCCTTGAGAGGCGCAAAAGGCTCTGAATTCATCAGAATCGAAGTTTGACCCATTATCAGTGATGATGCTATGTGGAACTCCATATCTGAATATCAACACTCTGATGAAGCTGACAGCAGTGTCGGCATCAAGATTCTTGATAGGTTTAGCTTCAATCCACTTAGTGAACTTGTCGACTGCCACCAGTACATGGGTGAAGCCACTCCTGCCAGTTCTCAGTGGTCCAACCATATCCAACCCCCAAACAGCGAAGGGCCAGACGAGTGGAATGGTCTTCAAGGCTGAGGCGGGCTTGTGTGACATATTGGAATAAAATTGACATCCTTCACACTTGTCGACTATTTCCTTTGCCATTTCATTTGCTCTTGGCCAGTAAAATCCCGCTCCGTATGCTTTAGCCACAATGGTCCGAGAGGACGCATGGTGACCACAGGTCCCCGAGTGGATATCGTCAAGGATTATCCGACCTTCTTCTGGTGTTATACATTTTTGACCGACTCCAGTCGCGCTTTCTCTGTACAACTGTCCCTTTATCACAGTAAAGGCTTTGGATCGACGAACAATCTGTCGAGCCTCTTCTTCATCCTCTGGAAGCTCTTTCCTTAGGATATACGCAATGTAAGGCTCTGTCCAGTTGGGAGTGATGACCAAGACTTCCATGATCAGGTCGACCACAGCTGGAACTTCAACTTTAGTCAGATCTGTGACACTTTTTGGCTGAGGAGCTTCTTCGGTGAAAGGATCCTCTTGAACTGATGGTGTATGGATGTGTTCCAGAAACACATTACTGGGAATGGCTTCTCTTTTGGAACCTATCTTTGCCAAATCATCAGCCGCTTGATTTTTCAGTCGGGGTATATGATGGAGCTCTAACCCCTCAAATTTCTTCTCTAGCTTTCTCACTGCATTGCAGTAACTAGTCATGGTTGGGCTTCTGACGCCCCACTCCTTCATCACCTGATTAACCACCAAATCTGAGTCGCCATAGACCATGAGGCGACGGACGCTGAGTGAACTGGCCATACGCAACCCATACAGAAGTGCTTCGTATTCTGCTTCATTGTTGGAGGAATCAAAGTGGATCTGGAGCACATATCTGAGCTTATCTCCTCGAGGGGAAACCAACACTACCCCAGCACCGGAACCATTCAGCATCTTAGAACCATCAAACAACATGGTCCAGTGCTCCGAGTGAACTTGAGTCGGTAGCTGTTGCTCAATCCACTGGGCGATGAAATCTGCTACTGCTTGCGACTTGATGGCTTTCTTTGCCTCAAACTTGATATCAAGGGGAAGGAGTTCAATCGCCCATTTCGCCACTCGACCAGTTGCATCTCTGTTGTGCAGAATCTCTGAAAATGGGGCGTCGCTGACGATTGTAATGGAATGGTCAGAGAAGTAATGAGAAACCTTCTTCGTGGTCATATAAATCCCCATATACAAGCTTCTGATAATGAGGGTATCTTTGCTTTGATGGGGTCAATACTTCAGAAAGATAATATACTGGGCGCTGAACTTTGAAGGCTTTTCCTTCTTCTTCCCGCTCGATCGTAAGTACTGTACTGACGACTTGTCCTGTGGCTGCAATGTAAAGCAACAAGGGCTCTTTGCTGATTGGGGCAGTAAGCACCGGCTGGGTGGAGAGCAGAGCTTTTAGCTCTGCAAACGCTGCATCAGCTTCTGGAGTCCACTCGAACTTGTCTGACTTCTTCATCAGTCGGTAAAGAGGCAATGCCTTTTCACCGAGACGGGATATGAATCGACTTAAAGTGGCCAAGCATCCAGTAAGCTTCTGGACATCATGCACACGCACAGGGTGTTTCATTCGGAGTATAGTACCAACTTTTTCTAGGTTGGCGTCGATTCCTCGTTCGGAAACGAGAAAACCGAGTAATTTTCCGCCAGGAACTCCGAATGTGCACTTTGATGGATTAAGCTTGATATCGTACCTCCTGAGATTGGCAAATGTTTCAGCAAGGTCAGTCAACAGGTCAGAACCCTTCCATGATTTGACCACAATATCATCCATGTACGCTTCCACATTCCAACTGATTTGAGTGAGCAAACACTTCTGAATCATCCTCATGAACGTGGCTCCGGCATTTTTAAGGCCGAATGGCATGGTGACATAGCAGAAGCACCCGAATGGAGTGATGAAAGCTGTTTTAATTTCCTCGGGTCCATACAGACGGATCTGATGGTAACCGGAATAGGCGTCTAGAAAAGACAGGCGCTCACATCCCGCAGTTGAGTCGACTATTTGGTCGATGCGGGGGAGAGGAAAATGATCTTTTGGGCAGGCCCGATTTATATGTTTGAAGTGAATGCACATACGAAGTGACTTGTCCTTCTTGGGGACCATGACAACATTGGCGAGCCACTCAGAGTGGTAAATCTCTCGGATAAACTCCGCTGCTAAGAGCTGAGCCACCTCCTCGCCAATGGCCTTTCTCTTCTGGATGGTGGACCGTCGAAGGTGTTCTTTGACAGGTTTTACCTTTGAGTCAACTCGTAGACGATGCTCAGCCAGCCCCCTGGGAACACCCGGCATGTCAGCAGGATTCCATGCGAAGATGTCCCAATTCTCACGGAGGAACTGGATGAGCGCTTCTTCCTATTTGGAGTCGAGTGATGTGGAGATATGAGTTGGAGCAGCACTGTGGTCGGTCGGGTGAATGTGAACCGGCTATGTCTCACCGGATGACTGGAATGCTGACTCTATAGCAGGCTTCTTGGCTCGCAACAAATCAGTCGGATCTGCAGTTTTCTGGCATTCCTGTAGCTCTACTACTGCCATCTGAGCATCAGCGATCTTTGAACCCTTCTGAAAGCACTCTTCTGCCTTTTTGCGATTGCCAGTAATGGTGATCACACCTTTGGGACCAGGCATCTTCAATTTGAGGTACACATAACATGGTCGAGCCATGAAGCGTGCATAAGCTGGCCTGCCTAAAATAGCGTGATAAGCACTCTGAAAATCCACAACTTCAAACGTCAACTTTTCTTTGCGGTAATGCTTTAAATCACCGAAAACCACATCGAGAGCAATTTGGCTGAGTGATTCAGCCTTCTTCCCAGGAATGACTCCATGGAAACTCATGTTGCTGGTACTGAGTCTGGACATCGGAATGCCCATTCCCTTCAGTGTCTCCGCATACAATATGTTCAAGCCACTGCCACCATCCATCAAGACCTTAGTCAGTCGAGTGCCCTCGATGACCGGGTCGACCACCAAAGCTTGCCTCCCAGGGGTGACAATGTGTGTCGGATGATCAGACTGGTCGAATGTGATGGAAGTCTGAGACCATTTCAGATAACTGGGCGTTGCCGGAGCAACCATATTTACCTCACGGTTGATAACTTTCAATTGACTTTTGCTTTCAACATCAGCAAAAATCATCAAGGTGGAATTGACCTCGGGGTATCCATCATCACTATCTTCTTTGTCCTCAATTTTGTCCGACTCCTTTTCCTTATCCTTGGATTGGTTTCCCTGGAATTCCTGGATCAAGAGCCAACACTGTCGAGTGGTATGTTTCGGGTAAATGAAGTTACCCTCCTCATCTTTCTTCGTGTGGATGTGGCACGGCAAATCCATCACGTCATTTCCTTCCTTGTCCTTCACCTTCTTAGGGTTCCAAGACCCTTTAGGCTTTCCTTTGAACTTTCCCTGAGTCACGGCCAAGGCTTCTCCAGGAGCAGCTGGCTCGGCTTTCCGTTTCTGCTTCTGACTGGAGTTCCCTCCCCCGGTTTCATGAGCGGTCGGCTTGTACTTGCCACTCCGGAGCCGATCCTCTTCTTCACCATTGGCATATTTGGTGGCAATATCCATCATTCGACTCAGAGTCATGTCTCCGGTCCGACCGAACTTCAAACTTAACTCCTTGTTCTTAACGCCTTCCTTGAAGGCACAAACTGCCTGGTGATCAGATACATTCTCCATCGTGTGATGCAATGTGATCCACCTCTGGATGTAATCCCTCAGAGTCTCATTCGACTTTTGCACACAAAGCTGCAGCTCTGTCAACCTTGCTGGTTGCTTGCAAGTTCCTTCAAATGTTCTGACAAACACTCGGGCAAGATCTTCCCAAGTGTAAATGCTGCTAGGTGCCAACTGATTCAGCCATGCTCTAGCCGAGCCCTCCAACATAAGAGGTAGGTGTTTCATGGCCACCTCATCATTGCCGCCGCCAATCTGAACAGCCACTCGGTAGTCCTCAAGCCAAGTATCGGGCTTGGACTCACCAGTGAACTTACTAACTCCAGTCGCCAACCTGAAGTTGGGAGGAATCACCACGGCCCTGATGGCTCTGCTAGAACACTCTGGTCCTGAGACATGAACTCTGCTGATGGTGGGCACATCTCTATCATGGCCTTCTCGGTGAGCTCTGTTCCGGTCGACCAAACCTTGAATGACAATGGATCTCGCATCAAAGCCTGGTTCTCTGGGGTCGACTGGAACCCTTCGCCCAACACTGTGCTGGCGTCTGTCATCTTGCTGTCGAGGGGCGTACGACCCACCCCTTCGGGGAGGAGTGGGCACTCGACGCCGATCATCGCGATCGAATCGGTCATCATACTGATCACGCCGGCCTCCATGTCCCTCACGCCTCGGGGGAAATCTTGGGCTATGGGCCGACTGGACTGTATTCACAGCGACGGATCTGCTGTGAATCCTATTTCGCGACTGCGATACAACTGAATTTTGATCTCCTGTTTCCCGGAGTAAATCTCTGATCTGCATCAAGCCTCTGCTAGCCTCTGACTGAGAGGGCTGAATCGACCCTGCTATACGGGCTGCAGCCGCTAGATTCTGAATCGGAGTTCGATATACCTGAGTCGATGGTGGAAAGAGTTGACGTCGTCACTGGAGGTTCTCGCTGGAGGTTCTCCAGTCGAGTGCGCTCATCCAAGTTGGCCAAACGCGCGTCCTCTAGGGCACAAGCCTCGGGCGTTTCTCCTATGATAGGAGTATGCAGCGCATCCATGTTTCGGCGGCGAAGATCTTCCCTTTGCAGCGAAGTGAATGGCTCGGGTTGATACTCCTCGTGGACCTGCGCTGGGTCGCCTCCGCCGTCCCCTTCGTCGGCGCAAGGGAAGTCGGGAGGACTGCGCGGTCCACTGACCATTAGGACCTCCGCTGCTGGATCACTGCTGTCGCACTCGGATGCAGTCTCTACGGAGCCGGTCGAACAGGCCGTAGAGAGACTCGTCGGGCTCGATCGCCGCAACTTGGGGGTGGCCGACTGGCGGGCCACTGCGTGCCTCACCCACCGCTGAAGCCTCGACCGACCGGAGCGCTTGCGCTGGCGGGAGACAGGGAGGGAGGACGACACAGGGGTCGACCGATACCGGGCCGACGGTTGCCGCAGGAGGACGCCGCGGCCACACGTGCGAAAGTGCGTCGCCCCGCGGACTGGGAGCACGTCGATGTCGAGTGGAGCCTACTGAAGACAAGCGGAGTCGTCGGCGATGAACGTGAGCGCGCCGAGACGGATCTCGCGCCCTCTACCAAAACTCCGCCAGAAACCATGATGAAGGTGATCGGAACAATCGCAACTTCACCAATAAGTCGCTAAGACACCTGCCCCACGGTGGGCGCCAACTGTCGTGGTTCTAAGCCTGATAGTAGAATAGGGGGGTAGGTATGGAGAGGCAAGATCCTAGCTATGGAGTAGTTGTATACGCAAGAGATTTACGAGTTCAGGCCCTTCTCGGAGGAAGTAATAGCCCTACGTCTCGGAGCCCGGAGGCGGTCGACTGGATTATGTGCGTATGAATTACAGGGGTGTGAACCTTTTACACTGAGGAGGGGGGTGGCTTATATAGAGTCCGCCAGACCCCTCCGGCCCTCAGTTATGCGGGGTTTAAGGTACATTAAGGTCTGGCGTTACTGGTAACGCCATACATAAAGTGCTATCATGACCATAAAGACAACTTAATGACAGACCGTTTGTGTGCAGAGTGACTCTAGATCTCCTGGTGGTCGAGTGAGTGGCTTCATGGTCGAGTGTCTTCGAGTCCGTCGAGTGGAATCCTTCCAGGTCGACTGAAAGGTAGTTTCTTCTAGAGATGTCCTTGGGGAGGGTGCCTTGGACAGAGCCATGACCCTACCCTAGGTACATGGCTTCATCAACGCCTGAAACCCCAACTCACTGGTCGCCTGCTACCTCCTCTCTCTCACACACACGCACCGACATTGACACGCGGGCCCACCTATCCACCCGAAACCCCGCTCCTACCTTCTCCGTCTCCAAGCCGCGGGGCAGAGCCCACCGCTGCGGCGCCGCCGGAAATCCCGATGTTCTCGGGATCCCGAATCCATCTTGCCCCCTCCTCCAAGTAGATCCCATCTATATAAGCACGCCCTCTCGACCCTCTGCACGTAAAACCCCTCTCCCCGTGCCCTCTACCTCGCCCGATCACTCGCCGGAGTTGCTTTGGTCCGCCATGCCATTGCAGCACCACCGCACCACCTAGCCTGCTCTGATCGCCCTGAAACAACCGTCGTGATCCCCACCTTAGTCCAAACCTCTGCGTCCTCTCGGCCGAGTCCTAAACCCACCAAAACACTAAAGCCAGCGACCACCATATGCCCTCGCCGCCCCGAGCTCACTGCTGCCGGTCTCCGTTGTCCCCAAGTGCACCGGCGACCATCGTTGGAACCGCTTCCGACCGCTGCATCCCCTGGCCCCCTCCGCTGACCCCGCCAACGACGACGTTTGAGCCGCATCGCCGCGACCACCCCGTTGTAAGCCAGCCAAGTCCTCTCCACCGTCCGATCTGTTTTATATATTGTGGATTAGATCTTAGAGTAGCGGTTCGGTAGATGTGGTTTATTTTAAGTGAACCGCCGGTTTTTCTATTTTTTTTTGGTTGACCGTTGTGGTTCTGCTAGCGTTAGGTCGTCCGCCCGTAGCGCTCGCACGCTCACCTCACTGGCCCAACCACAGGGCGACACGTGGCCCATGTCAGCTCGGTAGGATTTTCGGTTTTCTGATTCTGTTTTAATTTACAAAACTACTTTTGATTTTAGATTGCTGATAACTTTTTTTTATATTCAAATTGAGTGATTCTTTTTGCATCGTGTCACAAATTTGTTGAAGTTTCTATTGGTGTACTTTGTTTTCAAATTTGAGTAGTTTAATTTTGAATTATATCAAATATGCTTTAAACACAATTTTGGCTCTAGTTTGAGTTTTATAAAATAGTTTTGATTGATTCTTTTTACTACTATTTTGTTGTTGTATTGCCTATCCAGTAATCTATAGTGATTTATTTTTAGTTTCTTTTAAATTACGTTTATTGCAAAACAATACCGTCTTACTTATGTAGTTGTTTTAGTCATATAATTTGTGTTTTTAATTATTTTTAGTTAATTCTTTTTCTAACTTTTTACATGTAGTTATATGTTTCTGTTAGACTATAGTAGACAAAGTTTTGTAGTTATTTATTAGTGTTTACCTACTGCTTTTGTATTTGCTTGTTTAGTTCAGAGTGATAGTTGATAAAAATAGTTTTATTAGTCTTAAAAGTAATTCTTTTTGCCACTTCAAGTTATGTTGTTATTGTGTCTGTTATTTAGGAGTAAATTTGTTTCATAAATATTTTAGTATTGTTTACTATTGTCTTAGTGTTTTGCTAGTTGTTCTAGTGTTAACTAGATAGTTATAATAGTTTTTATACTAGTTCTTTTGCTAGTAAGTACTTTAGTAAATTATTTTCTGTTGTCTCATTAGAATTATATTTTCTTTGCTGTATAAAAGTTATTAGAGTAATTTAGTGTTGTTATGATAAACTTTGTGTGAGTTGGTCTCCACTAGTTTTCCTTGAAGTTTTCTTTTGAAGTTTTCCTTTGGTCTTCATTTGTTTTTCTTTGAACATTATTGTTTTCTTTATTGCTTTTGGGTTTTTATTTTTGATTGATAGAATTGATTGCTAGAATTGTTGCTTATGTGAATACAATGTTTGATTATATAGATTTCCTCGGAGTGACGAATAGTTTATCAAAGATACTGAGAGCATTATATCTTCATTAACTTACCAGGCAAGTTCACTTTGACCATGTTTTTTATACCTATGTTTTATTTGCATGTAGTAGCAAACTTTCAACGATCCCTCCAGTAGTGTTATTGAATCTTGTAGTTGAGTAGAATGCATGAGGTAGGAACCCAACTCGTTGTTACCCAGCCCAGGATGTTATATAGTTTTAATGTTATACTATAATAGACGGGGTTTGGTATGAGTGCACGAGAGTGGTGTGAAGAAGGAGGACTCTACGTCAATGATGACAACTCCATGATGGCATTTGCAAGGGCTGCATCTTCAAGGCCTCAAGCCTTCAAGACTCGAGCCAAGAATTCAATACACACTACTGGGTGAAGGACGGTTGACGGGCACCCTCGAGCAACTAGTGGATGGCCGGGATGCATGGAGAAGCGCCATGACATCTTGCGGAAAGCTTCACCCAGACTCAAAGAGACAGAAGAATACTTCATGTCCGGAAGCTTACCTGTGCAACCGTAAGTCACTATGGGCTCTGGCTTGGTTGACCTTAGTTGTGACTCTGACTGGGATGGTGCTAGCAGATGTAGAACTACGATAGCATTAGATGAGCACCGGACAGTGGTCAGGGGAACTCTTCGAAGGACCAGGTTTCGGTCGTCTTGGTCTCAAACACCCTAAATTGTGAGAACGTAAAAAGAGGGATTGAATCTTGTGGGTGAAGTGTGCAAACCTCTACAGAGGGTTAAAACCTAATTGATTAGACGTGTCCCCGGTTATGGACAATTTGAGCCTCTGGACTTGGTTCTATCCGGGACTCTCAACACCGGATCCAAAACTTAATTGTGGGCAACTTATGATGATTTGGGCTATGAGACATCGATTGGCGGAACCATGTCATGATAGAAAACTCTATAGTACAGACTTCGGTTATATCCTTTGGTGTAGGGAAAATAAAGCAGCTTTTACGCAAACAAAATTCAAACACAAAGCCACAAAGCCATATTGCATATGGTATAGTTTTATCATCTATTTTCCTTACAGTGATCTTGTCGGTACATTCAATGTACTGACCTACACGGCTGCAACGTAACATGTTGCAGGATTATAATTTTTCTATGACGAGTGAGCTTCGTTGTAGGGTTACGGTCTACACTCAACCTGCCGATGGCGTTGATGGAACTCCACCCCCGACTGATTGTTTCCACTGAGACTTACGAGGTATATATCAGTTTTACGTTATTTATACATGTGATTGCACTTTGATATATACATTGATGTATTGTGTGTTCCAGCATACTGATCCAGGGATGGCACGAATACATAGAGGCTTGACCGTTTGAGGTCGGGTCGCTACATTATATGTTATCGAAATCATGATATAGATTTCCATACCAAGTAAACATTTAACCCAAGTCGCATGGCCCTGCTTTCCAAATCTGATCACTCGAGAGGGCCCAGAGAATATCTATCGGTATTAGAGGGGGAAATCCTAGCTTGGTCAACCATGTCTCATAGCATGTCTCGTGACTCAGCTGAAAGCTACCTTTATAGCAACCCACTCATGGAGCAGCATTTGATTGACCCTACGTGAGTCGATCCTTATCTTGAGAACATGCGAGGACCTCAAGTATAGGACATGGCATATACATTGTACTTGAGACTAACAGATGACAATATCTTGCCTTGTCTCAAAGTGGGTCTATCTGACTTGGTGATCTCCATCCCCAAGTCCATACTATAGGTTTAGCGTCTCTATTCCCATGACTTGTGAAACATAGTCATCAACCAAATTGTATACTAGTCAAAGGGTATGTGTCCACATAACCTTATCAACTAGGGACCATTAGAACAATCATCATACAATATGTAGTTTCACAACAAGTCGCATACTTATTGATACATATCACTGCTGATGTTCAAGGTGTTGGGAAATGTACTAGAAAATAAAAAAATGCCCTACAATCACCCAGGAACAATATGAAGATGCATATAGGGTTTGAATCAAGGGTTGTTACTAACTTCGGAGTGCAGGGGAAGTAGACGAGTCGGTGTACATCGTACTTGGAGTCCCTCAAACCATTGATGATCATCCCGCGAACCGCCCTCAAATGATCCCTCGAACGGAAGACCGAAAGCACGGCCTCTCTACTTGGTTGCAGCATACGGTCTTCATGATCCGGCAGTGCTTCGCCATCCAGAGCTACATCACCAGAGAATTAGAGGGAGGATATTAGAACCACACTAGGATTCGTATTATGAGGATTAGAGGAACTAGTTATAGCTCTAATTAGTCAACTAGGACCAACTAGAACTAGAACTAGATGAACTAGAGGAGGCTCCAAAACTTGTGTATAGAAAAGGACCAATACCTCAAGTATATATATAGGTTAGGAGGAGAGGGATGCCACATAAGGGAGGGAAAGTCCCCTCCCTTGGGCAGCCAAGGAGGAGGGGTTCCCCCTTCAATTCGGCCTCCCTCTCCCCTTTCCATGGGGAGAAGGGGGCACCACCCTTCTTGGGCCCAAGTGGCCCAAGAAGTTTCCACCACTTGGCCTTTTAAGGCCCGTTGATAGTAAATTAAATATAAAAGCCTTCTAATAATTACTAGAGACTTTTTATATATTTTGACATCACCGGAAACATTTTCCACCTATATATTATTTATCGGGAATGCCCGGTATTACCTGATAAACTCTAAAACCCTTCCGGTGACTAGAAACGCTTCTGGTCCCTATCAAAACTATTCTGAATATTAATGAAATAATTCCACAAATAAATCATCGATACTCTCGTCCTACTAACACTAAGAAGATTGTGATTACCTTAAGCTTGTGACCATGTAGGTTCAGTAAATCATAGACATGAACGAAACCCCTTCATTCAATAACCGATAGAGGAATAGTGGATGTCCATATCAATCCCTATGATTACACGAATGACATTCGAGTGACCCTTTGGTTATCATGTGATGTTCCCTTTGCTTCGCGATACTTTACAAAACCCGGGGAGTGTTGTTATCCTCCCGAGTCATCCACATACTCACTATACCGTCATCCTCGTTACCGGTTTTGTTCTTCTTTCTCATTGAAGTGTTCCGGCATCCCCGTGGTGTAGTCACCTATGTTTAGCCAGACGATGATGGATGAAATCAAACCGATAAGGCCCTAAGAATGTCTCTCCATTGTCGGAGGAGCAAATCCCACTCTTGAGCTATCCAGTCCCTTGTCAAACTTTCCGATGAACCTGTAAGTTGTCTTTATGATCACCGTGTTACAGATGACATTTGAGAAACCCCAAGGTCCACCGTACTGTAAGAATTGGCTACTGTACTTTCATGGTCTGAGGGACTAAAAACACATGCTAACACTCCGTGTTACAACAATTGATTTCATATGATATTATCTCAAAGTATAACAAACAAGATTGGGTCAATTGAATATGATTGTTCTTCTAACGTCATACTCTCAATGTTGTTTTAGGACTATCGTTACATTTCACGGTATCCTAAGATCCACAAAACATGATCACCAACAACACTTGAGCCAATCTTAGAGGCAAGACCAGGAATCTATTCTTTATCGTTTATCATTCCACACGTGCATATGAGTTTTCCACTGAATTGCATATTCCAGGATCAAAGCAGTTATAGCATGAAATATAAACTCTTACTTATGAACAAGGAAAAAGAATAATAAATTATTATTGCCTCTAGGGCATATTTCCAAAGGACCATATACATAACTCATGAATACCTAGGGAAATATTATCATCACATAATTGCCTCTAAGGCATATCTCCAATTGCCTAGGTATGCGCACGCACATCCAAACATGCCAATATAGATTCCCAAGTCCTTGTTGGGTTGCATGCGACCTACCAAAATCGCAACCATATAAGATGAGTTGTAAAAAAATTGCTACCACATTTGATTTCTATATTGATGGGAAATGAACGTGTGGGATCCCAATCCGGTGTAATTAGGATACCATGTGGTAGTCGATTGGTTAGAGGAGGAGAACAACCAACTCAAGGCATTGTGTCATCGCCTTGATTGTTGTGCTTGGTCGGTGTGTGACGTCCCTCGGGGCAGAAAGCTTTTTCCTTTCCTTTTCTGCTATATAAATACCAAGTAGCGAGCGAAGCATGGAGAGATATCCTCTCTCACTCAAAGAGCATCGCAATGGTCTCTTCAGCTTCCAATGCACAACATTGTTACTGACTACCGCCACCATCTCTGGCGGTGCATGCTAATGTCGTCCGTAGTTCAGAACCCTATCCTTAGGCGGTACCTGTCGAACTTAGAGAGATGGGGTACGAGCAAGAGCAGGGGATCGTTCCTACAATCGACCCCTTACTCATGTTGTCCCCCTGCCGACCCCCGTTGTGAATGAGGCCGAGGAACTGCTGTGAGCACTTTTCTACTCCACGTTGGTGGGGGAAGAAGAAGTGTGCTCGTGTCGAGGTGGGTTGATCTTCTATAGAGGAAGGGCATCGTCTGCATAATCTAAGATGGTCGGAGTACTTCCAAAGAGAGTGTTGTTGCAAGGCCTTGCAGGCCACCGGTTCCGAGCGGCTCGAGGCTGCTCGCAGGTATGGAAAATTCATGGAGTGTCTAGCTATGCTAGAAGGAGATGTCGTTGCAAATGCCGACACCATGTGCATGCCCTTCGTATGTGCTCAATGTGCAAGGGACCACCTTCCTTCCTACCCTTCAAAGGAAGAGGGGACAGCGGGCCGAGGAGCGTGCTTCTTTGGCATTTGCTTTGGAAGGAACAGCAGAGGAGAAATAACGTGATTGAGCTCCCTGTTTGTTGGTGCGGATTATTTTGTGAAGTTGTGGCTGGAGCAAGTTGTACGAGAGTTGTTTTTATGCGTGTATCTTCCATGTCTTTTTCTACTAATATATCAAGCGCCACTGAAACATTCCTAGAAGTGCTCAAAATATTTCTGAAAGGCTTCATGGATGATTCTGAAAGTTATCGGTGTACTATGTTGATAGTGGTTTCGAATAACTTTGGGAGTGCTAAGACTATTTTCTTAACTTAAAATAGTAGGAGAGGCTCCTACTATGTTATATTAAATAATAAAGAATATTTACGTGAGTGGGAGACAATTATCCCCATCAGATAAAAAGATAAGAAGGAAGCAGAACCAAGAGTTTAAAGTGAGTTTACAACATAAGTGATGTAATCACTCAGATCATGGGACACCCTAAATTCTAACCTGAGTAGATCAGACTTGGTTCTCTCTAGCCAAGCTCTATGTGTAGGTCTGATCTGGTTGAAGATAAAGTTGTTTCGCTCTTCCTAGATATTCTAGGCAGTGGTAGTGAAAATCTCAAAGAAAAGCCTACTAGAGTAGTTTTCCTTTGCCCTTTTAGTGGCCTCAATCCTAGAGGTGCCAGAAGTCTACGGTATAGCAATTTTTTCTAGCAATTTTGGCTAAAAGGGCAAGCAAATATCAAGTGTTAATGGTCTCTTCATCCCCCGTCATGCATAGCACACATATATCACTGTTGGGCACCTAAAAATGTCTTCTTTTGAGCATGTTCCTTATGTTCAATCTGTCTGCTAAAAGAAGCCACAAGAAAAAAATTAGTTTCATTTGAAGTTTGGATTTCCATATCCATTTAAAAGGCTCATCACATATGATATGTCTATGATAATGCATCTAGAATTCATTGAGCAAGAAAACAAGACCCCAAGGATATCTCAAGCGATCAAAAGTTCCTGAATCATGTAAATGTTGCGCCTTAAATTTTCAATAGTTTGCAACTCATTGTGGGCCTCGCGTGAAAGTGGCAAACTAAATAATATACTTGGAATAATGGCCTGATAAACATACGAACTGAGATATCTGCATTCTTGGTATATGAATAAATTCATGCAAAATTATCAGATAGAACCTGCTCATTCCAGTTGTCGTGCCACAAAGATACATTTAAACCATTACCCGCTTTACAGTTGGCGATTCTTCTGGAAATAGGCATAAGATTGACCAAGGAGCGCCACAAAAAAGAGTCGCACTTAGGGAGAGCATTAGAACAGTACCAGTGTATTATGACTAGCAAAGTAAATTTACCTATTGGAGATCAACATGGTTATAGAACTTGTCCAAAAACTTGAGTAGAAGAGATTGATTATGGACTTTAATATTGATCACCCCTAGTGTACCATTAACCTTAGGACAACATACTCTTTCCCAAGCAACCAAGGAATTACAAGATTCTCCTTGTTCTGATTCTAAGCCCATAAACATCTCCTTCAGATTTTGTCAAAAGTTTCAATGAATTTGACCGACAGCTCAATGGTGCAAGATGCAAACGTGATCATGGATGAAAGTGCTAAAACTATTTCTACAAGCGTTGATAGTATTTTGTGTTAAGAACATTCCACACCTATTTTACATAAACTCCATGTGTTTGTACATGAATACCACATATTTTCTTTGCCGCACATAAGCTAATATAAGTACGAACACTTATTGAAGAATGGAATTAATAAATAAAATACAAACAACGTGTTGATCTAACACAAACACAAGAAGAACATGGACCCTAAATTAAACTAACACAATGATTCAACATAGACATCTAAGTAGTAGAAGTTCACCACCCCATAGTTTCCCTTTTAGTGCTTGTAGCCGGTTCACCATCCCTCACCTATGTTTTTCCAGGGGCGGAGCCCTTCCCTCGGGGCTGGTTGGAGAGGCGCTCTGGTATGCAGGTCGGCATGGTGGTGCAGATCGTCCTTCATGACCAGGATCCTCCAGTAGGCGTCTGCATAGTGGAGGTGTGTTCCAGAAAGTGGCTTCCATTCCCAGAAGTTGTGAAGTACCTTTAGGAATGTGATCTTCATGTCGGCGTACGATCGGTTTACGGTGGCTGCTACGAGGTCACCGATGGAGTCTCTTTTCTTGTCGTGTAACATCTCAATTTTCAATTTGGATGTTATACATAGATCATCATATGCATATCATATTTGTTCTTGCATTTGGTTGAGATCCTAGAAATCTTAAGCAACTCAAGGACCCAAGGAGAGAGTTGGAGGTTTCACAAAATTCATATTTGAATTTAATTCAAATTTTGAAGAAGGGATCAATTTGATTTTAACATTTTTCTCTCCAATTATTCCAATATTAAAAATATATGAGAGAAGATAATATGACTTCTTAAACACAAGAGAAATATTGGAGAGAGAATATTGAAATCAAATTATGATTCTATTGGTATTTTTATTTTGCTATTTTATTTGAATTAGAAAAATATTGTATTTTTGAAAATTGCATTTTAGTCCAGAAAAATGTTCATCTTGTCCTAAATATTAGGTTTGGACGGTGAAAATTGTTTCTGGAATTTTTAGAATTTTCTTTATATTTTATTAGGATATTTCTTTCGGGCAAAATTTATTTTAAAAAAGGTTCCTTCCAGCCAGACTGGGCCAAAGGCCCAGCCGAGCAGGTCGGCCCGCGCCGCCACCGCCTCGCTCTCCCGTACGGGGATCGGACTCGCCGGAGTACGGATCCGCCGCGCCGTCGCCGGAGTCCGACCCGGGCACGCCTCCCGAGGACGAGCCCCCCCCCCACACACACACCCTTTAAAAGCCACCCCGGGGCCCCCCTAGACCCCGTCCGCCGCCGCCTCGCCCGCAGCCATGCCGCCAGCGCCGCCACCGCCGTTGTTGCACGCTGCCGCCGCTGCCGCACGCCGTCGCCACTGCCCCACCGCCCGCGCCGCAGCACGCCGCCAACGACGCCACCGCTCGTCGCCGTCGACACCATAGATCGGAGCCACCGCCGTCGATCGGTTCTTTTTGCTTAACCGGTAAACCGTCAAACTGCCACGATTTTTTTCGGT
Organism: Triticum dicoccoides; assembly: GCF_002162155.2. NCBI lineage: Eukaryota > Viridiplantae > Streptophyta > Magnoliopsida > Poales > Poaceae > Triticum > Triticum dicoccoides. The sequence continues at coordinate 321,544,525 of NC_041385.1, read as the reverse complement.
TTAGCCCGGTTCATTTTATTAGATCGGTGTTTCGCTAGGGTTTGCTTATTTAATGAACGTCCATTTGTTCGTTCGTTTTAACGAACGTCCTTTTGTTTGTTTGTTTTAACGAACGCTTTTCGCTAGATCTGTTCTGTTAGGGAACGTTCGCACCGTAGGATTTTTCTTTTTAGTTTATTTTCGGCCAGGGACCTATCCGCGAATAGTTTATCACGATTTAGCCCCTGATCTTTAAAGTAGTATAACTTTTTACTCGTTTATCCAAATTAGATGAAACCAACGCCTAAATCTTTGTATCGTTCTGTTCTTTCCAGTTAACCAACTTGAACATGATTTTGGTACTGTAAAAATTGAGTTTAGTCCAGATTAGTAAATGATCTTGTTTTCGTATTTTGAGTTCCGTTTCTCCGTTTGAGTTGAATCTTTTTGCAAATCGTAGCTAATCACATGTACCTACTGTTTAAATCCAATTCACATGATAATAATGTTGTTAGGTTTGACTTTTGTTAGTTTAATCCGTTTGCATGTTTCGTGTTTGATTTGGATCTTTTCTCGGTTTTCTCATTGTTTTGTTTGAGTGATTGCTTATGTATGCTATTGTTTGTCTATGCTAGATTACCCAGAGTGTGAAGCTTGTTACTACGAATCTCTAGAGTTTGCAGATTGTCAGCAAGGCAAGTTACACTTTGATCATACTCCTTTATATCCAATTTTTACTATGCATTAGTTCTGCCCCTCAAATATTTACATTGAGTAGGATTGGGAACATGTGGTTTTGGTTGTAGTGTTTGAGGTAGGAAACCTAATACCTTTTGATCACCCCGTGAAATATACGTTATGCTTATTATTGCTTAGCTATGTTCGTAGACGGGGATTGGATCATGATTCACACATGGAAGTTTGAGAGTTATTTAATCATGGATAACATTAAGGTGGCAACTTTAATATATATCTGGGTGGATTGGTTGAGGCACCTGGGGAACCCAGTGTTGCCTGTTTTTGGGAAATCCCGGAGTACCCGTGTGATTTTTCCTATGGAATGCCACCCAGGCTCAAATGGATCATAAGATTATTCATGCTAGAAACTTCTGTGTGCAGCCACAAGCCATTATGGTCTCTTGCATAGTTGAGTAAGTTGTGTGAGCTCTTGAAGAGGTGGACTAGCAGACGTAGGGGAAAGTAGGTGTACCGGTCCGCCCGGAGTAGAGAGTTAAAGTTTCAGAAAGACTATGTCTCGATCATTCGATCATGGATGCGTTCGAGTCTTGTGGGGAAAAGTGTGCAAACCTCTGTAGAGTGTCTAAACTAATCATGGTTAGCCGTGCCCCCGGTTATGGACATGTTGAGTATCTAGTACTTGAATCTATTGGTCTGATCTCATCATGTTACCTTAATTAATTGGAAGTGGGTTTAATGATGATATTTTTTAATTGGGATTTGAATTGGGGTTACCTTCTCAAATAATGAGCAACTTGAGAGTAGTTAAATAAATTTATTCCTTTTTTGTAGGAAAAAAAATAGCTTTATGCAAAATCATAAACTTACAGCCTCCACCAGCCAAATATTGCATGTAGATATAGTTCTTGCATTTCATTGCTTTACAATGTAACTCTGCCAGCATATTCAATGTGCTGACCTACACGGCTGCAATGTCTCATCTTGCAGACTACTCAGACGACGAATAAGGTGCGGTAGGTCATTGTGTTGCACTCAGTTATGCCGTTGGAGTTGATGGACTCATTTACCTTTGAAGCTTCCTGTAACGCCCCGAGACCGACGCTCCAGATGCCTTCCTTGTTTTGCGAGTCAGCTGTGTTATTTGTTTGTTTGTTGCATTCGTCATGTCATCATTTGCATTGCATCGGCACTCGTTGCCGTCATTGTTTTTTTTAAAACTTGCATTCGCTCGTTGTTGCCGTTTCTCCCTGTGCCTTCATCACCTTCCCTCGGACCGCTTTTCTTCGCTGACCATTCTCAGCCCAACAACTCTTGATTGGGACCGTCTAACCCCTCTTCGCGCAATACCCAGACCCCATAACGCGCGTCCGAAAACTCCACCGAACCCGAACCCGGCAGTCGTCACCGTTGGATTCGGATCATCCCCAAACATCCCTAAATCATCATCGGTTTCTCGTGGGGCTCTCCTAACCTATTTATCTCGGACCGTCCGATTACGATCGGAGGGACCAAATGACCCTATCCTAAACCCACTTGCTATATATATAGGTCCAACCCTAGGATCTAGGGATCCTGTCCCATCCTTCCCATTCCGCCGCCGCCACACACCCACCTTCTCCTCGGGATCCCCTCGATCCATCCATCCAGTCGATCCACCCACCTCCTTGATTTGCAAACCCAGCCAACCATCATTTGAACCCCGACCACCGAGCACCTTCCACCTCGAGCTCCTCCCAGATCACCACGCCGCCTTCATGAGCCGTCCCCTTGATCCACCCATCCACCTCGGGCACCCATAAGTGCCTTCGTCCGTGCGCCACCGGAGCCCCGAGCCGTCTCCCCGTCGTCCTTCGTCCTCGCAACCGCCTTCATCCACAATCACAGGAGCTCCTCCCGAGCGGGAGCGCTCGTGCCCGAGGCCCCAGCTGGCCCAAGCTCTCCTCCAACCAGAGCCCCGGCGCCAGCAGCAGCCATCTCCCTCGCGAGCCCTTGCTCCCTCGTGCTCCATCTCCGTCCCGCTTGTCCAAGCCTCCTCTGTTCACCACTATGGATGCCGCCATCCGAGCTCCTCAAGACGATGCCGTCCAGGGTCCCAACGACCTCGTCGTCCTGGCCTCCTCCGCAGCGCCGGCGAGCGCGACGCCGGAGCACCACAGGTCGTTGTGCCTCCTCCTCCCGTCCTGCTCCTACTCGCCTCCCCTCTGTCGCTCATCCCTCTCGTTTTTCTCTCTAACAAGGAGCACCAACTGTCGCCACCATCACCGGAGATGGGCTCCCAACGCCCAGGTCCGCTTGCCTCCGCTGCATCCACGCCATCCCTGACACCAGAGGACGCAGCCCCGCTGCCTCCAAGTCCTCTGCTTCGCCTGCTCGATCCGGCCAAGCGAGCGCCTCGCCCGCGTTGACCCCGTCGTCGACCGCGCCTGTCACAGCCTCGTCAAGTCCTAGCCTCATGCCACGCCGGACTGCTGCTTCGTCCTCCACCAAACGGGCCAAGCCCATCGTGAGCATCAGATCCAGCGCCCCCCTGTGCACTGTTGGGCCAGCAGATTCGGCCTGTAGTGTTTTTTTCCTGCTGCTGCGATTTTTGCTAATTATCCAAAGAATATCAGTTTTGTAGAACAACCCCTAGAATTCATGCATATAATAACTCCACAACCGTGCATCATATGTAAATAATTTATATATGAAAATGCTTAGTTTTTCATCTAGTTTCATAATATGCCACTTTCATCCATGTTTAAAATGCTTAAAATGTTGTTTGTTTAAATTTGCTTAAATGCCATGCTAAAATGATTTATTTCATAACTAAATAACCGTAGCTCGGTTTTAAATAAACTTTACATGTAAATGGGGTGGGAAAATGCATAGATTAACATGGTGGCATCACTTTGCATGTTTAACAACTCTAAAATTGTGTATAGGGTAGAACATTAGCAAATTCGTAAATTGCATATGAGGATTTTTCAGAATTGTTGTTTGTTGTTCCGGCCTCATTTAAACTTGCCTAGATAGGTAGTTTTATTATGTTTCACCTCCTGTCATGTTACAACCTTTAATATTGTTGGGTAGCATAAATGGGACAGAACTAAATAATTGCTTGTGGTGTTTCGTCAATATGCAACTCGTTGCATATTGAGCTCCACTTAACTTGCAGTATTGTTTGTTGTGCTTTGCCATGCCATGCCTCGTTAAGCCGGGCATGCATCATACTTGGTTGTGCATCATGCCATGTTTATGCTTGTGTGTTTACCATGTTGTTTGTTTCTTTCTGGTGTTGCTTCTTAGTTCCCGTAACATGGCGTTCGTGAGGAATTGTTCGACTACGTCCGTTTGTCTTCTTCATGGACTCGTTCTCCTTCCTTGCGGGATTTCAGGCAAGATGACCGTCACCTTGGATCTCACTACTATCATTGCTATGCTAGTTGCATCGTTCTATCGCTATGTTGCGCTTCCTATCACTTGTTCTTCAAGCCTCCCCAATTTGCCATGTCAGCCTCTAACCTTTTCACCCTTCCCAGCAAACCATTGTTTGGCTATGTTACCACTTTGCTCAGCCCCTCTTATAGTGTTGTTAGTTGCAGGTGAAGTTGAAGATTGCCCCATGATGGACAGGATGATGTTGGGATATCACAATATCTCTTATTTAATTAATGCATCTATATACTTGGTAAAGGGTGGAAGGCTCGGCCTTATGCCTAGTGTTTTGTTCCACTCTTGCCACCCTAGTTTCCGTCATACCGGTGTTATGTTCCTTGATTTTGCGTTCCTTACGCGGTTGGGTGATTTATGGGACCCCCTTGACAGTTCGCTTTGAATAAAACTCCTCCAGCAAGGCCCAACCTTGGTTTTACCATTTGCCTCACCTAGCCTTTTTTCTCTTGGGAGTCGCGCTCCCGAGGGTCATCTTTATTTACCCC
>NC_041385.1:321509815-321539613 GCF_002162155.2 Triticum dicoccoides | reverse complement strand
CCAGTGCTCCTCAGAGTGTTGGTCCAAACTACAGCACCGTGTGGGACCATCCCTTGGCAACTTGGGTTACGTCGGTACCTGTACGCTTAGCTTATCCGGTGTGTCCTGAGAATGAGATACGTGTGACTCCTATCGGGGTTGTCGACACATCGGGCGGTCTTGCTGGTCTTGTTTTACCATTGTCGAAATGTCTTGTAAACCGGGATTCCGAGACTGATCGGGTCTTCCTGGGAGAAGGAATATCCTTCGTTGATCGTGAGAGCTTGTGATGGGCTAAGTTGGGACACCCCTGCAGGGTATAAACTTTCGAGAGCCGTGCCCGCGGTTATGTGGCAGATGGGAATTTGTTAACGTCTGGTTGTAGATAACTTGACACGAGATTCGAATTAAAATGCATCAACCGCGTGTGTAGCCGTGTTGGTCTCTTTGCGGCGGAGTTTGGGAAGTGAACACGCTTTTGAGTTATGTTTGACGTAAGTAGTTTCGGGATCACTTCTTGATCATTGTTAGCTTCACGACCATTCTGTTACTTCTCTTATCGCTCTTATTTGTGTATGTTAGCCACCATATCTTGCTTAGTCGCTGCTGCAACCTCACCACTTATCCTTTCCATACCCATTAAGCTTTGCTAGTCTTGATACCCATGGTAATGGGATTGCTGAGTCCTCGTGGCTCACAGATTACTACAACAACAGTTGCAGGTACAGGTTATGCGATGATCATGACATGAGAGCGATGTTTGCTTGTTTTGGAGTTCTTCTTCTGCTTCTTCTTCGATCAGGGGATAGGTTCCAGGTCGGCAGCCTGGGCTAGCAGGGTGGATGTCGTTTGAGTTTCTGTTTGTGTTTCATCCGTAGTCGGATGGTGCTCTTATATAAGATGATGTTGTATTCGTGTGGCATTATATGCCTTTTGTATGTATCCCCATCTATTATGTAATGTTGATGTAATGATATCCACCTTGCAAAAGCATATCAATATGCGGTTCTATCCTTGGTGGGACCTTCGAGTCTCTTTAGGATAGTATCGCATATTGGGCGTGACAAGTTGGTATTAGAGCCTCGACCGACCATAGGAGCCCCCTTGATTGTTGGCCGTTGTTGAGTCTAGAAGAAAACTATTTTGAGTCTTAGGATTCTATATATCGGAGAGTAGGATTCTTTTTACTCCTCAGCCCCCTTCGTCGCTCTGGTAAGGACTCTCGACGTAGATGTTTTGTCTTTCCTCTCCTCATTTTTTCACAATTTTTTTAGGATCACGCGGGTATCTTGGGATCGTTTCGATATTCTTGTGACGAGAACATTGTTCTTGGTGCCTCCTGACATTTAGGGGTTGTGGTAGTGTCCCCGGGAGTTGAGCTTCGAGGTGTTGTCGTCACAATTTTATCGTTGCAGGTCTGGAATACCTGAGTTTTGCCGACATCGAAAATCTCTTTTATGCAGTTGTTGGTGAAATAACCTCGACGCCACCCAGTACTGGGGAGTTCGGGAGTATTGCCATAGCTCATATAACGAATGCTTTTCGAAGGTTGAGTTACATGATTTCTGAAGGTTTCTTGGTTATGTGTTGACGGATGGATACAGCTTGGATGTAGGTATTGTTAGTTTGGGTGAGATATTTATTGCTTCCCCTGTATCCCCAACACCAGATTGCATAACCAGAAAGTTTCGGGAGTTTATAGGTGGGAATTCAAGTAGTTCCTAGAATATCTTTCCGACAGATGCATGATATGGGATTGGGTAAATCTCTATCATATGTATTTGTTCCGGTTTATTTCTGCAAGCTAATCCTTTGTTTTGTTTTGAGTTGTGGTATTTGAGTTGCTTCAATGTCAAGTGTCGATTCCATACCTTTCAAGCGGTGTTCTCATATTTCTATGGTAGTACTAATCCTTTTGATCATCGAGATTGTAATCTCAATTCTTTCAAACCGGTGTGTTTTCTCTTCAAGTGGATCCGATCATTTCAACATCCGCAAGATAAATTCTAAGTTTTTCTCAATGGTGTTTGTTCCATCCGTCCCAAGTTGCCTTTGTTTTCCTGCCCTCCCACCCTTTTTCTTCAAGGACTCATTTATTTTAATCAAGTATCCATTTATTCATGTGAAGTCACTTCACTCTTTTCAATCAATGTTCTGATCCGGTGATCCCTTGTGAAGATGCTCACGAGCTTCAAGTTCATCATCCTCCGTTCTTTTTTCTTCTCTGGTGGATCCAATTCAAGCTTTCAGTGTTGATCATATTCCTTTCCTCGTGTCAAATGCTTTCTCATGCCGGTGCACCTCTCAATCACTCACCGCTTGCTATTCATTTGTTCCAGAGTGTTGAAGATATCTCAGAAGATTTGTGTTTCCATTCTTAATCCGTTCAAGCTATTTGGAGATTGTTATCTCATTCAAGCCATTTAATTCAACCGGCGCAATCTCTCTTTAAAATCATTTCCAATGGTGTTTTCTTTTGAGTGGGCCCTAACCCACAGGTCTTTTCCCAGGATCTTACCTGACTCTTCGAATTATCAGGAGCAATTCTCAAATTCATTTCCAAGTTTGACGTAAGAATGAATTTTCATCAGTCACATGCCTTCTTCAAGATCTCTTTCAAATTCTTTTCATTGTTGGCTCAACCTCTTTGCTTTTCATTCTACTGGAGTACCTCAGTAATTTTGGTGGTGTTCCTCGTCGTCATTTCAAGATAGTAGAAGAGTTTTTCCTCTATATCTTGTCCGTTCTCTCAAAGATTCGCGGTTCTAGTTTCATGCTACCCTCTCGAATTATTCCATTTGTCAGATATTGTTTTATTACCCATCCGGAGTATGTCAGAAGTTGTTTTCCCGTTTCTTTTCACCGGAGGCCATCGTTCCAGAAGAATTCTTCATGCTCACATTTCAGATACCGTTATCCAATTATCCCGGTGCTTCGTTCAAGTGCTCTTCATTCAGTTCGAATTCTTCCCGTTCCCTTGTATCTAAATCCCCTCAAGCATATTTGTTCTTCTAAGTCTTCCCTGTGATTCATTATCTTTCATCAGTCATTTTTGAATTCTTATGGGGGTTCGTTCAAGATTCTTTTTCCTTCATTATCATTTTAATCCATTCGTTCTTAGAATCCTACCGGTGGTTCATGAAGACTATCTCAAGTTTTGTGCTATATGTTGGGGATCGTAGCAGAAATTTAAAATTTTCTACGCATCACCAAGATCAATCTATGGAGTAATCTAGCAACAAGGGGAAGGGGAGTGCATCTACATACCCTTGTAGATCGCTAAGCGGAAGCGTTCAAGTGAACGGGGTTGATGGAGTCGTACTCGTCGTGATCCAAATCACCGATGATCCTAGTGTCGAATGGACGGCACCTCCGCATTCAACACACATACGGTTGGGAGAGACATATCCTCCTTCTTGATCCATCAAGGGGAGGAGAGGTTGATGGAGATCCAGCAGCACGACGGCGTGGTGGTGGAAGTAGCGGGATCCCGGCAGGGCTTCGTCAAGTGCAAGCGGGGAGGAAGAGGTGTCACGGGAGGGAGGGAGGCACCAGGGACTCAGGTGCGGCTTCCCTCCCTCCCCTCCACTATATATAGGGGCCTAGGGGGGTGTCGGCCCCTTGTAGATCCCATCTTGGGAGGGGGGCGGCTGCCCTAGGCGTGGCTTGGCCTCCAAGCCAAGTGGAGGCGCCCCCACCCCTTAGGGTTTCTAACCCTAGGCGCATGGGAGGCCCAAGGGGGGCGCACCAGCCCACCAGGGGCTGGTTCCCACGCCCCTTCAGCCCATGGGGCCCTCCGGGATAGGTGGCCCCACCCGGTGGACCCCCGGGACCCTTCCGGTGGTCCCGGTACAATACCGATGACCCCCGAAACTTTCCCGGTGGCCGAAACTGGACTTCCTATATATAAATATTTACCTCCGGACCACTCCGGAACTCCTTGTGACATCCGAGATCTCATCCGGGACTCCGAAAAACTTTTGGGTTACCGCATACTAATATCTCTACAACCCTAGCGTCACTGAACCTTAAGTGTGTAGACCCTACGGGTTCGGGAACCATGCAGACATGACCAAGACAACTCTCCGGCCAATAACCAACAGCGGGATCTGGATACCCATGTTGGCTCCCACATGTTCCACAATGATCTCATCAGATGAACCATGATGTCGAGGATTCATCAATCCCGTATTCAATTCCCTTTGTCTACCGGTATAGTACTTGCCCGAGATTCGATCGTCGGTATCCCGATACCTTGTTTAATCTCGTTACCGGCAAGTCTCTTTACTCGTTCCGTTACACATCATCCCGTGATCAACTCCTTGGTCACATTGTGCACATTATGATGATGTCCTACCAAGTGGGCCAGAGATACCTCTTCATCACACGGAGTGACAAATCCCAGTCTTAATTCGTGCCAACCCAACAGACACTTTCGGAGATACCCGCAGTGCACCTTTATAGCCACCCAGTTACGTTGTGACGTTTGGTAAACCCAAAGCATTCCTATGGTATCCGGGAGTTGCACAATCTCATGGTCTAAGAAAATGATACTTGACATTAGAAAAGCTTTAGCATACGAACTACACGATCTTTGTGCTAGGCTTAGGATTGGGTCTTGTCCATCACATCATTCTCCTAATGATGTGATCCCGTTATCAACGACATCCAATGTCCATGGTCAGGAAACCGTAACCATCTATTGATCAACGAGCTAGTCAACTATAGGCTTACTAGGGACATGGTGTTGTCTATGTACCCACACATGTGTCTGAGTTTCCTATCAATACAATTATAGCATGGATAATAAACGATTATCACGAACAAGGAAATATAATAATAATAACTAATTTATTATTGCCTCTAGAGCAAATTTCCAACACTATACCCACCTTAATCCTTTTCAAGAAGAATAAGTTGTATGCAAAATCCATTGTTTGTCTTCAATTTAATTTGATGAAGGATAAGCATACAATAAATCTTATTCTTATTTCATCCAAGTGATTAATCCCTTCCTTCGGAGTTTGTTCGTGAGGAATAAATTCTAGTTCCAAGTGTTTTCATCTTTTCTTTTCCGGAGTTCAAATTCCCTCGGCCATTTCGTCGGAACGTCCATCTAAGTCACTGCAGGCTTTAATCTTATTCTTTTCATCCTTCAATTCTATCTCATTGTCCTTTTGTTTACTGGAGTTCTTCATGGTGGTTCTTCATGATTTAATTCATTCTTCAAAGAGTTCATCAAGATTCTTGTTGGTGGAGTTCAAGTATCTTTTCTTCTTGCGTCTCGAAGTGCAATTAATTCTCTGTATTCTTTTGAAGTGGAGTTTTGCATTTCTTCGTTCTTCTAAGCTATCCAATCATTTTCCGTTTGTGGCCGGTTATCACCTTATGATCTTGAGATGTTACATATAAGACCACAACAAGCTCTTTCTTTTCGTTGTTGGTTTTCCAACAACTCCATTTTAACCTTTTTGGAAGGGTGCTTTCCAAGCTCATTTGTGCTAGAAGTTGGCATTTTCTTCTCCATTCTTTTATTCCAATGGTCTATCTTCTATTATTTCTTCCAAAGGCATTGTGATGTTGCTCTTTTCACCCATCACCTTGTTTTGTCAAGATAATGTTCTTTTCCTTACTTATCCGTTTAACCGGAGTGTTGTGTTCTCATTCAAGTTCTTTCATGTTATCAAGTTTTGCCTCTCTTTTCAACCTGAGTGTTGTCTGAAATCCTTCTTACCCATTGTGCCATTCTTTCAATAGTTCCGGAGGCAGTGTGTTGTTGATTTCATCAAGTATCTTCCCATTTTCTCAAGTTCATGTTCTATTCCTTCCATGTTCAACCGGAGTGCTGCCCGAATTCTTCCTCTCTCATCTTGTTTTAACCGGAGTGGTTTCAAATTCTATCTTGTCCATTAAACTCTTGATTCATGTATTTGCAACCTTCAAGTTCTCGTAATGTTCCTTGTTCCTCTTTTCCAACGGATTGTTTGCAATCTCGTTCATCTCTGCTGTACTCTTTCTTTTTAATTGCTCAACCTCTCAAGGTTCGTGGTTTCACTCGTTCGTCAAAGAAGCAACTTAGTTTTACCTCTTCTCTTCCTCTTCCGTTTCTCTCCGGTGCCATCCTAGATCTCGGGACGAGATCCTCTTGTAGTGGTGGAGTGTTGTAACGCCCCGAGACCGATGCTCCAGATGCCTTCCTTGTTTTGCGAGTCAAATGTGTTATTTATTTGTTTGTTGCATGCGTCATGTCATCATTTGCATTGCATCAGCACTCGTTGGCGTCATTGTTTTTTTTAACTTGCATTCGCTTGTTGTGCCGTTTCTCCCTTTTCCTTCATCACCTTCCCTCGGACCGCTTTTCTTCGCTGACCATTCTCAGCCCAACCACTCTTGATTGGGACCGTTTAACCCCTCTTCGCGCAATACCCAGACCCCATAACGCGCGTCCGAAAACTCCACCGAACCCGAACCCGACAGTCGTCACCGTTGGATTCGGATCATCCCCAAACATCCCTAAATCATCTCGGTTTCTCGTTGGGCTCTCCTAACCTATTTATCTCGGACCTTCTGATTATGATCGGAGGGACCAAATGACCGTAACTTAAACCCACTTGCTATATATATAGGTCCAACCCTAGGATCTAGTGATCCTGTCCCATCCTTCCCATTCCGCCGGCGCTACACACCCACCTTCTCCTCGGGATCCCCTCGATCCATCCATCTAGTCAATCCACCCACCTCCTCGATTTGCAAACCTAGCCAACCATCGATTGAACCCCGACCACCGGCCACCTTCCACCTCGAGCTCCTCCCAGATCACCACGCCGCCTTCATGAGCCGTCCCCTCGTCGTCGACCGCGTTGACCCTGTCGTTGACCGCGCCTGTCACAGCCTCGTCAAGTCCCAGCCGCATGCCACGACGGCATGCTGCTTCGTCCTCCACCAAACGGGCCAAGCCCCTGGTGAGCATCAGATCCAGCGCCCCCCTGTGCACTGTTGGGCCAGCAGATTCGGCCCTAGTGTTTTTTTCCTGCTGCTGCGATTTTTGCTAATTATCCAGAGAATATCAGTTTTGAATAAAAAAAACCTAGAATTCATGCATATAATAACTCCACAACCGTGCATCATATATGTAAATAATTTATATATGAAAAAAGCTTAGTTTTTCATCTAGTTTCATAATATGCCACTTTCATCCATGTTTAAAATGCTTAAAATGTTGTTTGTTTAAATTTGCTTAAATGCCATGCTAAAATGATTTATTTCATAACTAAATAATCGTAGCTCGGTTTTAAATAAACTTTATTTGTAAATGGGGTAGAAAAATGCATAGATTAACATGGTAGCATCACTTTGCATGTTTAACAACTCTAAAATTGTGTATAGGGCAGAACAATAGCAAATTCATAAATTGCATATGAGGATTTTTCGGAATTGTTGTTTGTTGTTCCGGCCTCATTTAAACTTGCCTAGATATGTAGTTTTATTATGTTTCACCTCTTGCCATGTTACAACCTTTAATATTGAGCTCCACTTAACTTGTAGTATTGTTGTTGTGCTTTGCCATGCCACGCCTCGTTAAATCGGGCATGCATCATACTTGGTTGTGCATCATGCCATGTTTATGCTTGTCTGTTTACCATGTTGTTTGTTTGTTTCCGGTGTTGCTTCTTAGTTCCCGTAACGTTGTGTTCGTGAGGAATTGTTCGACTACATCTGTTTGTCTTCTTCATGGACTCGTTCTCCTTCCTTGCGGGATTTCGGGCAAGATGACCGTCATCTTGGATCACACTACTATCATTGCTATGCTAGTTGCATCGTTCTATCGCTATGATGCGCTTCCTACCACTTGTTCTTCAAGCCTCCCCAATTTTCCATGTCAGCCTCTAACCTTTTCACCCTTCCCAGCAAACCGTTGTTTGGCTATGTTACCGCTTTGCTCAGCCCCTCTTATAGCGTTGTTAGTTGCAGGTGAAGTTGAAGATTGCCCCATGATGGACAGGATGATGTTGGGATATCACAATATCTCTTATTTAATTAATGCATCTATATACTTGGTAAAGGGTGGAAGGCTCGGCCTTATGCCTGGTGTTTTGTTCCACTCTTGCCGCCCTAGTTTCCGTCATACCGGTGTTATGTTCCTTGATTTTGCGTTCCTTACGCGGTTGGGTGATTTATGGGACCCCCTTGACAGTTCGCTTTGAATAAAACTCCTCCAGCAAGGCCCAACCTTGGTTTTACCATTTGCCTCACCTAGCCTTTTTTTTCTCTTGGGAGTCGCGCTCCCGAGGGTCATCTTTATCCCCCCCCCCCCCGGGGCCAGTGCTCCTCGGAGTGTTGGTCCAAACTAGAGCACCGTCCGGGACCATCCCTTGGCAACTTGGGTTACGTCGGTACCTGTACGCTTAGCTTATCCGGTGTGTCCTGAGAACGAGATATGTGCGACTCCTATCGGGATTGTCGACACATCGGGCGGTCTTGCTGGTCTTGTTTTACCATTGTCGAAATGTCTTGTAAACCGGGATTCCGAGACTGATTGGGTCTTCCTGGGAGAAGGAATATCCTTCGTTGATCATGAGAGCTTGTGATGGGCTAAGTTGGGACACCCCTGCAGGGTATAAACTTTCGAGAGCCATGCTCGTGGTTATGTGGCAGATGGGAATTTGTTAACGTCCGGTTGTACATAACTTGACACCAGATTCGAATTAAAACGCATAAACCGCGTGTGTAGCCGTGATGCTCTCTTTTCGGCAGAGTCCGGGAAGTGAACACGGTTTTGAGTTATGTTTGACGTAAGTAGTTTTGGGATCACTTCTTGATCATTGTTAGCTTCACGATCGTTCTGTTGCTTCTCTTCTCGCTCTTATTTGCGTATGTTAGCCACCATATCATGCTTAGTCGCTGTTGCAACCTCACCACTTATCCTTTCCATACCCATTAAGCTTTGCTAGTATGATACCCATGGTAATGGGATTGCTGAGTCCTCGTGGCTCACAGATTACTACAACAACAGTTGCAGGTACAGGTTATGCGATGATCATGATGTGAGAGCGATGTTTGCTTGTTTTGGAGTTCTTCTTCTGCTTCTTCTTCGATCATGGGATAGGTTCCAGGTCGGCGGCCTGGGCTAGCAGGGTGGATGTCGTTTGAGTTTCTGTTTGTGTTTCATCCATAGTTGGATGGTGCTCTTATGTAAGATGATGTTGTATTCATGTGGCATTGTATGCCTTTTGTATGTATTCCCATCTATTATGTAATATTGATGTAATGATATCCACCTTGCAAAAGCGTATCAATATGCGGTTCTATCCTTGGTGGGACCTTCGAGTCTCTTTAGGATAGTATCGCATATTGGGCGTGACACTTCCGCAGTTATCTAGTTTAGATGGCCTTCAGGCATGATATTTTTGTGTAATCATACTCTTTATGAGGACTCGATGTAATAAGTGTGTGACTAAAACTTTGTTATAATTCCTCGAGTATTGTGCGTGTCAGCATTACCAATCCAGGAATGACACTGATGCATAGAGACTTGACAGTTTGAGGTATGGTCGCTACAAGATGGTATCAGAGCACACGCTGATTATAGGACGCGACCACTAGAATGAGCCACGGGATTTTTCTTCTCTACTCATTTCTAGTTCTCCTATTTTTCTATTCTATAGATGGCGAACCCCAGGAACAAGTTCACTCAGCCGTATGACGACACCCTCTTTCGGACGCTAATTGAAGGAAGTCACTAAGTATTTGACCATCGGACTGCCAAGCTTCACGTTGACATTCTCTACATCTGCACCGGAAGAGGAGCGCTGGAAGATCAAAGTCTGGGTACCTTGGAGGACATTTGCGCCAACAACAGAGCCTATTGATTTCTACCTGGATGCACCAAGCTGGAGTATAGGAAAGAGCATGGCAGCACATATCACCTTTGGACGCATATGTGAGGTGTATCACAAGGAGCTGGAGAATACCATTTACTAGATATGTGCCCATCGAGATGACAAATGGGAGATGATTCATACGGGGGGGGACGGATCAATTACAGTCTACATTCAAGAGATGGGAGATCATATTCGTCGACAGGAGAATCAACAAATTATCCACATGAAGAAGATCAAGAAACTGGTGAAGAGAAACAATGAGCTAGAAGAGGAACTCAAGTCTACACGCGATGGATACGAGGAAGAGATTGTCGTACTACTGGAGAAGCATGAAGACCTGAAGAGGAAGATGGGAATATCAGTGGAGAATATCAAGCGAGCAACGGAGATCCGTTCGGAGGACTACATCATCCTGGATGACACGGACACGAATAGTGATGCAAATGATAACAGTGATGATGACTATGTTGACGAAGTTGGAGCAGATATCATGGAGTCTTCCTCTGATAAAAATTTCTAGATGACCACCATTGTAACTAGTAGTATTTTCCCTCCAAGTAGTTAGCAACGATCGAGTTTGTAATCATAGGTTAGACCGATTGTGTGATCTTGTGTGCTATTGAATGAAGTGAAATTGATTGTGTTTGTCTCATGAGCATTATGGGTAGTGAATCTCTCTTAGACCTCATTCTATTCTGTTTTCTCACCACTTCTAACCCATCAGATGCCTCTGAGACGTGACAATGGATTTGCCTTCCCACCGGAGCTCACTCAGTTGATCCAGCAGCAGAATGCCTTGATGCAGATACTAGTTCAGAACCAGAACCAAGGAACAACAACAACCCACCACCACCACCGTTGTTGATCACCTAGCCCGCTTTCTAAGGTTGAATTCGCCGATGTTCTCTAGTAGCACCGAGCCGATTGTTGCAGACGATTGGCTCCGCAAGATTGGAAGAGAGCTGACCACTACATGATGCATAGATGTGGAGAGAGTGTGCTTTGCCGCACAATAGCTTGATAGACCCGCAGCATCCTGGTGGGAGAATTTCAACGCCACCTACCCCATTGACACTGTTACATGGGATTAGTTTCAACAGGCTTTCTGCACTGCCCATGTTTCAACAGGGGCTATGAGCATGAAGAAGCGCGAGTTTCGCAACTTGCGCCAAGGAGGACGTACAGTGGGCTAGTATGTGGATGAGTTTTGCAAGTTAGCACGCTATTCCCCTGATGACATAGCCACAGATGCCGCTAGGCAGGAGAAGTTTCTTGAGGGACTCAACGATGAGCTGAGCATGCAGCTGATGGTGGCAACATCCAACAACTACCAGGAGTTGGTAGACAGGGCCCTCATGATTGAAGGCAAGCAGCAACAGATTGATAATCGCAAGAGGAAGTATGGACAGGGGAGGTACACTTCAGGAGCTCAGCAGAAGCCCCGCTATTCCCGTATTCAGGAGGACATAACCACAACCATGGAGGCCATAACCATGGAGGACATACGCGCAATGGAGCAAGTTCGCATAACCACAGTTGCCCCAAGATTGGCAATGGGAATGGAAGAAGCAGCAGCCAGAACCGTTCCAACCCTTCAACACCAGCCAAGAGGGATCTGAGCCACATTACCTATTTCAAGTGCTAGAAGACCGGACATTATGCCACAGAATATCATGAAGCTAAGAATGGAAATGGCAATGGAGGTTTTGCCAAGAACCCAACCCCTTCACCAAAGGTCAGGTGAACCACGTCAGCATGGAGGACATTAAGGATCAACTCGACGCAGTTGTCGGTAAGTTTTTGATTAATGCATTTACCGCACTTGTTCTTTTCGATACGGGTGCATCTCATACATACATATCAAGGGATTTGTGGATAAGTATAACCTGCCAACCGTAGCCCTTAAGTCACCTATGTTAGTAGGTTCCCGAGGAGCGGAGTATATGGCTAGTAGGGGATGCTATCGGTTGCCACTAACCATAGGTAGACATGTTTTCCCCCACCGACCTGATTATTCTGGAGTCACAAGGATTGGATGTGATACTGGGACTGGATTGGCTATCCAAGTTTGAAGGAAACATCAATTGTGCCAGTAAATCAATTCTTCTCACCACCCCAAAAGGAAAGAGGATCAAGTATGTATCCCGGCATGCGCCGAAGAGGACTCAAGTGAATTCCTTATCAGGAGTTGTACAGGAGGAAGTACCAGTGGTGAAGGATTATCCTTGTGTATTTCCAGAGGAGTTACCAGGCATGCCACCGGATCGAGACATTCAGTTTTTGATTGACCTATTGCCAGGCACCGAACCAATATCAAAGAGACCGTACCGGATGCCCGCAAAGGATCTAGAGGAATTTAAGACGCGGATAAAGGAGTTACTGAAGAAAGGTTACATTCGACCGAGTTCATCACCTTGGGGAGCCCGAGTGCTTCTAGTGGAGAAGAAGGATGGATCTTTGAGGATGGTTGTTGATTATCGTGCGCTGAATGAGGTGATGATCAAGAACAAATACCCACTGCCGATTATCAATGATTTGGTTGACCAGTTGCAAGGAGCTAAAGTTTTCTCAAAGATAGATCTTCGATCAGGTTATCACCAGTTGAAGATCCGAGAGCAGGATATACCTAAGACCGCTTTTACCGCAAGGTACGGGCTATATGAGTATACCGTCAAGTCATTTGGTCTGACTAACGCGCCTACCTATTTCATGAACATGATGAACAAGGTGTTTATGGAGTTTTTGGATAAGTTTGTCGTGGTGTTCATAGATGATATATTGGTCTACTCGAAGAACGAAGAGGAGCACAAGGAGCATTTGTGTTTGGTTCTTGAGAAGCTCAAAGAACATCAGTTGTATGCCAAATTCAGCAAATGTGAGTTCTGGTTAGAGGAAGTTGGATTTCTCAGACATGTGATATCCGGAGAAGGAATAGCAGTAGACCCTACCAAGGTTACATCTGTTACTAAATGGGTGGCACCCACATCAGTTGGAGAGATCAGGAGTTTTCTTGGACTCGCAGGTTATTATCGGAGGTTTATTGAGAATTTCTCCAGGATTGCAAAGCCCATGACGGAGTTATTGAAGAAGGACACCAAGTTTAAATGGATTGAGGAGTGTGAAGCTAGTTTTCAGGAGTTGAAGCAACGTTTGGTTACAGCCCCAGTGATGATTCTCCCAGACCAACGTAAGGATTACCAAGTATATTGCAATGCTTCACAACGAGGACTTGGAGTTGTACTTATGCAGGAAGGAAGAGTTGTTTCCTATGCCTCACGACAGCTTAAACCTCATGAGTTGAATTATGCTACGCATGATTTGGAGTTAGCAGCCGTAGTGCATGCGCTGAAGACATGGAGGCATTTTCTCATCGGAAACCATTGTGATGTATACACGGATCATAAGAGTTTGAAGTACATCTTCACACAGAAGGAGTTGAACCTCAGGCAAAGGAGATGGCTGGAGCTCATCAAGGATTATGATATGAAATTGCACTATCATCCCAGAAAGGCCAATGTCCTAGCAGATGCTTTGAGTCGCAAGAGTTATGTTAACACGCTCTTAACCAGAGGATTACCTAAGGAGCTAGCAGATGATCTTTGAGAGTTATGCTTGGAGATAGTTCTGAGAGGTTATGTTGCAGCATTGGAAATGCAGTCCACTCTTTTGGGTAAGATCAGGGAAGCCCAGAAGACTGACAAGGAGATTGCCGAGATAAAGGAAATGATGAGTAAAGGAAAGGCTAAAGGATTTCGTGAGGATGAGCATGACATTTTATGGTTTGAGGACCGCATATATGTGCCTAACGACCCCGAGATCAGGAAGTTGATTCTGCAGGAGGCCCATGATTCACCGTATTCGATTCACCCAGGCAACACTAAGATGTATTTGAATTTGAAGGAAAATTTCTAGTGGACAGGAATGAAGAAGGATATTGCCAATTATGTAGCAGTATGGATGTATGTCAGAGAGTTAAGGCAGAGCATCAAAAGCCAGCGGGATTGCTACAACCATTGTCGATACCCAAATGGAGGTGGGATAAACTTGGCATGGATTTTATCACTGGATTACCCAGGACTCGTTCAGGCTATGACTCTATTTGGATTGTAGTCGATCATTTGACGAAGGTAGCTCATTTCATCCCGGTGAAGACCACCTATACGAGTGCTAAGTTGGCAAAGATATACATGACCAGGATTGTATGTCTGCACGGAGTTCTGAGGACCATTGTATCAGATAGAGGAACCCAGTGTACTTCAAAGTTTTGGAATCAGTTGCATGAAACTTTGGGTACCAGGCTAGAGTTCAGTACAGCCTTTCATCCATAGACAGATGGATAGACCGAGAGAGTCAATCAGATTCTGGAGGACAAGTTGAGAGCTTGTGCGCTAGATTATGGATCTAGTTGGGATGACAATTTTCCATATGCAGAGTTTTCTTATAACAACAGTTATCAAGCCAGTTTGAAGATGGTCCCTTTCGAAGCTTTGTACGGAAGGAGGTGCAGGACACCGTTATCGTGGGATGAAGTTGGAGATCGACAGTTATTCAGACCGGACTTAATCAAAGACTCAGAAGAGAAGGTTAAGTTGATTCGCGATAGACTCAAGGTAGCCCAGTCCCGGGAGAAGAGTTATGCGGATACTAAATGCAAGGAGATAGTTTACAAAGTCGGAGACAGAACATATCTTTGTGTGTCCCCACTTCGAGGAGTTAAGCGTTTTGGAGTCAAGGGAAAGCTAGCACCACGTTTTGTGGGACCATACAGAGTTTTGGAACGCATGGGAGAAGTCGCCTACAAGCTGGAATTGCCAGAAGGATTGTCAAGAGTTCATGATGTGTTTCATGTTTCCTAGTTGAAGAAGTGCCACGTAGAGATGGTCGATATTCCTCTGAGAGATACAGTGCCACTAGAAGCAATTCAGTTAGACAGTGATTTGACCTATGAAGAGAAGCCAGTCAAGATTCTCGAGTTTTCTAGTCGAGTTACTCGCAGCAAGGTTATCAAGTTTTGCAAAGTTCAGTGGAGCCACCATACCGAGGAGGAAGCCACCTGGGAGCGAAAAGAAGATCTCCGTAGAGACCACCCAAACCTTTTTGCTGACCAACCCAAATCTCAAGGGCGAGATTCATCTTAAGGGGGTAGGTTTGTAACATCCCAATTTTCAATTTGGATGTTATACGTAGATCATCATATGCATATCATATTTGTACTTGCATTTGGTTGAGATCCTAGAAATCTTAAGCAACTCAAGGACCAAGGAGAGAGTTGGAGGTTTCACAAAATTCATATTTGAATTTAATTCAGATTTTGAAGAAGGGGTCGATTTGATTTTAATATTTTTCTCTCCAATTATTTCCAATATTAAAAATATATGAGAGAAGATAATATGACTTCTTCAACCACAAGAGAAATATTGGAGAAAGAATTTTAAAATCAAATTATGACTTTATTGGTATTTTTATTTTGCTATTTTATTTGAATTAGAAAATATTGCATTTTTGAAAATTGCATTTTAGTCCAAAAAATGTTCATCTTGTCCTAAATATTAGCCTTGTCGCCGCTGCTCGCTGCACGCTGCCGCATGCAGCCGTCGCTGCCCCGCCGCCCGCGCCGCAGCACGCCATCGCCGACGCCACCGCTCATCGCCGCCGCCGCCGCCGACCGGTTATTTTTGGTTAACCGGTAAACCGTCAAACCGACCCGATTTTTTTTGGTTTAGCCCGGTTCATTTTATTAGATCGGTTTTTTTGCTAGGGTTTGCTTATTTAACGAACGTCCGTTCGTTCGTTCATTTTAACGAACGCTTTGCGCTAGATCTGTTCTGTTAGCGAATGTTCGGGCCGTAGGATTTTTCTTTTTAGTTTATTTTCGGCCAGGGACCTATTCACAAATAGTTTTATCGTGATTTAGCCCCTGATCTTTAAACTAGTATAAATTTTTACTCGTTTATCCAAATTAGATGAAACCAGCGCCTAAATCTTCGTATTGTTCTGTTCTTTCCAGTTAACCAACTTGAACATGATTTTGGTACTGTAAAAATTGAGTTTAGTCCAGATTAGTAAACAATCTTGTTTAGTTCATATTTTGAGTTTCGTTTCTCCGTTTGAGTTGAATCTTTTTGCAAATCATAGCTAATCACATGTACCTACTGTTTAGATCTAATTCACATGATAATAATGCTGTTAGGTTCGACTTTTTTTAGTTTAAGTCATTTGCTTGTTTTGTGTTTGATTTGGATCTTTTCTCGGTTTTCTCGTTGTTTCGTTTGAGTGATTGCTTATGTATGCTATTGTTTGTCTACACTAGATTACCCGGAGTGCGAAGCTTGTTACTATGAATCTCTAGAGTTTGCAGATCGTCAGCAAGGCAAGTTACACTTTGATCATACTCCTTTATACCCAGTTTTTACTATGCATTAGTTCTGCCCCTCAAATATTTGCATTGAGTAGGATTGGGAACATGTGATTTTGGTTGTAGTGTTTGAGGTAGGAAACCTAATACCTTTTGATCACCCCGGGAAATATACGTTATGCTTATTATTGCGCAGCTATGCTCGTAGACGGGGATTGGATCGTGATTCACACATGGAAGTTTGAGAGTTATTTAATCATGGATAACATTAAGGTGGCAACTTTAATATACATCTGGGTGGACCATTGTTGAGGCACCTGGGGAACCCAGTGTTGCCTGTTTTTGGGAAATCCCGGAGTACCCGTGTGATTTTTCCTATGGAATGCCACCCAGACTCAAAGGGATCATAAGATTATTCATGCTAGAAACTTCTGTGTGCAGCCACAAGCCATTATGGGCTCTGGTATAGTTGAGTAAGTTGCGTGAGCTCTTGAAGAGGTGGACTAGCAGATGTAGGGGAAAGTAGGTGTACCGATCCGCCCGGAGTAGAGAGTTAATGTTTCAGAAAGACTATGTCTCGATCATCCGATCATGGATGCGGTCGAGTCTTGTGGGGAAAAGTGCGCAAACCTCTGCAGAGTGTATAAACTAATCATGGTTAGTCGTGTCCCCGGTTATGGACACCTTGAGTATCTAGTACTTGAATCTATTGATGTGATCTCATCACGTTACCCTAATTAATTTGACGTGGGTTTAATGATGATATTTTTTAATTGGAATTTGAGTTGGGGTTACCTTCTCAAATAATGGGCAACTTGGGAGTAGTTAAATAAATTTATTCCTTTGTTATAGGAAAAAAACTAGCTTTATGCAAAATCATAAACTTACAGCCTCCACCAGCCAAATATTGCATGTAGATATAGTTCTTGCATTTCATTGCTTTCGAGTGTAATTCTGCCAGCATATTCAATGTGCTGACCTACACGGCTGCAACATCTCATGTTGCAGACTACTCAAATGACGAATAAGGTGCAATAGGTCATTATTTTGCACTCAGCTATGCCGTTGGAGTTGATGGACTCATTTACCTTCGAAGCTTCCGCAGTTATCTAGTTTACATGGCCTTCAGCCATGATATTTTTGTGTAATCATACTCTTTATGAGGACTCGATGTAATAAGTGTGTGATTGAAACTCTATTATAATTCCTCGAGTATTGTGCGTGTCAGCATTACCGATCCACGGATGACACTGATGCATAGAGACTTGACAGTTTGAGGTCTGGTCGCTACATGTTGCCTTTGATCTGAACTGCTTCTGGATGTCGACATGGTGCTCATCTCGAATGCCAAGCATCTTCTTGTCATTCATGATGTCCACATTAGTGGAAGTTATCATTTTGCATTGTAGGAAATTATTGAGTTCACGACACTCCCCCTTGGCCTTGCAGTAATGGTAAACGAGGACGTGCTCGTGCATGGATAGTTGCAGGATGGTAACCCCCTATCGCTTCAAAAGACGCCTTTTCGAGGTCCATGCCCATGAAATTTCACTTCTCCTCCTTGAGCCAGTGCTCGTACATGGCGCTGGTTTGCTCCATGCTGGTATATAGCACCTTCAGACATGATCAACATCTGGTGTTTCTTTCCCGTCATCCATGACAACAAACGAGGGGGCTGGGAGGGATTGGTTTGTTTGTGCGGAGAGAGAGAGGGAGAGATGTGTATTAAAGATGAATTGCTTACTTCGTAGAGGACATCTGGTAACCGCTCATGGCATTTGTTGGAACATCTTTGAGCGGTTTGAGCAGACTGACAAAGCAGGCAGCATTAAGCGTCCATTCTACGACGCACGTTGTTTGAAAGCAAACAAAGCAGTAGCAATCCCTCGTCGGCCCTGACCATTTGCTTCCACAAAATAAGGTCAGCACAAAAAGGTGGATGGGTCTGGGCGCGCTAGGGTATCGTGAAATAAAACCACCATGGTCAGTAATATGCGTAGCTAGCCCATTGCCATGTTCTTTCATCTTGTCCTCATGACGCCAGGAATAGTACCTTTGAGGGCCAAACGTGTGGTTGAGACTGAAGTGTAACCATGTTCCGAGTTGGTGAAACGAAGCCCAGACCGACTGACGTAATCGGTGATCTCGACTTACCTGCCCGGGTACATGTCATCCCAGCAGGGCCGACTTGGCACACTACACCATTCGGGTGGGTAGAGGCGAGAATTTCAGGGTATCGGGATTCGTTGTCACTGTTGAAGGATTCATAGGCAGCTCGGTGCCAGGCGTCGCTCGAGGGGAGAAGAAAATAAAGAAGATGGGCGAAGGAGGATGGGGAAAAGGGTGTGTGGGCCCTCTCCATGTCTCGCATGATAAAAGCAACTTATTATTTTCATACATCAGTCGGTTGGATTAAAGTTCTTTCCTTTTCTTTTGCTAGACCGGGATTATGTCCCTATGTCTCAAATTTTAGTTTTTGCCTTACTGTCGTGGAGATATCAATGGCCTTTCATGTATGGATTCTTTTCCCTTTGCCAAACCTCCACGTGCACAACTGCATATTGTGTGTTTGAAATTTAAAATTGTGTGTTGGTGGCAATGAAAGGGGATTCAGACCAGATGAGCCATTGAGATAGATGGTGAGATTAGATTGGAAGGTAGAGATAGTGTGTGGAAAATATATATCAAACACTATTGGTGTTGTGCCACTATAAATGCCCCCTCATCATGATTGTTAGGTTCTACACCAATAGTGTTTGATAAAGTGTATTTTTTACATGTTAGGTTCTACATATGTTTGATATACACTTTACACTATTGACGAGGATGGCAAAGGGGATTGGTGACTAGACCTGAGAGGCTTATCCTCGTCAACCAAGTCATGAGGGTGCGGGCCACTCATCATCTCATGATTGTGGAGGCGCCAAAATGGGCTCTAGAAAGAGTGGACAAAGGCTGTCGGGTTGCGCCGGGACGGAGGAAGTGAGTGGTGGCAAATGTGTGGTGTCCTAGGCCAAGGTGTGTAGGCCAAAACACATGGGAGGATTGGGCGTTATTGACTTATATAAACATGGTCTGGCCCTAAGATTAAGATGGGAATGGCTCCGACGGACGGATGCATCCAAGCCTTGGCAAGGGCTCAATTTGACGGCGGACAAAAAGGTAGACCAAGCGTTTGGGAGTCTAGTTAAATGGAAGGTTGGCTCGGGAGACAAAACCTTGTTTTTGGAAGACCGGTGGTTGCAGGGGGCAACAATCTCAGAGATTGCCCCCTGGGTAGTGGCAATGGTTCGCACGCAAGTGGCCAACAGGCGACTGGTATGTGATGCTCTAGGCATGCATGCTTGGATGAACGACTTAGTGGGTAACCTATGCACGGAAGGTTTGACCCAGTTCATCAGACTTTGGAAGATCATTTCGGAGGTTCAATTGGATGAGCAGTT
The DNA here is from genome assembly GCF_002162155.2 of Triticum dicoccoides. NCBI lineage: Eukaryota > Viridiplantae > Streptophyta > Magnoliopsida > Poales > Poaceae > Triticum > Triticum dicoccoides. The sequence goes on along the minus strand of NC_041385.1, from coordinate 321,519,955 downwards.
GGAGGACCGATCCATCTAGGCTTGGAACGAGTCAGGAGTTTACACAACATCATCAGCATACAAGATGCTTTGCGAGGGAGTGAGATTTCACTCATTCGGAGCCATCTGGAAATGCTGGGCTCCACTTGCGTGTAAGATCTACATGTGGTTGGCAGTACAATACCGACTGTGGACGTCAGATAGAAGGACGAGACATGGATTGCAAGACCAAACATCAAAATGCTACTTATGCGACCAAGAGGAGGACACGGTTGACCATATTTTGCAGCAGTGCATGTTCTCGCGGCAAGTGTGGTTTCGTTGCATTGACAGAATGGGTTTGAGGATCGAGCTTTGCCCTGCAAATGACTGTAGGTTGGTGCAATGGTGGACGGAAGCTAGGAAACAAATTCACAAGTAAACTCGGAAAGGGTTTGACACGTTCGTGATGCTAATCTGTTGGACACTTTGAAAACAGAGGAACGCGAGAGTGTTCGGATCGGGCCATGACAGGAGCGTTTGGAGGACAACTAGCATCCGACTAGTCGAGTAGCATGAGGGAGTGGGGTGGAGGCTTGATTAGGGTCGATTTGTGACACCTAACTAGCAAAATTTTAATCTGTTGTACATATTTTTTTTTTATAAAGATAAAGTACATCATTGGCGTACCCTCGCAAAAAAACCTAACAAGTACTACACTACGAGTTCTCTTACCAAGTTCTTACATAATTGTGTTTTTGCTTGCAATTCTCTTCCCAACCAAATTGTTACAACTCATTTCCAAGAGGGTGAACAAATTGTACTCCCTCCGTTTCTAAATATTGGTCTTTTTAAAGATTTCAACAAGTGACTACATACAGAGCAAAATGAATGAATCTACACTCTAAAATATGTCTATATACATCCATATGTGGTAGTCTATATAAAATCTTTAAAAAGACAAATATTTAAAAACGGAGGGAGTAATTCAAAGAGGGCAAAATGAATGAATCTACACTCTAAAATATGTCTATATACATTCATATGTGGTAGTCTATATAAAATCTTTAAAAAGACAAATATTTAGAAACGGTGGGAGTAATTCAAAGCTACCACAGACCTTGTCCTCCTACCCGGTACACGACCTTGCGCGTCAACTTACAAAAAACATAACCAAGCCTTGATTAGAGTATATTTCAACATTCAAAAGGTAGTGTCTTGAGAATAACCTACTACTCCCTCCATCCGAAAATACTTGTCATCAAAATGAATAAAAAAAGATATATCTAGATGACAAGTATTTCCGGACAAAGGGAGTACTATCTTCCGTTATATTTTTGCTCATTTTAAGAATTTTAAAATTTTGTTCTAATGAATTTTATTGTTCTACCGATTCAAAATAGGACAATGTATTTTTGGCACCTTCCTAAGCCAGCGACCAACTTCTTATTTTTACAGTTTCATAGCGACGGTCAGGTGTTACGCTACTCAAGTACCCCGTCACGGAGAAACAAAAGCCGCATGCCCCATTGCAACATAATATATCAACACAATATTCCAGGAAATAAATAATGTTTAAATAAAAAATCAAACAAATCTTTCTCCATATTTGTTGAGTGCTGATAAATATTCTAGTAGACAAGGAACATCAGAATGGACACTGATCACTTCATTTGAACCAAACTGGAAAATTCATCAATACTTTAATACATCCGCTCATGTGGCACACAAAAACAGGCAAGGAATGCACACAACTTTGGAAATATAAAGCAAATTCGGCTGAGAACTTATCAACTCAGGTTCAGATAACACGAGCTTTGTAAAGGCAGATATATGCCATGTGCCAGTCGCCTGTTAAGAAATATTAGCCTGTTTAGAAACAATTAATGGTATATTTAAGCCGACATTCTTTCAACTAAATAGCTGCTTACCTCCACCAGATAGTTTCAAAATCTCTTCCTCCTTCCGTATGCTTGGGTTGTCGTCATCAAACTCAATCCATTTTCCTGAATGGCAACAAGAAATTATCAATATATTTGCAAGCCCAGAGAGCATTTGATTATGCGTAGCACTAGCTGATCCGACCATCATCTTGCTTAACCCAGCCAACGTAGTGGCCAGAATCTGCACTTCTTCCCTTGTGTGTCAAGACAGCAATTAAATCATAGATGCCAGTTAATTGTTTCTTTGGCACAGAAGAATCAGCTGCATATAAACAAGAACACATCTCTTAGTTTTAGGCAACTTAGTCACCATTGGTAATGAGTTTGATCTCACTGGTAGGAGAGTATTCTGAGAGTTACTGTTTGTGAATGCACATATCAAAAATATGGACACTAGAACCCTACTTAAGTTGGATAATTAGAGAACAAAGCACCACTATTGCTACATGTGAGCAACTTTGCTAAATAATATCATGAACCAATCACTTGCCTTTGTCAATGTCCATGCTAGATGATTCCCCAGCACTAGTTGATGACCCCTGAAATGAAATGTACTAAATCATCAATAGTTATAGCAGGGACTGAAACTAAAAATAAAAATGCCTGACTAGCATTTGCCAGTTGCACAAAAGATTAATCGAATTATCATTCTTAAGAGTTCTAAATGATAAACAGGCCATGTGGTCCAAATCCAATGATAGTCTGGTTAGCAGAAACATCGTTACCTCGATATTCTGTGAGCTGCTTGTTTTCACCTCTACTTTCAAACCAAACCTGGCACTTTCTGCATCTCTCAGCACCTTCACATGCAAATTGAATGTCCCAATCAAAACAATAGCAGAGCTCGCAAATTAAAATTTGAACATTGAACAGAGAGCCACCTGTCGAGGAGTTTGAAGTTTTAGTTTCAACTCATCCGAGCAGAAGTCATAGACATCAAGCTCCAGAGGGTAATCCACTTTCTGGCAAGAACAGAAAATTACAAGATATGTTGACCAAAATGGTTGGGCACAGGATCTCGCATTGCAGTATCAAAATGCACTCTTAATGCTCCACAAAGGCAAGTTTGTTAAGGAAAAGAGAACAAAAAGAATCAAACATACACGTAAAATCTTCGCCTTTTGGTTTGACTCCCTTTTCCAAAAGAAACGAACAAACTGCACAGTCAAGTACCTGAAGAGAGAATATACATACATGTTATCTCTGACTAAGGTGAGAAAAATGATGAATGGGAATTATGCTCTTGCCTAGGCAACTCATTTATTCTCGACTCTCTTGTGTAAATAGCAGTCCGGCCCAGTGATGGGGAAACCTTCTCAAGTTCTGTCTTCAAACCCTGTAGAAAGAATACATGGATAGTTAACAAAACACTAAAGGCATAGAAATATGAGATATGTAAAACGACAGAAAAAGAATTATCCTATCAGCACAACTAACAAAAAAAAGAATACTTAACTAACAAGTGGAATGATACTTACATGCTTCAGTCCTTCATGAAGGTGGTTTACATCATGAGATATATGGCACTTCAGAGAATAAACCGACTCTGCCTCTGAACTCTCCTCACCACTTTCTGCACAGTGTACCCTGCAAATAAAGCTCATCATACACAAATACCTGCCTTTTATTTAGATGAGTAATCTAGCTGCCTTATTTGAAATAACACATGATCCTTCATACATGAAGTACTGGAAATATCAAAATAAGCTACGTCTGCTTGTGAGATGTTGTATCATCAATTTTTACAGGGGACTGCCGCTCTAATGCTCTATATCCTTTGGTGTCCTAGAAATGCAGGAGAGATGTAGTTTTTTTTAATAGATGCATCAAACTAGTGTTATCAGCAATAGCCAACCGACTATCTCTATGCACTGTACAACGCAAGTGAAAATACAGCAGTGTCAGTATCAAGTTGATGACAAATCCCTACAAGAAAACGAACACATAGGTTCGAGGAAACAAAACGAACATATAGAGGCATAAAAACAGATATAAGAGGGAGGACAAGAGAACCTGCTCACAAGATCAATCCCGAAAAGTTCCTTCATCTGAGCAGCAGTAGGTTCACTGCCAAAGAAGAAAAGTGTTATTAAATTGAATTGCCAGCCATGAACACCACAAGTAAATGCCAGTAAAGCTAAGGTGCTGCTCAAAGGGGATGACCCCAAGGGAAGGGAAGATGGAATGAATATAGGTCCACAAGCTGCGTTGTGCATGCCTATCCAAAATACAAAACTATAAAAAACGATGATAATACGACAAGTGTTAGGACTTGGAGTGACCAGAAGCGAGATTTTGGACAAAACCATGCAAGTTACCTTGCTTCTGATGTAAGTGTTTGAGAAAGCGTATAGATCAGCTGTGTCCAGCACTCCTCTGCGTCCTGCAAGTAAGCCATGTGATATCAGCATATAAATTCAACAGCAGACAAGCTAGTATATCTTAATCATAGGCAAACAGAAGGAACCTGCTGCATGTAAACATTATTTTGCTGTTGAGCAAATTGGGGGTATTTTTTCCGCAGCATCTGCATAAAGTTAGATAAAATAAATTTAGACCCTGGAATTCTGGATTGCAAGTTAACGAACTAAATAATTATCATTGATATGCATTCAATTTGTCAAATACTCCGTCCATTCATAAAGTAGTACGCATATTTTTTTTTCAAAAGTCAAACTTCATGAACTTCAACCAAGTTTATAGAGAAAAATCTATATGCTGTATCTTGGAACCGAGGGAGTACATGCAACCTAATTTATGTGCGGTTAATCATAAAAAATTGTTTTACAACAGTAAATCAAAATCAAGCACACAAAGGAGAACAGGTAAGAAACAACACATATTAATCATTTCTACTGTAAATCAGTTAGGGAAACCATGAAAGTTTCTTTTTTAGTTGAATGTATGAAATTAGTCTTTCTAGTGCTGCACAATTAGAACTCTTAGTGTGAATATATAAGTATTGACTGGCGACAAATTTCATTTAGGTACAAATGTTCCTTTTATTTTCGACTTTAGGGCAATGATTACGAGTCGAAGGACTAGTCTTGACTAGTAGTCGAGGGACTAGTCTATGAGTCTCAATGTCATTGTCGACTAGGATTTTCGTGTCGAGCGGTCGAGAAACTAGTCATAGAATAGTCTAGACTAGTCGTGCTCTTTGAGTCGTTTGACTCAAATTTGGGAGGGGATAAGTGAGCCTGCCGCCCAGCCCGCAGCCCGATGGGAGGGAAAAAATGGAGAGCTAGCTTTCAGGCTCGCTCCAGACCTGGGACGAGGCCGCCACCACTGGCGGTGGCAAGGAGCATTGCAACCCTCACCCTCCGCTGGTTCTGCCCCTCCCCTGGATCCACCCTTCCGCTCTCCCTTCACTGGTTCTGCTCTCCCCTGGATCCGCCCCTCCGCTCTCCCTTTGTTGGTTCTTCTCCTCTCCTGGATCCGTCCCTCCAGTCTCCCTCTGCTGGTTCTACTCCTGGATCTGCACCTCCGCCAGGCTGCAGCAAGCAAGCAAGCACTCTTCTGCCAAGTAATTTCTCCCTTCTCTCCTTCCCTTCTTAGATTTCATTTTCTCCCCTGCCCTCTTTCTGATTTCCGTTTTACTTGTTTCAATTTCAAGATCCTTAGGTCTGAGCTACAATGTCTACCCTGCCAGAGATATCTCAAGTAGTGTGTTCAGCAGCAGCTGCAGCTCATGCCGATGAGCATTACAATCCACCGAAGCATCCTGCGAAGAAGCTAACTAGGAGCAAGGACCCAGCATGGAAATGCGCTTTCTGGCCTGATCTGCAGGGCAAATTGACGCTCCAATGTATTCAATTTACATTGTATACTAGTTCAATTTTTAATGGATACTAGGTTTTAGTAATTGATTACTGTAAGTTGTGTACTACAGTATCATGTCGACTTGTTCAGCAGTAGTCTAAACTAGTCACAATTAGTCTATGAGTCTCAGCCTTGGAATGACTCGTCGGATCGTAAATCTTGCTTTAGGGATAAAAAAAATCAAACTGCAAAGCAATGGGATCCTCTTTACCTAAAATTCTAAAGGCTCTTTTAAGGACTTCAGCTTGCAAATATCTAATATACATGTTCCAGACTGAAATTGCGGGTTGTTCCTAACAATAAAGGACCCCCTCGAAACTTCCATCCACCCAAATGCAACTAGACCTACAATTACATTACCTTATGCACTCGGATCATGAACACTTAAACTATACTTACGCAACATAAGCAGCAAATTTTGTATTGGAAATGTACGATAGTTCTATACTGCATTTTTCATCTCATACAATAAAAATTCAAAATACATACTGAACCCAAAAAAATCCAATTTCTCCTGTTTAAATTGTAAGTAGTTGTTTGAAGTTTTCCGGTCTTCAGTAGGAGACTTTGACATAACACTGTAAAGTCATCTACAGATAAAATCATGGTATGTTTACACATGATAATGCTTAAAGTTTGAAATGTTTTGACCTAACACATACATACAAAAAACCATCAAAATGAGTAGTATTCTTAATCTAATTCATAAGATACCATAAAACAGACTACTAACATAAGGAACTCCTGTGCTCACAGAAACTTAGGAAGGATTTCACTGGCTTGAGATGTGAGGGCAGAACTGACGTCTGACCTGTAAGAAGTGAAGAGGTGCAACTGGTCGAACGCTTTGATCAAGCTCTCCGAAAGTATTACGAGTTGCAACTGTTAAACTATGGGATGCTTGATCCACCCCATTGCCCCTCACGTTATCTGAATAACTGCATGAGCAAAAGACAATGAGATCACCAAGATCAAACAATATATAGTCAAAGTCAGTGATACCAGGCTTGGAGGGATGGGTGGGGGAATGAAACCTCAGTAATGCTGACTTAAGCTCTGGAACAGAATGCAGACACTGAAGAGTGGAATTCATGTAACATGTATTCCCCAAGTTATAGAGACCAGCAGTATGCCCCTGGAAGTCACAAGAACAACCTTACTTGTAGCATAGATAGAGAACACCCAAAACCAAACCACCACGCTGGAGCTAAAGTCAAGAGATACTATTCTGATTGGTTTGATGCCAACATTTGGCAAAATCAAAAATTTGTAAAAATTTGGCACCTTCTTGTGAACCTGGCAAGAAAAGTTGGTAACCAACCAATTGCTAGCAAATATTTGGCATTTGCCAAATTTTGTATGCCAACTTTTGACATCAAACCTATCATGCTCTATATACAAATGATTTCATACAGAACTATAGAAGTTATACTTGCTGCATATAGTACCCCGTTGAGACTGATTATATTGGTTCATGATCAGCATCTTAGTTACGTTAAACTGGCTATCCAAAAAAATATTATTGGTTCATGATCAGCAACTTAGTTACATTAAACAGGCTATCCAAAAAAGTTCAACAACAACAACAAAGCCTTTAGTCCCAAACAAGTTGGGGTAGGCTAGAGGTGAAATCCAAGAAAGTTCAAGAAAGATAAATTCATATTTAGCGCAAGTGTCCAATCTGATCCACAAGTTGGAGCATGTGTTCCAACTAATGTCTCTCCATGGCTAGCAGGAAACGTAACAGTATTTACTAAACTCCACAATTTGATCTATTTCTTTTCTTTCTTACTTTTTTGCAAGGGGTAGTTTGATCTATTTCTAATACATGAAAGAGCACCTGCAGAGTGCAGATATATGTTGTAAAGACAAAGTTTATTATGATTCGAATTAGTAACTTAAAAGGTACAGATTGAGGCCTAAAAAACAACATCACATATACGCATAGAACAAGAAGGCCATACACACCAATGCAGCCGCTTGCTCTTCTTCTGGTAAATCTTCAACAAACACAGGGCCTTTCTCTGGAGCTTTCACAATTTCATCAGCCGTACCTATCATCATCAACTTTTGACCCTGCGTAGTGCATTTTGATACTCCAATGTAAAGAGAGTCGTTGAATGTAATAAACTAGTAGGGTCCATTAAAATAAAACTGCGCATGGAAAATAAGTTGAGCTTCTCACATCTTTAAGTCCCAAAGTAGACCAATCTGTCTCATCCTGCATCGTACGGAGAGCATTCGGTGGTTACAGACATGTTAAATATGTCATACACAATGACGATCAATTCGGTCTAATATCCTAGATATTGTATCACCAAAATATGTTACCTTCAATATTCCACCCTTCACCATAATTTTTTGCCGTTCCGGGGGTACACCAGTCAGTGTGTACAACTGGGTCTTGAAAACCATAGGCGGCTGGCTAGTATCAATCTCTATGCCTGGAAAGACCTGCTTCTGCCATTTTATGCATACTGGAAAGCATTTCTAAAGTATTAGTCATGGTAAGAAAACAAGTTGTTTCAACGTGAATGTACTTATGTTATGCCACCAGCCAATGCTTTTAACAATAGTTAAAATGAACTTTGAAGTACAATTGCCAAAAGGAAATACTAAAATAATATAAAATAACATAGAAGACCAATCGATATATATGTTCTGATGTTGGTGGTGACAGCAGCACAAGATGAAAATTGGAAGCCAAAAGCTGAGGTGGTCATGCACGCTGCTCAATTAAGCAAACCGTGTGACCCTACTGCCATCAGGCTAATACTTTATTAACATTAGAAAGAGAATACAAAGCTGCATAGTAGAAACATCATGCCTAATTAACTGCTACTGGCACTAGATTTCTTATGTCATAAAATTTATTAACAGTCTGCCAGATCACAACAGTATCACATGTATGCAGTGTGCCATTATGCAAGAAAAACACAGATGGAGCTCAGTTGTCTGCTTTTGGAGACTGAATAAAAATACATTTAAGTGGTTTGGGTCCAGGACTTGACATAACCCTATACTACATCCACCCTCTAGACATCATACAGCTTGTTAGGTAATCTTGTGGTAGAGTCCTGCGTGAATTAGCAGTTGAGTCTAAGCAGGTTAATTAGTGCGTTTGCTAATTGGCTTGGACAACGTACGTGTGTTAGCTAGCTAAGTTTGAGTTGGACACGTGTTGTATCATGCTAGGAAATTACTAGTCCGGTTTAGACTACAGATTAGGAAAGAGTATAGTCCTATTACTAGTAGGTTTGGTTAGCTGTGTCTAGTCTGTATAGGTTAAGGTTGCTTTGTCGGTTCGTGGCCTTGTGTGTATATATATACACGTGAGGCCGCACAAAATTGTAACGTTGAGCTTCAGAAAAAAAAAGAGAGAAATAAAGGGCAGGATACTGGCCCTTGGCTACAAGTTTTTTGTGCGCTTGTGTTCTTCTACTTTGATGTAATCGATCCATGGGCGAATTCCAACATAGCGCATACTACATGTCATTAGATGTCGGTGCACACAGGGGATAATCCACAGATAATTCCCTTCCTGCAGGCTGTTCTGGTGCCCTCCACTCCCGTCCTTCTTGCTTCCAGTGGCAATACTCTCCATCTACCCAATTCTACAGCATTTTACTCCAGTGCATTCTTGCTTATTATTGTCTACTAGTCACGTAACACAAAGAAAAGAAAATTATGAGCCTTGAATCAGGAGTAGATGTTTTATTGATGAAAATGTATTAACCAAACCTACAGCATTTTACTCAATTCTACAGCATTTTACTCCAGTGCAAGCTGCTACTCTTCCTCCTCTTCTTTGCCTCCAGTCAGTGTATACACCAGTCAGTTTTATTGATGAATTATTGTTTCCTTCTTTGCCTCCGCAATCACGGCCTCTTTTTCTTGCCTCCACAAACTGCTGAGGATTTCTTTTTTCCCATTGGAGTGTGCCGACTTGGGGCTCACGATTGTCAGGCTCTTTCTTGGACCTTGGCTATTGTAAATCTTACTTTTCTATGAAAAATTACAGCCATTTTCGAAATACTGGATCCACCACTACCCGCATACATATAATATTGGATAATCACAACACCACCGAACTGAGGCTTGGTATTCCAATCAGCACATATGCGGGAAGAATAACACGAGTAGACTAGGACATGCAGTAGCAGGCCCAAATCTAGGCGGCTAAACCTAAACCCTAAATTCAAAAGCGTAATCACCTCAAATCCACTACTAAGGCGGATCGAAACGGGCGCTGCCACCGCCAGATTCTTCCTGACCGGTGATCCCGAACTACCTACGCCGGAAGGCAGATCTATCCGTGCAAGCCCAAGCCCTGAAAAGGACGCAAGAGGGCAGACAAAAAGGAAAGGGAAATGCGCGCAGGCGCGGCGCGACGATCGGATCGATGCTTCGTCGAGGA